>NC_138299.1:72665000-73185000 GCF_965601325.2 Salmo salar | reverse complement strand
GTTTTAGGCTGGGTTCCTGTACAGCACTTTGTGACATAAGCTGATGTAAGAAGGGCCTTATAAATACATTTGATTGATTGATGACCATAGTTCAATAATGGTCAAATGTCATTTTTGCAGAACTGAGAAGCGGCCATCTATTGGAGGAAGGTGGAGACTTCTCACAGCTGAGCAGGAGCCCTGGTGAATATGGTGATTGCCAATACTGCCATCCGTTTGAGGGAAATTCAAACACATATAGTTGAAGACCAGGTAGTCTTCCAAGGAATTGACAGCATCAGCATTTCTACCATTGACCGGATCATTCAGAAGAACCACATAAGGACAAAGCAGCTGTACCGTGTGCCCTTTGAAAGGAATTCAAACAGAGTTGAGCATTGATTCCAATATGTGCAGGTAGTTGCTATACTGTCCATAATTTTCAAAGCATCTCTCCAGCATATCAATACAGTACTGTATAGTAATGTGTTACAGTAACTGCAGTACACAATCTTTCATTCCAGTAAAGTAGTACACTACAGTACTGTATTTGTAGCACAGTAAAATGTGTTTATTTTACTTCTGTAGAGAATCTTTGAGCTTGATGCCATGGCTGACCCACAGGAGTACATCTTCGTCGACAAGGCAGGGTTCAACCTAACAAAAAGGCTAAAAAAAGGGGGCACAACATCATTGGTCACCATGCTGTCGTACAAGTTCCTGGCCAGAGGGGAGGCAACGTCACCCTATGTGCAGCCATCAGCAATCATGGCGTCCTCCATCGCCATGTCAAAGTGGGTCCATACAATACGGCACAACTCCTTCAATTTCCAGATCAGCTGCACAATAACATTCTTCAACAGGAAGGGGAGCCAGGGCAACCAGAGCAAGCCCAATATGTTGTCATTTGGGATAACGTGAGTTTCCATCGGGCTGCTCTGGTTCGCGCCTGGTTCAATGACCAACCCAGGTTCACCGTTCTTTTTTTTGCAGCATATTCCCCATTTCTGAATCCAATTGAGGAATTTTTCTCGGCATGGCGGTGGAGAGTATATGACCGCAACCCCTACGCACAACAAAACCTCCTGGAGGCAATGATGGACGCCTGTGGTGATTTTTCTGTGGAGTCTATCCAGGGTTTTCTAAGGCACACAAGGGCATTTTTCCACGATGCCTGGCAAGAGCAAACATAATGTGTGACGTAGATGAGATATTATGGCCTGAGCCAGACCTGAGACGAGATGATGAGGACACTGATGCTGATTAACCTGTACATTTGCTGCATTTGAAAATAAAGCTTTTGGAAATTGGGTATTTGAATGTGCATGGACTCTTCCTTACATGCTTAGTCAGTGTGACATTTCAAAGGTTTTTTACCAAAACAGCATAACCACTAATGTAAGAGGTATTTATTACAGTACTGTTTTGAATTTCTCTCACCAGGGTGTTCCTGAAAGTGTTATCTGGATAGTCAGTGCTGTTATTCTACAAATTTCCAAACTATTTCTCTGAAAACCTATTCTAAACGTTTTGGTAGCAGTGTTTTGAATTCATCCCTCCAGTGTGTAACAAACAGTCATGTAGTCTGTGTTTTTGACAGCTTGTGTGTGTTGTCTGAGGGCAAAGTTTGAATTGGGACCCAGAAGTTAGACGTTTGTACCATTGGGTGTGAGTTTTTTTAAATTGTGTGTGAAGATTTTAGAAAATTGTGAATTGTTCCAGGAATTGTCTAAGCAATTGAGAAAAATTGTAAGAGAGAAGGGGAGATACAAATAGAGAAATGAGACAGAGGGGAGGAATTTGAAAATGGGATGAGAGAGAATGGTAGTCTGATAAAGATGTAGGTGCACTATATGTACTGTACAACAGAGAGAGGAAGGAGAAGGAGAGACACAAAAAGACAAAGAGCCAGCATATTTGATTTCATGCATGGGTCACATACCACACGTTACAGCCTGTAATGCATTAGTCAAAGCCAAATGAGCTGGTCTCTTCTCTCCTTTCGTCCAAATTGGTGGAGGTGATCTCCCTACGGTGTTATGAATAGGAGCGTCTGAGCTTAGCCAGACAGACAGTAACATGGATCATGTTAGAGGGAAATAATCTCATTCATTTTAGCCCGAGTCTGTTTATGAAAAGCCGTATTTTCCTTCAATCTAATTTTAATCACATCGTGGATATAAGCCTGCCTGCCTGATCACACCTGGGACAGACAACGTACTGTTTAGTATTATTTTGCACCCGACATTCTCTGTTAAGTCTGGGAAATGGTTCAATTGTGAGTGAGTGTGTGTGTGTGTGTGTGTGTGTGTGTGTGTGTGTGTGTGTGTGTGTGTGTGTGTGTGTGTGTGTGTGTGTGTGTATTGTCTGACGATAGCATTCAGGCATTTATTGCCTTCTTAAATCTTGAGAACCAGAATTAGATTCTGCACACAGAAATGAATAATGAGAAAAAGAGCAAAATTATACCCTCCATTCCTTACTTACGTGTTACCTCCAACCCTAACCCCACCCCACCCCTTCTCTCCCTCTCTTTCCCCCTCTCTCTCTTTCTCTCACATTCCCTGACTAATACACACTGAGTTGACCAAAAATGTTGAACACGTTACTAATATTGTTTTGCAGACCGTAGTAAAGGTAGTGTACATGCATAAAGTAGAACTCTAACTAATAATTCACAAACTCATGTCAGTACGAGAACCTTCATAGTAATTACTTGTACGTGGATCACATAACCTTGATCTGTTATTCTCTTTTGCCGACCTAGTTGTGCATCTCTGGTGAACTAGAAAAGAATCAGCCTCTGCGTCCCACTGTTTCTTACTATCGATTGATATTTGATTGCTTGGTAATGAATATTAGTTTGATAACAAAATAATGCCAAATCTTATTTTATCATTATAAATGAGTGGCTTAACGGCATACACATTTGAATCTAAATCCACTTTGATGTTTGCTTGTCAAACGTTATCAGATCCATATTATGTACATGTAGCAATACGGTTGTTCAATAATGCAAACCATTGTGAGTCTTTTGGGAAATGATACTGTTCATGTGTTTGCAACATGACGAAAGAAACAAAAGAGTGTGTGTGTGTGTGTGTGTGTGTGTGTATGCATGTTCATGTATGCTTCCATGTGTATCCATGTGCCCATGTCATTGGCCGCTTTAATAAAATTGATTACTAGTTGCTTTAATAATGTTTACATATCTTGCATTACTCATCTCATATGTATATACTGTATTTTATACCGTCTATTGCATCCTGCCTATGCCGCTCTGTCTTTTCCTCATCCATTTATTTATATTTATATATTCTTATTCCATTCCTTTAGTTTTTTTTGTGTGTATTAGGTCTTTGTCTGGGAATTGTTAGATTACTTGTTAGATATTGCTGCACTGTCGGAACTAGAAGCACAAGCATTTCGCTAAACAATCGCAATAACGTCTGTTAACCATGTGTACAGTAAGGGACCAATGCAATTTGATATTTGTGTGTGGGTGTGTGTGTGAATGTGTGTGTGTGTGTGTGTGTGTGTGTGTGTGTGTGTGTGTGTGTGTGTGTGTGTGTGTGTGTGTGTGAGACTGATAGAGCCAGCAACAGATGGCTTCTTCAGACTCAGACAGGGCCGTACATGGAGGAGAGCAAGTCAGATCCCATGATCCACCACTTGAATGAGGTGCACACTCACCATAGGGACCACAGACAGCATTTTAAGGGGAAATATTCTGATTTCTCCAGACAGACCAAAAAATAAAGAGCTTATTTTTTTGTGTATGGAAATAGAGCAGGGCAGTGTGAGGGTCCTGAGAGAGAGTTTAATTATAAATAGACAGAGGGAAGGAACCAGTTTGAAACAGCTTACTTTCATATTTGTATATTTTTTTCATACTGTATGGTGACGACAAAGCATAGCCACGTAGCACAAGAAGCCCGAGTAGGTTTACAGAGGTGTCACAACTTTCTGTTCTGTAATAGGATAAAAATATATATATATATATACATATGATAGTCTTGATAATAACATTGATAAACCCACATTAAAAAAAGTTTTGGTTACTGATTGGAGAACATAGGAAAGAAACAGGAAGTAAGATAGCATTGGAGGTGAGTGTGGCTTACTGGTTGGTTGACAGGTCAAGGCTCAATCTTGATTATTACATTTCTTTATTGTAAGGTTACGATTGTGTTTGCGTGTTAATAAGAAGCTAACCTGGATTAAAAAAGAACAAAGACACAAACCACAAACATTCAAGTTGTTCTAATTTAGGTTGGAATGAAATATTAAATCCTAACTGTGCCATGTTGTGTCCTACCTCAGTCAGAACTGGTATTCCAATCTTCATTCTCATCTTTCTGTACTGCATTCTGAAGTCAGGGTGGATCTGCTCCTTAGAGCGTCCCAAACGGGAGGAACACTTCGCCACAGCCAGATGGCCATCTCTTCCGACCATCCGGACCTAGATTAAAAATGAAAGATTGAGTTTAAATCTTTATGATTGCTTAAAAATAGAAAGCGCAGGGATAAGCAAACACCTGTTTATGAGTTTCACTTCTGTCCAAAAAGTCTGAAGATTTGTTATTTTATTTCTGCACTGTTAAACTAGAAAGTCTCAAAACACCATCATTGTGTAGTAAAACCATGAAAAGTAGTGCTCCTAAACAGAAATCTGGTGTTTGGAGAGTGTTTGTATGTAAACCCAATGTAAGTGATATAATGCACTGAATGTATTTCAAAAGTACTCTGAAATATCAAATGTGGTTCTTCAAGCTGAATATCGGTGTTTTTTAATAAGAGACCGATTTAAGGTGTTCTGAAACATTCATCCCAAGGTGTTCTGAAACACGACATGGTGTGTTGTAACACCACAGAGCCAAGAGTTGTGCAACACCTTGCCGGAGACTGGGAGGTCTAACCAGGAAAAGGTTTAAAACACTATTATGGTGTTTCGAGTCTTGTTTCATGCAGAATTAGATATTTTCTCTTTTGGTGCCTAAACACTATGATGGCGTTTCGAATCTTGTCTAATGCAGAATTAGAACCCTTCTGGAGTTTCCAAATTCTGTAAATGGGAGTCCCTCCTTTTTTTGTGTATTCCCTGTTCTTATACGGTGTACTGATAAACTCCTCATAGGTAATTCCAAAAGGTCCCTCATAGGTAATTCCAAAAGGTCAAATGTATGGTATTATGATCATACAAACGATACGAGAAAATATAGTTTTATGAAAATACAAATTAATAAGTTAGTCCAGGATAATAATTAATGAGTACAAAATTACTATTTCAAGACATGATTCTGAAGCTTTGAATGCTATACATTTTCTTAGCAAATTATTAAATGACAAAAAAATATTAACAGGTCAAAATGTTTATATTGATAAAGTAAGACTGTTCAAATATCTAAGTTATTTATCATATTCATATTCTTCAAAATCAAGGGAAATATGGCGTTTATATTTCAAATTAATAGAATAAAATACAGCCAATGACTGCTAATGTTAGCATTAGCACTCATACAGGCCAAAGAGTTCAATCTAGGCTTCATCAAACCGGAGAATCTTGTTTATCATGGTCTGAGAGTCTTTAGGTGCCTTTTTGCAAACTCCAAGCAGGCTGTCATGTGACTTTTACTGAGGAGTGGCTTCCGTCTGGCCACTCTACCATAAATGCCTGATTGGTGGAGTGCTGCAGAGATGGTTGACCTTCTGGAAGTTTCTCCCATCTCCACAGATGAACTCTAGAGCTCTGTCAGACTGACCATTGGGTTCTTGATCACCTCCCTGACCAAATCCCTTCTCCCCCAATTGCTGTTTGGCTGGGCAGCCAGCTCTAGGAAGAGTCTTGGTGGATCCAAACTTCTTCCATTTAAGAATGATGGAGGCTACTGTGTTCTAGGGGAACTTCAATGCTGCAGAAATGTTTTGGTACCCTTTCCCAGATCAGTGCCTCGACACAATCCTGTCTCGGAGCTCTACGGACAATTCCGTCGACCTCATGGCTTGGTTTTTGTTCTGACATGCACTTTCAACTGTCAAACCTCATATAGACAGGTGTGTGCCTTTCCAGATCATGTCAAATCAATTGAATTTACCACAGGTGGATTCCACTCAATTTGTAGAAACATCTCAAGGATGTTCAATGGAAACAGGATGCACCTGAGCTCAATTTCGAGTCTCACAGCAAAGGGTTTGAATAACTAAGTAAATAAGGTATTTCTGTTTTTATTTGTAATACATTTGCAAACATTTCTAAAAACCCGTTTTCTCTTTGTCATTATTTTCTCTTTGTCTTTGGGTGTATATTGCTGAGGATTTTGTTTTCTTCATCCAGTTTACAATAAGGCTGTAATGTAACAAAATGTGGAAAAAGTCAAGGGATCTGAATACATTCTGAAGGCACTGTCTATCCCGAGTGGCGCAGTGGTCTAAGGCACTGCATCTCAGTGCAAGTGGGGACACTACAGTCCCTTGTTTGAATCCAGTCTGCATCACATCTGGCTGTGATTGGGAGTCCCATACTGTCACACCCTGATCTGTTTCACCTGTCCTTGTGATTGTCTCCAGGTGTCACTTATTTTCCTCAGTTTATTTATCCCTGTGTTTCATGTCTCTCTGTGCCAGTTCGTCTTGTCTGTTTCAAGTCAACCAGCGTGCTTTTCCCCTGCTCCTGTTTTTGCTATTCTCTCTTTTGCTAGTCCTCCCGGTTTTGACCCTTGCCTGTTTTCTAGACTCCGTACCCGCCTGCCTGGGTCTGCCTGCCCTGACCTCGAGTCTGCATACCACTCTGTACCTCCTGAACTCTGATCTGGTCTTGACCCTTTGCCTGTCCATGACCATTCTCTTGCCTACCCTTTTGGAAGAAAAAAATATCAAAAATCTGCCTCCCGTGTCTGCATCTGGGTCTGGCCCTGAGCCCTTATACATAGGACGGCGCACAATTGGCCCAGCGTCGTCCGGGTTTGGCTGGGGTAGGCCGTCATTGTAAATAACAATTTGTTCTTATCTGACTTGCCTAGTAAAATACAAAAATCATAACATAATTGTGTCACGCAAAGACTCAACATCAAAACTCAAAAGAACAGACAAACACCTCTTCTGTTTCACCACTCACACCACCCTGTCTGTGTCGAACCAAACAACGAGCCTCACTAACCCACAGTGAAGGAGCCCGCAAACTTGCCTGTATTATACTTGACCACAGAGTTTGCTTTGAGGGCACACCTGACACGAATGCCTTTCTCTCCACCTCCATGCCCCAGACTGGGGGGGGGGGGGGGGGGATTCTGGACAGTACGGCAGCACAATGTTTGGCATTCACATTTAGCCTTTAATCTAAACATTTGTCTTTTGATATGGGGCTAAAGTTCCTCACATGTTGAGTGGGTAAAATTCCAAATTCATTTGCCATTTTAAGGCCCCAAAAATCGGGAGTTCAATTCCAGATTCTGTCTTCTCCAGTTTCTAATCTGTCTAAATAAAGCACTGGGGGAGGCGGAATTCCTAGGTTTTTGTTGATTTAACACGGACATACATTTGATTTGACTTAAGTCTTGTTAAGTCCAACTCAAGGCTGAATCGGACCCCATGTGCTGAATATAACAAGGGTGGTTCAGCACAGCCGTTTAGTCCTGAAGACTGGCTGAGTGGACTAAGCCAGGATTTTGACAAGCAGGAGACCCGGGTTGACATCAACCTTCTCACACGAAGTCCAGTTATGAAGGCCCACTTTATGCATTACCTCATGTTACCCTGCTATAACTTACATAGCCCTAAACATTTGAATTGTAACATCATTTATAATGTATAATATCACAACGGGCCTGGTAACTGCAGCCTATAATTACTGCAGCTGTATACCCTAGTAAAAATATGAAATTCCCAGTTTGTTCTTTAAAATGTTAATTCAAATAGTGTCTGAAAATCATCGTCAATCAATATTTACACTATAAACCATTGGCATTTCAAAAACGTTTGGTTGTCAAAACATGCGTTTTGTGTTTTTATGCTGCCTTTTACATGCATTGAAACGCCAGCAATGGTTTTCACAAGGCTCTCTTAAAACCTCTTAGGGATCCCTTCTATCCCACTCCCGCTCGAATCCCGTTAGCGGGATTGATTTGACAACACCCAGTGAAATTGCAGCGCGCCAAATTCAAAAACAGAAATACTCATAATAAAGATTCATAAAACATGTTATACATCAGAATAAAGCTTAACTTCGTGTTAATCCAGCCAAGGTGTCAGATTTCAAAAAGGCTTTACGGTGAAAGCACACCATGCGATTATCTGAGGACAGCACCCCGCATACAAACGCATGAAAATGAGATTTCAACCAGGCAGTTCCGCGACAAAAGACAGAAATAGCAATATAATTAATGCATTACCTTTAAAGATCTTCTGTTGGCACTCCAAAATGTCCCAGAAACATCACAAATGGTCCTTTTGTTCGATAATGTTGGTCTTAATGTCCCAAACATTTCAAACTCGCCCAACATGCCTACAAAGTATCTAATAAGTTACCTGTAAACTTGGTCCAAACATTTCAAACAACTTTCCTAATCCAATCTTAGGTACCCTAAATCGTAAATAATCGATCAAATTTAAGACGGAATGAACTGTTTCTAATACCAGAAAAAAACAACGTGAAGCACCTTCCAGGTCGCACGCACCAAAAGACTTGAGTGCATCTGAGTGACACATGGAATGGACAGGAATACTTCTTAATTTCTCAAAAGAAAAACATCAACCAATTTCTAAAGACTGTTGACATCTAGTGGAAGCCATAGGAACTGCAAGCATATTCCTATTGAAAAGAGCTTCCCATAGAAAACTAAGGGAAAACACATTGACCTCAAAAAGATTTTTCCCTGGATGGATTATGTTCGGGGTTTCGCCTGCCAAATCAGTTCTGTTATACTCACAGACATTATTTTAACAGTTTTGGAAACTGTTTTCTATCCAAATCTAACAATTATATGCATATCCTAGCTTCTGGGCCTGAGTAGCAGGTAGTTTACTTTGGGCACGCTTTTCATCCAGAAGTGAAAATACTGCCCCCTAGCCCAAAGAGGTTAACCCCTTACACCCATGTGCTTCAAAACTCCAGCAAAGTTGGTGGCAGCTAAGATGCCACTAGTTTTGAAGTGTTATAAAACACTTTATTTTATCAGTGTGGATTTTCTTGTCATTTCACATTCACTTTATCCTGATAGCAATGTTTGTGTAGAGATTTCCGTGTGTGTGTGTGTGTGTGTGTGTGTGTGTGCATGTGTGTGTGTTTTTCCTAGAGTCAGGATTTTCCTAGCTTACTATAGGACAGAAGCACACAGACACCTGAACACACTCGTTCTCTCACTCTCTCTTTGCAGCTTAGCACACATGTGCCTCCTGTGTCTTGCAGTGTGTTTCCCTGTGGATGAGGCATCTCCCCTCTGTCTGTTTTTACCACAGTATCTAGTGTATGTCTATGGCGTTTCACTTTGTACTGTAACGCACGCTGCCTCCTCAAAGAGAGCACCACTTCAGAAGATCTGTTTTGAAACACTGACTCTCCACTGAGGAAACGGAGAAGGCGTGGAAGGGTAAGGCATTACTTGCGTCATGAAAGAGGATAGTGTATCTTGTGGAATATCATATTTGGCCGGTATCAAAACATCTGTTATATAACTGTACGTTTAATTAATGAGACATGTTATTTGCTGCATCAACCCGTCCAATTTGGTCCCATGGAGCTGGTTGGTGGCCATTGCTGCCAGGAGAGAAATGTAAAAACTATTCTCGAACATGTCCTAGCTGTGTGTGAAATGCTTCTAGCACAATTCCTTGCGCTAGCAGTCCCATAATTAGTTGTACAATCTAAAACAACAAATAACTATCCTTTCAATCTAATCTTAGATAAAAGTGTCATTGATAACATTCAATGACCCCCCCCCCCAAAAAAAAGTATTATTACCATGAATTATTAATAACGTAGAAGGAAAACTACATGTTGCAATGTAACAATTATAATATTATTATGACAGTAATTATTGTACTGTGAAGTGTCAGAAGTTTCAATTAATACTATTACAAAGGTGTAAGGAAGGAAGAGAAAGGAGGGCGATTGCCTGCTGGTTGCCTCTATAGCCTCAAGCGACCTCTTCACACAACACTCAGGTGGCTGGTTATTTTTGAGTGTCTATTCCGGATCCAGTACATCTCGTGTTTTCCTGTCTTTGTCCAAGTGAGATAGGAAACAAGCTGTCACTGTTGTTGTTAAACTCACTCAATGAAAGGAATGGTTCATGAAGTTTTATAACATTGTGTTTTATGAAGGTGTGGTGTGTGTGTGTGTGTGTGTGTGTGTGTGTGTGTGTGGTGTGTGTGTGTGTGTGTGTGTGTGTGTGTGCGTGCATGCATTTGTGTTCCCTTTCTCCAGAGATTGTCTTTTGAGTGTCAGCAGGGACTGAAATCTCTCCGTCTCTTTCTCCCTCTCTCGCTCCATTCCTCCCTCTACATGGGAAGCCATTCTCCCCAGTGACTCTGCTGCCCAAGATTATGGGGATGAAAAACATAATCTTCCACCTGGAGAGGTAGCATTGGGGAGTAACTGATTACATGTAATTGGACTATAAACAAAGAACTGTAATCAGTTGTGTTACCAGCTAAAATGTTGTAATCAGATTACAGATACTTTTGAAAACTAGATGATTACTTCTTGCATTACTTTTCAATTCAGAAAGGACGTTTGCGAAAACATACATTATGACACCTTTATGTTTTCTCAATTACATAAAAGTCCTAGTTTAAGTTTGTTCCACCTGATGTCCCCTATGTCAGAGACCATGATGACACGCCAAATGATGACCACCAGTCTGAAACTACCATGATGTCAGAGACCACTATGATGACACACCATGTGACGACCACCTGTCGGAGACCACTGTGATGACACACCAAATGACAACCACCTGTCAGAGACCACTATGATGTCAGAGACCACTATGATGACAGACCAAATGGGTTTGTTGGATCTTTTTTGCCTTCTTCTAATGCCTCTTAAGGGGAAAGTAATCCAAAAGTAACTGAAAGTAATCCGATTACGTTACTGAGTTAGGGTAATCCAGAAGTTGCATTACTGATGACAATTTTGGATAGGAAACGGATTACATTTAGAAATTGACCTAGCCAACCGTGCTAAAACAACATTTTCATATCAGGAAGATGGTGTCAGTTCACAAGCTGCTAAAATAGATCTTCTGTGTGTTAGTATCACATTTAGATATTCTCTGCTGACTCTGTGGGTGACAGCTAACTATTTAGCATGTTGACCTTCCGCAGAGAAACACATTCATAATCACAAGAGCAGAGTGGAACTAAAGGAATGTACTCTTAGGGGCTTGGTGTTATACACAAGAGAGATGTGTGTGAGTGGAGGGGTTTATTACTTCATAACTTTAATCTCCTTTCCCCTCTCTATTTCCCCTCTCCATCAAACTTTTTTTTGCTCCCCCTCTCCTCCCCTCTCCTCTCCTCCCCTCTCTGACCTTCTGAAGCAGAGCCTTGGGGCAGAGCAACTGCCGGTCACTCGACCTTACCCCAGTTTGGAGTGTATCCCCTGGCAGTACAGTAGATGGGGATTGTTGGCAGGCAGGCAGTCTCGTACACAGCCCCACTGGACGGAGGGGTCTTGGTGTGGGTGGTGGGGGAGGGGATTATCACGCAGGGCTCATTGTTGCTCCAGCCAGCTTCCTGCCCTCCCTTCTCCAGAATGTGCCCTTTAGATCAGTGTGCATGGAGACTATGCCATGGTGTTATGGAGCCTGCCATGCTGCAGCGTTCTGGCCAACATGGCCGCTGCTACAGTACTGCCGCTCTCTGCTGCTGTGTGTTAGATTGTGACTCTGAGGTAGTGCCAGCGATTAGAGCTCAGACACCAAGAGAAGCCAGAGCAACCGGGCTGCCCGCCCAGTCATTAACAGGCCCGCTACCTCTCTCTTTCTCTCTCTCTCCCCCTCTCTCTTCTAATATTGACAACACCGTGAGACTAGACCATGAGTTTAACGGCTGCTAGTCCAGGAGTTTACGGCCCCTCATTTCACTCACTTCCAGTGGCTAAATCATTTATGAGCAGACAAGAGGAGAGACTAGTGGTTAGAGAGGTTTGGGTACATGTGTTTTTGTTTGCGTCGCCGGGTCATCGGAGGGCATTAGGCATCCAAGACTGCATAGTGCTGCAGGTGCCAAAACCCAGATCTTTTTTTTTTATATTTTTTTTTTTTACTTTGTTTATTGAATTTGGTAGTAACATAAAACAACACATCAAAGACAACAATACAGCAAAACGGAGAGAGAGACAGACATAAAAAAATAAGAAAAAAAATATATTTTGATATCGTTGTTTCAGGTCAACTAGCACAGATAATACAATCTTTAACATCTGAGATCTTGCGTATACACATACCAGGCCTCCTACATCACCAATATATAAATATACATCATTCTGGAACTGCAGGGAAATGTAGTCGATTAACATAAGAAAAGAAGGGAGCCCACATTGCATAGAATTTGTCTATAGACCCATTGAGTGTGTGTTTAATTTTTTCCAACTTTATGCAATTCAAAACGGATTTAATCCAAAGAGCATGAGAAGGGGGTACAGAGGATTTCCATCTCAGTAAAATTAATTGTCTCGCTAACAAAGTGACAAAGGCAATTACATCCTTATTCATTTTGGTCAGTTGTAATGTGGGTAAGGAAACCCCAAATAGTGCAATAAAAGGGTCTGGCTCGATCTGTGTGCCGCTTAATTCTGAGTGTGTGTTAAAGATGTCTTTCCAGAAACCAACAAGAGATGGGCAACACCAAAACATGTGTATGTGATTAGCAGGAGACTGGTTACATTGTACACAATTAGGGTTCACATCCTTGTAAATGTTGGATAATCTTGCTTTGGTCCAATGGGCCCTATGAATGAGTTTGCATTGAATGAGACCGTGCCGAGCACAAATAGAAGAGCTATGTACCCTTTTGAGTGGCCTTTCCCATAGTTCATCAGATATTTCCTCACCCAGTTCCTCCTCCCATGAGGATTTAATATTGTTTAATGAGATGGTTTGTAGTGAGCAAATTTGACTATAGATTATTGACAAGGTGCCTTTAAGAGTAGGAAGTGGGATAAGAAATGTCAAACTGTGTTTCACCAGGAAGGGTGGGGAATCCTGGATCTATGCTGCGGATGTAACTCTGGACTTGTAAGAACTTAAAGAAATGATGTCAGGGGAGACCAAATTTAGCTGATAATTGTTCAATCGTACTAAATGTATTGTTAATGTGCAGATCTCTGAATCTTTTAATACCGAGACTAGACCATGTTGAGAAAGCACCATCAACCATAGATGGGGGAAAAGCTGGGTTTGAGGCTACCGGAGCCAAAGAAGAGGTTGTCTGAAACCCAAAGTGGCACCTAAATTGATTCCAGATCTTCAATGTTGTTCTGACATATATTTTTGGTGAAGGAGGAGTAAGGGCCTGTAACGGAGGAGTGAGCGAGGGAAGACAATGATGCCGGTATAGATGAGTCGGCCTCCATCTCTAGCCAAATTGGGGGTGGGAATATCTCTCTGCTCTGCAACCAGTACTGAATGATCCTAAGGTTAGCAGCCCAATAATAGAATCTGAAATCCGGTAGAGCAAGACCGCCGTCTGGTTTGGGCCTCTGCAAAAGCTGTTTTCGTATCCTGGGGGGCTATTTGTCCCATATAAAATGGTAGTATTAGGCCGTCGATCTTTTTGAAAAATGTATTGGGAATTAAAATCGGAAGGCACTGATAGAGACATAAGAATTTAGGGAGAGTATTCATTTTAACCTCTCTGGGATCGTTCGGGACGTGAGCGTCCCACCTTGACAACAGCCAGTGAAAATGCAGGGCGCCAAATTCAAACAGAAATCTCATAATTAAAATTCCTCAAACATACAAGTATTATACACCATTTTAAAGATAAACTTCTTGTTAATCCAGACACAGTGTCTGATTTCAAAAAGGCTTTATGGCGAAAGCACACCATGTGATTATGTTAGGTCAGCGCCTAGCCACAGAAAACCATACAGCCATTTTCCAAAGGAGAGGTGTCACAAAAGTCAGAAATAGCGTTAAAATTAATCACTAACCTTTGATGATCTTCACCGGATGGCACTCCCAGGACTCCATGTTAGACAAGAAATGTGTGTTTTGTTCGATAAAGTTCATCTTTATGTCCAAAAACCTCATTTGAAATTGGCGCGTTATGTTCAGAAATGCATCGTCTCAAACAAACATCCGGTGAAATTGCAGAGAGCCACATCAAATTACAGAAATACTCATCATAAACATTGATGAAAGATACAAGTGTTATACATAGGATTAAAGATAAACTTCTTGTTAATCCAGCCGCTGTGTCCGATTTCAAAAAGGATTTACGGCGAAAGCACACCATGTGATTATGTTAGGTCAGCGCCTAGCCACAAAAACCATACAGCCATTTTCCAACCAAGGAGAGGTGTCACAAAAGTCAGAAATAGAGTTAAAATTAATCACTTACCTTTGATGATCTTCATCTGATGGCAGTTCCAAGTAAGAAAATTAAAGCCATTCCCTCCAGCAGGATGGGCTACACTAGGCTGAGTCATGTCTGAAGAGAGAGAGGACGTGTAAAGGACAAGGTACAATGTAAACTAAAGATCTTCGTTGAACCTAAAAGCGCAAATTTAAAAAACAAAGACAAGCGACAAAGCACAAAAAACATATAGAAACTTTAAACAAATAAAGAGGGAAAAACCACTTCCCTCACAACCTCCCTTGCCGAAGCATCTCCCCAACTGAGATACAAGCAAAACCCTAAATACAAAAAAAGTTTAGAGCAAAGCATGATACTCTTACTCTGTGCTACCTAAGATGTGTGACCATTTTACCAGAGTAAACCAAACAAACATAGATTGGTCCCCAGCAGAGTCTAGAGAAGACTAACCTTGGTTAAGAGAGGTTTAACAGCAATACAGATGGTAAAACTACAACTTAACCATGAAAACAGCCAGATATTGGCATTACAGGAGGCAACCTGGGTTGGAAATGAAAAAGAAAAAAAGAAAAAGAATGACATTCAAATGTGGATGAACCCAGCAAAGTTGGCTTCGCTAGCCAACCAGTCTGCCAGCCGGCCTGCTAACTAGCCTGTAAGAAGACCAGCTAACCAATCATTTGTTCCACACCATGCGGTACAACAGCCGCTTTCACGTTCTTGTTGATGAAATCGGCCTCTAAAGCCGGGTCCTCGAATCTGTGCATGGAGCCGTCCGGTAAAGTCAGTCTCAGAACCGCAGGGTAGATGAGGCCGAACTTCACGCCCCAAAGCTAGCCCCGCTTCTTAGCCACAGCCGTGGTGTTGTCCGCAAATATCGAGACTCTTTTACCCTTCTAGAGGAAAAGGGATGCTTCTCCCGATCTCCTCAGTATGTCATTGCGGACGTGAAAGAAATGCACCCTGATGACAAATGGTTGCAGGGGTTCTCCATCCCGGAGCCGGCTACGCAGAGTGTGGTGGGCCCGGTCTAGCAGTGGCTTCTCCTCCAGACCGAGCAGCTCCTGAAGCAGATGTGCCATGAACTCCGTGGGTCTTGGGCCCTCCACTCCCACTGGTATTCCCAGTAGACGAATGTTGTTCCTCCACATTCAACTTTCCATATCTTTGCATCTATTGTCGAGGTGTGCCACCCTAGTTGTTAACTTCCTGACTGATGTCTTGACATGTTGCTTCAATATATCCACATCATTTTCCTGCCTCATGATGCCATCTATTTTGTGAAGTGCACCAGTCCCTCCTGCAGCAAAGCACCCCAACAACATGATGCTGCCACCCCCATGCTTCACGGTTGGGATGGTGTTCTTCAAACTTGCAAGCCTCCCCCCTTTTCCTCCAAACATAACGATGGTCATTATGGGCAAACAATTATATTTTTGTTTCATCAGACCAGAGGACATATCTACAAAAAGTACGACCTTTGCCCCCATGTGCAGTTGCAAACCGTAGTCTGACTTTTTTATGCTGGTTTTGGAGCAGTGTCTTCTTCCTTGCTGAGCGGCCTTTCAGGTTATGTCGATATGGGACTTGTTTCACTGTGGATATAGATACTTTTGTACCTGTTTCCTCAAGCATCTTCACAAGGTCCTTTGCTGTTGTTCTGGGATTGATTTGCACTTTTAGAACCAAAGTGCGTTCATCTCTAGGAGACAGAACGTGTCTCCTTCCTGAGCAGTATGATGGCTGCGTGGTCCCATGGTCTTTACACTTGCGTACTATTGTTTGTAAAGATGAATGTGATACCTTCAGGCGTTGGAAATTGCTCCCAAGGATGAACCAGACTTGTGGAGGCCTACAATTGTTTTCTCAGACGCTTCTAAAGCCATGACATAATTTTCTGGAATTTTACAAGCTGTTTAAAGGCACAGTGAACTTAGTGTATTTAAACTTCTGTCCCACTGGAATTGTGATACAGTGAATTATAAGTGAAATAATCTGTCTGTAAACAATTGTTGGAAAAATGACTTGTGTCATGCACAAAGTAGATGTCCTAACCGACTTGCCAAAACTATAGTTTGTTAACAAGACATTTGTGGAGTGGTTGAAAAACGAGTTTCAATGACTCCAACCTATGTGTGTTTATACTTCCGACTTCAACCGTATGCATGCATCACTTTTGCGTTTTGTATTATTTATTTTTTTATTTTTTTATTTCACTTCACCAATTTTGACTATTTTGTGCATGTCCATTACATGAAATCCAAATAAAAATCAATTTAAATTAGAGGTTGTAATGCACCAAAATAGGAAAAATGCCAAGGGGGATGAATACTTTTGCAAGGCACTGTATGTTTTACATTTGTTATCTTGTTGTTATTAGTCCCACCCTTCAGCTCCATTCAACTCCTTCCAACTATCTCTTAAAACCATCCATTTAGATTTCTATTTGCCATATATTTTTCAACTGTACTGTGATGCTTCACAAAAATACTGAACCTTTCTATTCTCATAGCTTCTACAGATTGTACATTCTGTTTATCATGCATCCTTCCACATCATTACAAATACCAAGTCACTCACCCACCCATTGCACCTTGTACCAAATCGTAGGTTGGACCTCACTTTATATGCGCAGAAAGATACATTTGTATGTGCTCATCTACAAAGCCCTATTGGGTGAACTCCCGCTTTACTTCTGTAATCTGGTCTCCTTCACCACCAGCAGTTACCATAACCGGTTTGCTAGGTGGTTGCTACCTAAAGTCCCCAGGACATTCACAGAATTAGGCAAGACTGCCTTCTCTTCTTGTGTAACAGAGGCATGGAATAGTCTACAATCCATGCTTCATCTAGATATGTTAGTGCCACTGAATTTATTTAAAATATTGACGGGAGACTCTGTTACAGAGGAGTGTAAATGCTTTTTTTAGGCTGGATCATGTTGTATTGTATTGTTGTGTTTTAATTATGTAATGTATTGATTGTTGCTGCCTTCTTGGCCAGGTCTCCCTTGAAATAGAAACTCTGGGTTTCAATGGGCTTTTCCTGGTTAAATAAAGGGTAAATAAAAAATAAATAAAATAACTCCACCAATCCTATTTATGATATCATTTACAAAGATTATAATTTTTCTAATTTTTTTTCTCGAAAGATACGTTTTTTATTTGATCAATTAGTGTATTTGTTCTATTATTATTAAACTGTGATATGACTAAAGAGTTAATCAGGGTGATTTTTCCACTCATAGACAGGTATTTTCCTTTCCATGGTAGCAATATCGTATCTATTTTTGATAACTTTCTATTAAAATGTATTGGAGTGAGATCATTTCTTTATTTTGGGATATGTATACAGAGTATGTCCACATCACCATCAGACCATTTTATTGGTAAACTACACGGTAATGTAAAAGTTGAATTTTTTTGTGATCCAAAACATAATAACATAAAAGGGCACATAATTTGGTTTTAATCCAAAGAGGTTAGAAAAAGTATCAAGATCCTCTACGAGGCTGTGGAGGGATTATAATTGTGGTTTTAAAAGAAAACATGAATCATCAGCATACAATGACACCTTTGTTTTTAAGCCATGAATTTCTAATCCCTTAATATTATTGTTGGATCTAATTTTACCAGCTAACATTTCGATGGCAATAATAAATAGATATGCCGATAGTGGACAACCTTGTTTTACTCCTCTTGACAGTTTAAAACTTTCTGAGATGTAGACATTATTTACTCTTTTACACCTAGGTTTACATTACATAACTTTAACCCATTTTATAAGATTTTCCAAAAGTGAAATATTCCAGGCATTTATATATAAACTCCAGTCGTACTTTATCAAAAGTATTTTCAAAATCAGCTATGAAACCAGGCCTGGTTTCCCCGATATTTCATAGTATTCCATTGTTTCCAGTACTTGTCTTATATTATCTCCAATGTATTGTCCATGTTAAAAAACCTGTCCGATTAGGATGAATAATATCTGACAAAACCTTTTTAATTCTATGCGCCAAGCATTTAGCTAGAATTTTTGCATCACAACACTGAAGTGTAAGAAGCCACCAATTTTTTAAATGGGCTGGATCTTTATATATGCCACTTGGATCCTGTTTCAGTAATAATGAAATCTGAACTTCTTGTTGTGCGTCTGATAATCTACCGCTTATATATGAGTGGTTAAAACATGCTAATAATCGTCCTCTGAGTATATAAAAAAGAAAAGTATACTTCCACTGGTATGCCATCCAGTCCTGGAGTTTTCCCGGACTTAAAGGCTTTAATTGCATCAAGATGTTCCTCCTCTGTAATTTGGCCTTTAAATGAGTATTTCTGTACATATGTTAATTTTACATTATTAATTGGAACAAAAACCATACAATTAGCTTCGGTTAGTGGACATGGAGGAGACTGAAACGAAAACACATTCTTAAAATAACTTTACTTCCTCTTTCAAAAAATAGTTTGGTGAATCATGAGCGACTTTGTAACAAGTTTCAATACATTTTTCTTGGTAGCATTTCTATGTTGAAGATTGAAAAGTTATTTGGTGCATTTTTCCATATATTCCATCCAGTTCACTTTATTTTATAATATATTACACTGGATCTTTCTTGAATAAGTTGCTCCAATTCTTTTTGTTTTTCCTCTAACTTATTCTCTGCCTCTATGGTACAGCTTTTATTGCTATCTACAGTATCTGTACTGTTAGTCCTTCAATTTCCTTTGTTAATATGGACTCTTTTGACCTAAATTGCTTTTGTTTTATAGATGAGTACTGAATTGCATGGCCTCAAAAGGCACATTTAAGAGTGTCCCATACAATAAGGGGATCTGCTGTACCTATGTTATGTCGGAAAAAGTCATTTATAAATTATTCTGTTCTAGTTAAAAACAAGTTATCATCCAGCAGGCTTTGATTACATTTCCAATATTTTCGCCCACGTGGAAATTCTGTAAGAGTAATATATATGCCAATTATGTGCTGGTCTGACCGCATTCTGTCCCCTATCAACACTTTTTAAACTTTTGGTGCCAGAGAGAATGACATAATAAAGTAATCAAGACAACTAGCTTGATTAAGCCTCCGCCATGTATATCTCACTAGGTCAGGGTATTTAAGCCTCCATATATCCACTAATTCCAAAATATCCATGACATTCATGATTTCCTTAAGTACCCGAGGGTGATAGTTTGTAGTGTGATTTCCTTTACGGTCCATAGAGGACTTTAAAACCGTATTAAAATGTCCCACCATAATAATAGAGTCTAGTGTTGCTTGTAGAGTTGATCAATTCTTATACATAATTTCAAAGAAGCTTGGATCATCATTACTTGGACCGTATAGGTTAATAAGCCATATCTATTTATAATTCAATAAATCAAATCAAATCAAATGTATTTATATAGCCCTTCTTACATCAGCTGATCTCACAAAGTGCTGTACAGAAACCCAGCCTAAAACCCCAAACAGCAAGCAATGCAGGTGTAGAAGCACGGTGGCTAGGAAAAACTCCCTAGAAAGGCCAAAACCTAGGAAGAAACCTAGAGAGGAACCAGGCTATGAGGGGTGGCCAGTCCTCTTCTGGCTGTGCCGGGTGGAGATTATAACAGCACATGGCCTAGATGTTCAAATGTTCATAAATGACCAGCATTGTCAAATAATAATAATCATAGTAGTTGTCGAGGGTGCAACAAGTCAGTAACACAAGAGTAAGTGTCAGTTGGCTTTTTCATAGCCGATCTTTGAGAGTATCTCTACCGCTCCTGCTGTCTCTAGAGAGTTGAAAACAGCAGGTCTGGGACAGGTAGCACGTCCGGTGAATAGGTCAGGGTTCCAGCAGGTCTGGGACAACAGGTCTGGGACAGGTAGCACGTCCGGTGAACAGGTCAGGGTTCCATAGCTGCAGGCAGAACAGTTGGAACTGGAGCAGCAGCACGGCCAGGTGAACTGGGGACAGCAAGGAGTCATCAAGCCAGGCAGTCCTGAGGCATGGTCCTAGGGCTCAGGTCCTCCGAGAGAGAGAAAGAAAGAAAAAGAGAGAATTAGAGAGAGCATATTTAAATTCACACAGGACACCGGAAAAGACAAGAGAAATACTCCAGATGTGACAGACTGACCCTAGCCCCCCGACACATAAACTACTGCAGCATAAATAACATATTTCACATCATCCATCTACTTTGAGGATCTGTTTGGACAATTTGCACATTTGTATCAAAATTACTGTTAATTAATATCATCACCTCTTTTGAATTTCTTTTGAATTTCTTTGCCCATCCTGCAACTAATAGATATTCTATTCCTCTTTGAGCCAGGACAATACTGACCATATTTTCTTATTATCTGCAAAGCCATTACAATTAACTAGCTATACCTATTTCGCCAACTACCATAATGAGACACAAGTTTCAATTCTATTTATCATAATATATGTTTGTAAAAATACCATTAAAAAGTAACATGATGATTGAGTGTCTATATAGCTGTACCATGATATTTGCATTGCTACTAAGTAAACCTCCAATTGGTCCCAACTATACCACCCACTAAAACCAGTCCTCTTCCTGAGTTGGGTTGTCATCCCAATGCCCGGCATACCACCCCCGACCACCCGGATCCCATGGCCCCGGGGGGACCGGGACCCATCCTTCGGAAGCAGCACACAGTGCCACCAACAGAACAGAAGCAGATCAACCGCCAAATGCATTTCCATCGCCCTCACCTCGATTTGTATTATATATAGCCATTAAAAAATATATACATTTAAAAGAAAATCCTGTTTATCTTATTTTCCATAATTAGCTATTAATATTTGCAGTAATGTAGGCAGTTTATGCAAAGGATTTTTACCTCACCAGTCTCGCCATTACCAAAATTACATTACGGCAAGCAAATATTATTTTAGCATACAATTATTGTGATTCATCCTAAACTCAGCAAAAAAAGAAACGTCCCTTTTTCAGGACCCTGTCTTTCAAAGATATTTGGATTTTTACGAAATAACTTCACAGATCTTCCTTGTAAAGGGTTAAAATACTGTTTCCCATCCTTGTTCAATGAACCATAAACAATTAATGAACACGCAACCATGGAACGGTCGTTAAGACACTAACAGCTTACAGACGGTAGGCAATTAAGGTCACAGTTATGAAAACTTAGGACACTAAAGAGGCCTTTCTACTGACTCTGAAAAACACCAAAAGAAAGATGCCCAGGGTCCCTGCTCATCTGCTTGAACGTGCCTTAGGCATGCTGCAAGGAGGCATGAGGACTGCAGATGTGGCCAGGGCAATAAATTGCAAAGTCCGTACTGTGAGATGCCTAAGACAACGCTACAGGAAGACGGGACGGACAGCTGATCGTCCTCGCAGTGGCAGACGACACAGTGGTAACAACACCTGCACAGGACCGGTACAGCTGAACATCACACCTGCGGGACAGGTACAGGATGGCAATAACAACAGCCTGAGTTACACCGGGAATGCACAATCCCTCCATCAGTGCTCAGACTGTCCGCAATAGGCTGAGAGAGGCTGGACTGAGGGCTTGTAGGCCTGTTGTAAGGCAGGTGGTCATCAGACATCACCGGCAACAATGTCGCCTATGGGCACAAACCCACCGTTGCTGGACCAGACAGGACTGGCAAAAAGTGCTCTTCACTGACGAGTCGCGGTTTTGTCTCACCAAGGGTGATGGTTGGATTTGCATTTATCATTGAAGGAATGAGCGTTACACCGAGGCCTGTACTCTGGAGTGGGATACATTTGGAGGTGGAGGGTCCGTCATGGTCTGGGGCGGTATGTCACAGCATCATCGGACTGAGCTTGTTGTCATTGCTGGCAATCTCAATGCTGTGCGTTACAGGGAAGACATCCTCCTCCCTCATGTGGTACCCTTCCTGCAGGCTCATCCTGACATGACCATCCAGCATGACAATGCCACCAGCCATAATGCTCGTTCTGTGCGTGATTTCCTGCCAGACAGGAATGTCAGTGTTCTGCCATGGCCAACGAAGAGCCCGGATCTCAATCCCATTGAGCACTTCTGGGACCTGTTGGACCGGAGGGTGAGGGCTAGGGCCATTCCCCCCAGAAATGTCCGGGAACTTGCAGGTGCCTTGTTGGAAGAGTGGGGTAACATCTCACAGTAAGAACTGGCAAATCTGGTGCAGTCCATGAGGAGGAGATGCACTGCAGTACTTAATGCAGCTGGTGGCCGCACCAGATACTGACTTTTACTTTTGATTTTGACCCCCACTTTGTTCAGGGACACATTATTCAATTTCTGTTAGTGTGTTTCTGTCTGTGGAACTTGTTCAGTTTATGTCTCAGTTGTTGAATCTTATGTTCATACAAATATTTACACATGTTAAGTTTGCTGAAAATAAACGCAGTTGACAGGGAAAGGACATTTCTTTTTTTGCTGAGTTTATATTGTCTCTAAACATCTTTTACTCCCTCGCAACAGTTGTGGGACACACACACACAACCCCTTTAACCCCACAACAACAATAGTCTCAATTTTCAACAGTTGCACCATCCCAGAGCCCAACTCAAGAAAGGTCTTGATTTACAAATGCATATACAGTTGCAGCTGTATGAGAAGGCCTGTAAAACGGAGCAAAAAATGGTCAGAAATGGGGAGATTTGATTAACCATTGTCATGTCCTAGGTGAGGGAGATCAGATATACCCACTTCCCCTGAAACACCCACACATGGTCCCCCGTAGTGGCCATATTCCCAAGCATCTCTGTGCAGTCAGACCTTTGATTTTGTGCCACCATGGCCACAATAATATGCCCCCTCTCTGAATGTCCGAGTGTGACCCCCCTCCCCATGGGTTACAGCAGCTAGTGTTGCCCGCAATTCCACTGCCCGTGTGGGGGCACCCCACTGGAATCCCCACCGGCTAGGTACAAGGTCATCAAGGTTCTCATTAACAGCTTTGAGAATATCCTTGTATATTATGCTCTCCCATCAGGGGACTCTGGCTTTGCAGGACCAACCCTGCCAGGCAGGTTCAGAATCTTGAGGGGGCGGTGCTACGCTTGGTCTCTGACCGCATTTTGGCTGCATACAGGCCGCTTACAGCAGGCACATAAAACAGAAAGGGACTTCTCCTTAGTATCTGGGTCATTCAGGTGGATGTCTAGGGTATAGGGTTGTGGACCGATCCATCAATATAGGACCATAAATAAATAAATTAGATGTATAATTTATTCTTACAATGTAGTTCCCCATGATTGGACAATAAATAAATTAGACGTACAGTTGAAGTCGGAAGTTTACATACACCTTAGCCAAGTACATTTAAACTCCGTTATTCACAATTCCTGACATTTAATCCTAGTAAAAATTCCCTGTCTTAGGTCAGTTAGGATAACCACTTTATTTTAAGAATGTGAAATGTCAGAATAATAGTAGAGATTTATTTCAGCTTTTATTTCTTTCATCACATTCCTAGTGGGTCAGACGTTTACATACACTCAATTAGTATTTGGTAGTATTGCCTTTAAATTGTTTAACTTCGGTTAAACGTTTCGGGTATCCTTCCACAAGCTTCCCACAATAAGTTGGATGAATTTTGGCCCCTTCCTCCTGACAGAGCTGGTGTAACTGAGTCAGGTTTGTAGGCCTCCTTGCTTGCACATGCTTTTCTGCCCACAAATTTTCTTTTGGATTGAGGTCAGGGCTTTGTGATGGCCACTTCAATACCTTGACTTTGTTGTCCTTAAGCCATTTTGCCACAACTTTGGAAGTATGCTTGGGGTCATTGTCCATTTGGAAGACCCATTTGCGACCAAGCTTTAACTTCCTGACTGATGACTTGAGATGTTGCTTCAATACATCCAAGCCTCTCCCTTTTTCCTCCAAACATAATGATGGTCATTATGGCCAAACAGTTCTATTTTTGTTTCATCAGACCAGAGGACATTTCTCCAAAAAGTACAACCTTTGTCCCCATGTGCAGTTGCAAACCGTAGTCCAGCTTTTTTATGGCGGTTTTGGAGCAGTGGCCTCTTCCTTGCTGAGCGGCCTTTGAGGTTATGTTGATATAAGACTCGTTTTACTGTGGATATAGATGCTTTTGTACCTGTTTCCTCCAGCATCTTCACAAGGTCCTTTGCTCTTGTTCTGGGATTGATTTCAAGCATTTGGAAATTGCTCCCAAGGATGAATCAGACTTGTGGAGGTCTACAATTTGTTTTCGGAGGTCTTGGCTGATTTCTTTTGATTTTCCCATGATGTTAGCCTATCAGAAGCTTCTAAAGCCATCACATCATTGTCTGGAATTTGACAAGCTGTTTAAAGGCACAGTCAACTTAGTGTATGTAAACTTCTGACCCACTGGAATTGTGATACAGTGAATTATAAGTGAAATAATCTGTCTGTAAACAATTGTTGGAAAAATTACTTGTGTCATGCACAAAGTAGATGTCCTAACCGACTTGCCAAAACTATAGTTTGTTAACAAGACATTTGTGGAGTGGTTGAAAAACGAGTTGTAATGACTCCAACCTAAGTGTATGTAAACTTCTGACTTCAACTGTATATTTTTTTATTCCACACTAATTACCGGAATTACAGGCTAAGAATTATCATATTTTTCCAATGCCAAATCACTTTGTATTGTTCGCAACAAAACTTTCCGTGTTTGCAAATAATTTAATCTGAGAACACATTAGGAATCGCTGTATGGTACTTTGAAAAGTTAGGCCTACCTTTCCATCCCAGACAGAGTAGGCCTACCAACGCAGAAAAATGTAGTCTTTAACTGCTTGCTACTCTTCTTCGGTGGCTTACCCAACGAGAGAAGGTCATAAGTGTTTCCCTGAAAGCTGTCTGGGTTTAAACCCTCTATTGTACAGAAAGTAAATAGCTTGATCAATTGATAATGACAGAATTAGATTACTTCCCAAGCAGTCAGCCTCTGAATGTCAAAGAAATATGCATCAGAGTCACGTTTTCCCGGGTGTTTTACAGCTTGTTTCTAGCATCGAGGACCAAAGCACTGTTATAGATCACTTTATATAATCAGATGCGTTTTATTTTCTTCAAAATCTTAAGCTAACAAAGGGTAGGCCTATGCTTTTTACATAAAAAAAAAGAAAGGTAGGCCTATGGCAAACCCTGTCATACCCCCTCAATTTGAGTCTTGGTTTTAACTTAACAGTCCTTCACTGACACGGAGGTAGGCTATTTAAAGAGTTCATGGTGGGTGGAGGAATTGACTGACAAATCTATAGATATAGCAGCCTATTGCCTAATTTAGTCTGTCAAACGGGTAGGACTACCTCTTATTTCTTAAATAGGAAAAAATAAGCTGAAACACAAAGCCCTCTTCTTAGTAAAGTCTAATTACATTTAAAAGGAAGACAGTTTAAATGAATTATGCCTACTCAAATTTGACTGCTTTCAGCACAATGAGCTGTCCATTTCTGATTGATTGTGCCTCATCTGCTGCTTCAAGTTTCAGCACCACAATGTAAGTTACTCAAATCTGGCTTATTGTGAGGTCAATAACTCTGAAAAATACATAATGGCCAAGAAACATATTCCTTTTAATAAAATCTATCTATCTCCTCCTTCTCATCTTCTCGCTCTCCGTCTCAAACTGAACAGAATATAGGCTATAAAGCTAGTCCATGCACAATATAGTGCAATTTTTGGACAAGTCCTAATCAACATTTATTTTCTGAAGAAACCTTTAACTCTCCTCCTGAACTGCCACCGTGGGCCTACACAGCACAGACATTGCTTTTTGTTTCTCCGAGGCTATGAATCATTTGATTGAGATCCCACAAAATAGCTTTCAGGCACACTTGATATTGCACGCCTAGCGAAGAATCAGAGATGAGGGGCGGCATCAGGCACACATCAATATATAGCCTAATAAACAACTAAATCTAAAACACTGAGAAATATTGACATTTCATCAATTACAAATTACATGACCCTCCCCTTGACTACATTTTTTAAATACTAAACCATCCTCTTGACTGAAATTGCAAAAGCATGACCCTCCCCCATTTTGTTCTAGGTATCCATTCTATAAATGTTCATCCATCCCTTAACAAAAAATGTATTAACCCCTACAAAAATGTCCCTTAATTATAATCCACAAAATAATTCTCATTCCTGCTGTTGCAAACTGACTCAAATTAAGATCCTACATCTGTACATTAAACAGACAAACAGATTGCACAACCTCAGGACATGAACAAAACAGGTGCGCAAAACAGTCCCCCGAGGGTAAACCTGAGAAACACTCTCTCCTCTCTCTCTACAACTTTTCCGTAGGGATCGACTTTTATTTCTTTGTCTACTTTAGCTCATGAAAAATAGTCAACTGTCCCTCGGAGAAAGAGAGGGTTTTGTACTTATTTAGGGAAGCCAAACCAGTATAGTGTAATAGATGAGGAATGTCAGACAGACACCGATGGCTAGACAGCCGGCCATGTGAAACCTACGTTGGAATTCACCTGCAATAAACCTCTCATGACAATAGTGGCTTAGTTCAGAAAATGTGTACATTTTGAAAATGTGATCCTCTGACTCAAATGAGGGTTGGAGGTTTTGTACTTGGTGAAACGTGAGAGATCTGAAGGGTGTGTTGGTACCTCCATAGCCTAATGGCTACAGAGCGAATCGCTTGTCGTTTGGCAGGGGCTAATTAAAATGATTTATGCAAGCTTTGCGTGACATCACTACGAGCCCACTCGCAGCCCATGAGATAAAAGGCTGAATTAATTAATCTATTTTAGAGAGACATAAATACTTTGTCGCGTTGGAATGAACAAGAGTGTAAACACCAGCCAATCAATAAGGATAATTAAAATATGGTGTGTATGTAGGTGTCTGTGTGTATGTTGGAAGAAGTAAGTGTGCGTGTGTGTGTGTGAGTGTGTGTGTGAGTGTGTGTGTGTGTGTGTGTGTGTGTGTGTGTGTGTGTGTGTGTGTGTGTGTGTGTGTGTGTGTGTGTGTGTGTGTGTGTGTGTGGTGTGGCTATCCATTTGTTTTTCGACCGCTTCTGGGAGCTTCACCTCTGTGTGAATGATATATGGCACGGCTATGGCGCTTTCAATTTTATTCATTAATAATAAGGGGCAAATCAAGGCTCACATCATTAAGCTTGCCTGTATGGTGAACACCTGGCTCATGGGTTAGCCTTGCTGTGGAGCTCTATAGGACACCACTGAATAGGACTGTATATGCAGCCTGATCACAGACTAGGCGTAACATAGTAAATGTAAATCCAGGGACACACTTAGTATGATATGTTACATTTGGTTTGGTTACTTAAGGTAAAAATGAAAGTAGGGAGGTTGGTGGATGGGTAGGCATATAAACGTCAACGTCAAGCAACCCAAAGGTTGGGAGTTCGAATATCATCACGGACAACTTCAGCATTTTAGCTAATTAGTCATTTTTCTACAACTTTTAAGTACTTTGCATGTTAACCAACTCTTACCCTAACCCTAAGCCAAACCTTTCCCTTAACCCTTTAACCTAAATCCTAAACTTAATCTTAACCTCTAGCCCTAACCCCTAGCCTAGCAAACGTATAATACTTATTGTAATTCGTAACATACTGTATCATACAAAATGGCTCTTGGACATCCACAAATGAATACATACTACGTGAAATGTAACATACCATACATACTAATGGATTGTCTATGGTTTTCTTACAGAATAATACAAACTGCTCTGAGACCAGGTTGGTATAGGACACCACTTCAGGGCTGTGTAAGGACTGACGATACCTTCAGAACAGCGGTCTGTGACTTTTAGACCTGTCTATTATCAGGGTGACATTCAGTTCTTATGAAATGAGACAAAACCTTTTGAAACATGGGAGGTAGTAACTGAACTTGTTCAATAAGAATGCTAATTTTAAACAATTATTGTTTGGTGCCTACTGAACACAACCAGATGGTAAATGATTGTGAACACAAGACCAACAAGATGGCAAAAAAAGAGAATATCAAACTGTAGGGAAATACATGTTTGTGGTGTAAGGGCTAATGACTCAAATGGATATGACATTTTATATTCTATTTTCCATATGTTAATGCCTTATGGGTAATGTCATGAACGTAACACTTCTACTTGTCATGGGTCACAGGTGCATTTTACCACCACTTGAAAGCAAGCTGCCAATAAAACCTCTTCAAAACAGGACGAAGATTTATCCCTCATGCAAATTCATGACTTTTCTCAACCAGTGATTTACAGTGCCTTCAGAAAGTATTCCTAACCCTTGACTTAGTCCAGTCAGAATTAAAAATGGATTAAATAGATTTGTTTCACCCATCTACACACAATAACAAATGATGACAAAGTGAAAACATGATAATTGAAATGTTTGCAAAATATCTCATTTACATAAGTATTCACAGGCCTGAGTCAATGCAAGTTAGAATCACCTTTGGCAGCGATTAGAGCTGTGAGTCTTTCTGGGTAAATATTCAGGAGCTTTGCACACCTGGATTTTACAATATTTGCACATTATTCTTAAAAAAATTATTCAAGATCTGTCAAGTTGGTTGTTGATAATTGAGAGACAGCCATTTCAATTCTTGCCATATACTTTCCAGCCAAATTAAATCGAAACTGTAAGTAGACCACTGAGGAACATTCAATGTCGTCTTGGTAGGCCACTCCAGTGTATATTTGGCCTTGTGTTTTAGGTTATTGTCTGACTGAAAGGTGATTTTGTCTCGCTGTTGGAAAGCAGACTGAAGCAGGTTTTCCTCTAGAATTTTGCCTGTGCTTGGCTCTATTCCATTTCTTTTTATCCTAAAAAACTCCCTAGTCCTTACCAATGACAAGCATAACCATAACATGATGCAACCACCACCATGCTTGATAATATGAAGAGTGGTACTCAGTGATGTGTTGTGTTGGATTTGCCCCAAACATAACACTTTGTATTCATAACATACATTTAATTTCTTTGCATTTTTACTCTTTTGGATAAGTTTTGTGAGAGATCAGTGACCAGCCAGAGGAAAATGACAACAGGGGATAGGTACTCAGTGTAAAGCCAATTAGTACACACCTGGCCCCACTAATTAATGTCTTCTTCTTCCTATATATAGGGGTGCCAGGAGAGGAGTTGGGGGAGAATTGGGAGTAGATATGGGGACCTGTGAGGATGTCAGATTTTCCTACCTCAGAGAAAGCTTATTTTACTGGGGCACCTTGTCTCTCTGTTAACCAAGGCAGGCTATAGGTAGAGAGAAGCATTCATCCTGGAACTATTATGTGTAGATGATAGTCTAAAGACAGGAGTAGCCGTTTGTTGTTTTGCCTTCCCTTTTTTGCCACCGCCTTTTGGTCAATGGCTTAGTTTATGTTTATTTGTTTTGTTACGCTGGTGTTTCAGGGTTGGACATAACCTGTACTGGAGTTATTTTGTCGGGCGAAAGAAGACCCGTTTAGTAAACAATCACAAGAAAAGGAATCACAATCACTGCCTCTGGTCTGTTCATTTTATGCCTCCCGCCTGTGTTACGGTGTTTCGGACAAGCTGATCCGTTCACAGTTTATGCTGTACAGCGTCTTTCTTTTCACTCTGTCATTTAGTTAGTATTGTGGAGTAACTACTATGTTGTTGATCCAACCTCAGGTTTTCTCCTATCATAGCCATTAAACTCTGTAACTGTTTTAAAGTCACCATTTGTCACGTCCTGACCAGTAGAGGGTGTAGTTGGGTCAGGACGTGGCAGAAGGGAGTAAGTGTTTTATTGTTTCATTTAATTTTGGCCGTGTGACTTCCAATCAAGCACAGCTGTAGAGGGTTGTGGTTGATTGGGAGTCACACATAAGTTGCCTACGTTTCCGTTGTGGGGTGTGGGTAATTGTGCTTGTCACTGTTGTTGCACCTGACAGGACTGTGTTGGCTGTCAGTTTTGTTGTTTTGTTAATTGCATAGTGTTCGTAACATTAAAAATGACGAACCCTAACTCCGCCGCATTTTGGTCCACTTCTTCCGTAGACAGCCGTTAGAGAATTACCCACCAAACCAGGACCAAGCGGCGGAAGAGGAAGGAGCAGCAGGACTACTGCGTTATGGACAAATGGACATGGGAACAGATCCTGGACGGAGAGGGACCATGGACTCAGGCTGGGGATTATCGCCTCCCGCAGTGGGAGATTGAAGCGGCGAGAGCGGAGAGGCGATACTACGAGGAGAGAGAGCGCAACGAGCGCGAGAGGCAGCCCCAATATTTTTTGGGGGGGGGGCACACGGGACAGTCGGTGGAGCTGAGGTCGGAACCAGAGCCAGTCGGGATGACATTGGAGGTGAGCGAGGGCTATGAGACAGAGACTGTGACGGGGTTAATGGGAAAATTAGGAGAGAGAGAGATGAGAGAGCTGCTAGTGTGGTGCATAAAGTACGGCATTCGCCCTAATGAGCGTGTCGTGGGTATGATGTCACCTGAGGCAGCTCTCCATACTCGTCCTGAGGTGCGTGCTGGTTGTCTGGTAAAGACTGTGCCTGCGCCCAGAAACAGGCCTCCTCCATGTCTTCCCAGCCCTGCACATCCTGTACCTACACCCAGAACCAAGCCTCCTGCATGTCTTCCTATCCTGGTCAAGCCCGTGCCTCCTCCACGGACCAGTACTCCAGTGGGTCTCCCTATCCTGGTCAAGCCCGTGCCTCCTCCACGGACCAGTACTCCAATGGATCTCCCTATCCTGGTCAAGCCCGTGTCTCCTCCACGGACCGGTCCTCCAGTGGGTCTCTCCACCCTGGTCTCTCCTGTGCCACCTCCTCAAGCCAGGCCTCCGTTATGTCTCCCCAGCCTGGTGAATCCTGAGTCGGAGCTGCCCGCCAGTCAACAGTCGTCGGAGCTGCCCGCCAGTCAACAGTCGTCGGAGCTGCCCGCCAGTCAACAGTCGTCGGAGCTGCCCGCCAGTCAACAGTCGTCGGAGCTGCCCGCCAGTCAACAGTCGTCGGAGCTGCCCGCCAGTCAACAGTCGACGGAGCTGCCCGCCAGTCAACAGTCGACGGAGCTGCCCGCCAGTCAACAGTCGACGGAGCTGCCCGCCAGTCAACAGTCGTCGGAGCTGCCCGCCAGTCAACAGTCGCCAGAGAGGTCAGACTGCCCTGAACTGCCGGAGTGGCCGGACTGCCCTGAACTGCCGGAGTGGCCGGACTGCCCTGAACTGCCGGAGTGGCCGGACTGCCCTGTTCTGCCGGAGTGGCCGGACTGCCCTGTTCTGCCGGAGTGGCCGGACTGCCCTGTTCTGCCGGAGTGGCCGGACTGCCCTGTTCTGCCGGAGTGGCCGGACTGCCCTGTTCTGCCGGAGTGGCCGGACTGCCCTGTTCTGCCGGAGTGGCCGGACTGCCCTGTTCTGCCAGAGTGGCCAGACTGCCCGGTTCTGCCAGAGGTGCCCGCCTGCCCTGATCTGCCAGGGTGCCCGGCCTGTCAGGATCAGCCCGAGTGGTCCTCCTGCCCTCCGGTCCAGCCCGAGTGGTCCTCCTGCCCTCCGGTCCAGCCCGAGTGGTCCTCCTGCCCTCCGGTCCAGCCCGAGTGGTCCTCCTGCCCTCCGGCCCAGCCCGAGTGGTCCTCCTGCCCTCCGGCCCAGCCCGAGTGGTCCTCCTGCCCTCCGGCCCAGCCCGAGTGGTCCTCCTGCCCTCCGGCCCAGCCCGAGTGGTCCTCCTGCCCTCCGGCCCAGCCCGAGTGGTCCTCCTGCCCTCCGGCCCAGCCCGAGTGGTCCTCCTGCCCTCCGGCCCAGCCCGAGTGGTCCTCCTGCCTTCCGGCCCAGCCCGAGTGGCCCGCATGCCTTCCGGCCCAGCCCGAGTGGCCCGCATGCCTTCCGGCCCAGCCCGAGTGGCCCGCATGCCTTCCGGCCCAGCCCGAGTGGCCCGCATGCCTTCCGGCCCAGCCCGAGTGGCCCGCATGCCTTCCGACCCAGCCCGAGTGGTCCGTCTGCCAGGGTCAGCCCGAGTGGCCAGTCTGCCCGGCGCAGCGATCGGCGCCAACAGAGTGGGTGACGCCGAAGGTGGAGCGAGGTCCACGTCCTGCACCTGAGCCACCTCCAGGATAGGTGGGTTGGGGAGGGAGGGTGTAGCACAGTGCCGTCGGTGACGGCAGCCACCCTCCCTTCCCTCCCTTATTGTTTAGGTGTTCCTTTTTGTTGGGGATTTTTTTTGTGTTTTCCTTTTTGTAGGTGCATCCCGGGGTCTGCACCTTGAGGGGGGGGTACTGTCACGTCCTGACCAGTAGAGGGTGTAGTTGGGTCAGGACGTGGCAGAAGGGAGTAAGTGTTTTATTGTTTCATTTAATTTTGGCCGTGTGACTTCCAATCAAGCACAGCTGTAGAGGGTTGTGGTTGATTGGGAGTCACACATAAGTTGCCTACGTTTCCGTTGTGGGGTGTGGGTAATTGTGCTTGTCACTGTTGTTGCACCTGACAGGACTGTGTTGGCTGTCAGTTTTGTTGTTTTGTTAATTGCATAGTGTTCGTAACATTAAAAATGACGAACCCTAACTCCGCCGCATTTTGGTCCACTTCTTCCGTAGACAGCCGTTATACCATTGGCCTCATGGTGAAATCGCTGAGCGGTTTCCTTCCCCTCCGGCAACTGAGTTAGGACACCTGTATCTTTGTAGTGACTGGATGTATTGATAAACCATCCAAAGTGTAATTAAGAACTTCACCATGGTCGAAGGGATATTCAGTGTCAGCTTTAAAAAAAAATACACACACACACACACACACACACACATACATAGGTGCCCCTCTTTACAAGGGACTGGAAAACCTCCCTGGTCTTTGTGGTTGAATCTGTGTTTTAAATGTATTGCGCGACTGAGGGACCTTACAGATAATTGTATGTGTGGGGTACAGAGATGAGGCAGTCATTCAAAAATCCTGTTAAACACCATTATTGCACACAGAGTGAGTCCCTGCAACTTAAGTGACTTGTTAAGCACATTTGAACTGAACTTATTTAGGCTTGCCATAACAAAGGGGTTGAATACAGACTCAAAACATGTCAGCTTTTCATTTAGAATTCATTTGTAAACATTTCTAAAAACATAATTCGACATTGACATTATGGGGTATTGTGTGTAGGCCAGTGACACAAAAATTGCAATTTAATCAATATTAAATTCAGGCTTAAACACAACAAAACGTGGAAAAAGTCAAGGGGTGTGAATACTGTCTGAAGACACTGTACACATGAATGGATGAAAGTAGACTAAAGCGCATTAACTATTCTTAGTCAGGAAACAGTGAAAGGAGAAAGACAAATAATACAACAGTATCTGAAACATATTTAATTTTAATGATTTCGTTTGTTTGTGTTTTTCCAGACTTTCCTCCAACAATGTGGAAATTAGAAAGGGGTGAAATCTCATTAACTACCTTAGCTGCGTGTTGACATTTCATTTGCATCTTGCAAGACAAACTGCATCTCTTCATTTCACACTTTAGCCTTCCAATTTCCTCCTTCGATACGTCGGCAGCTCAAAAGGAAATAATGAATAACATTAATTTCCGTGGCTTTTTTATTAATGTGCAAAACACAAATGCCAATTATGGGCAGCAAATGTTCTCTTATTTCCCTTTGTTTACTTCTGAGTATATCCCCCAGAAGCCTCTATCCCGAGTCAGAGAGATGGGTTTCTAACAGTGGAGGCTGGTGACTTGAAAAACTGAGGAGGATGGGAGACCCACGTTATAGGCGCGGAACGCACGGAGACATCCAGTGTACAGTGTATTTCAAAAATCGTCAAAGAGTAATTATTTTAACCTAAAGCATTTAATAAAGACATTTATAGTACAATATTATGGGGAATGGGAATGAGAAGGCTACTTACACCGTTTTGGAAAGGGATCACAGCAGTGATTGAATAAAGGTATGAGGCATGAATTGAGGTGTTCAGAGGCTTGACTTCAGTGCAGGAAAGGATTTGACTGGAAAGACAAAAAAACAATAGCACGACACACTACACAGTTAGACAAAAGAGCTAAGAATGAGTTAGTCCAAGCAAGGAGTAAAATCATTGATGTGTAATAATGTGATTGTGTATGTGATTGACTCTACATAGAGTAATGAGAGAAAATTGATAGGGGTCCTCACAGTGCTTGGAGAGGAAACATGAAATGTAACAGTGGATGAGCGGGCACATGAGACGTGGCTTCAGTTCATGTCAGGAGAGAGTTGACAAAGGTAGTGGAGCAGAGTTGTCATCACTTCTTAAATCAGGGAACAGGAGGGGACTTAGCTGGAAATACAAATAGCAGATACATTCCATTACAGCTGTGCCATCGTAGATTTGAACAACAAGTTTGTCCATGAAGTTAAACAAAGACTGAGCATCTAGCCCACTTGACACATCAAAGTAGCCCAAGAAATGTTCCTGAATGAAGCCCTGATCATCCACATACCTGACGATAACTGACAACAGCAAGCAGACTGGTGGCAACCAGAGTTGGGGGGCAATTTTTACCCACTGGGACCCAGAGTTTTCCCATATCTGTTAACAGGGGTGAAAACCCTGTCAAACTGCAGCAACCTTATACTTGTTCATATGAATTATATTTAGACTAGATTAGGAGGGCGATTTCCTCTACCCAGACACAGGGACAACAGCTGATAGACAATAGAACTCACAGGTTGAGCTTGCTTTATGCATGTTTGCATCATGTAGGCCTATGAAACTGCAGGCTTTATAAAAAATGCACTCACATCTGTCATCACTATTATGTTGATTCATTCATTCCAGGTAATAATTTTGGATTGAAAATCTATAGGCAGCCTAGCCAGCCCAATTTTGAATATAAACCAAATTTGATCACATTCACATTTTCTCCAGACACACAATTGGACTTTAAATACATAACGTTACCAATTAGTTTACCCTGTCCAACTGGACAGCACACATAGGCTGTATGCATCTGTTCTTATTAGTAGCCTCTTGTTGATCAGACTGCAAAAAGGTCTCGTTTTCATCCCATACAGCAAGTCAAATCTCAAATGTTTAGGTGTAGCCTAGGCTGCTGCAAAATGTATGTAATGTGTTTTTGCTTGTGTCTGTCTGGAGTGATTATGTGTTATCATCTTTGCTAAATAAATACCAGAGGAAAGTGGAAAGCCTACATGAGTGCGCGAAGAAAATGCGCTACAACCTCTGTCTTTAATCTAACATTTAACGGATGATGCGATGGAAGCTATCAAATCATTCTGAATGATCCCAGAAAATGACAGTAGAAAGTTCCATGTGTTCAGAAAGTAAAGCATCGTAACATGAAATTACCGCTGCAAGCTCCTTGTGGTCGCACTTGTTAGTTAGCGGAACATCCCCTCTCGTTGTGTCCTCTATAAGCCAATTATTCAATGCCCAAAAACTCAGTGTGTCGATAAGCCGCTTGTGAACATCCGTTTCTTCTTTCTCGTTGTGTTGCGCATCTTGAATACGCAGACCTTCCTCATGAACGATGCGGCTTTTTCCCAGAAGCTTGAATCTTATATGCTCCCTGCTTTTGTTCTGCCGTTTAGCTGAACGATCGATGTTCTTCAGGTCACTGTATCCCTCTTTCGCCAAAGGTTCAGACCTTCCAAAAAGCTGTCAAGGCCAGCAATACAGGCAGCTTGATGAAAGGCTCCCAGTTAACCAGCTATACTTTTGATACCAATTGGTATTGAACGCCCTCACTTTTTCATCTTTCTTCATGAAACTGATCTCAGGCAGAGGTCGACCCTCGCCTTTAATTCGCATATTTTCTGTGTACCACAGAGAATGAAAGGGGTTCAACAAAAAGCGAACAACATTTGCGGTAGAGTTGGCGGCGAAAGGTGCCCACTCGAGCTGGTAGCTAGCTAGTTAGCTATTGCTAACAATACTTGCTACTGAAGTTAGCAGGGCAAATTGAAATAAATTGCACTAACTGGACACAAAAATAAAAAAAACAAGGAAACAATGTATAATCTACCTCCTCCGTCTCCTGTAATTTGAAGAAACTAATTTGAATTGAATAATATACAAAAAAAAGCTCAACTATCACTTTTCAATCTCTATCCAATAATGTCAACAACTCACCAAGCTACTCAACACATAGAACCGCCCCATAATGCTCTGCGGCACAACCAGAATACAATGCACTAGGTTCATTCTCTGATCCTAATCATATGATTACATGGACAACATGTCAGTTCATACTGAAAAAGCTTTGATTGGTTAGAGGACATCCTGCGGAAGTGATCATAATTACCATGTAGGTCTATGGAAGGGGGTGAGGCCTACGAGCCTCCTAGGTTTTGTATTGAAGTAAATGGATCCAGAGGAGGACAGAAGCTAGCTGTCCTCCGGCTACACCATGGTGCTGACCTAGAGAGTGCTGTTGAAGTGAATATAGACCTTCATTGCAAAATAGTGTGTTTTAATCAATTATTTGGTGACATGAATATATGTATAGTTTTATCTAAAAAGGAACACTTTTTTAGTGTTTGACTATTTTTATTTGTATGAAATTTCACTGAGGAGGATGGTCCTCTCCGTCCAATAGCAGTCGATTGTGATATAGAGGAAGGAATGTCTCTATCATTCTCATTCTACACATATACGGTATGTATCTCAGATTACGGTAACTATGGTAACTGTCTTATCTCACCTCTAGACAACATATGAAACAGAAACACAACATGAACAGATAGCACAACATATCACTCCCTCCTTCTGGACAATGGAACCACAGAGACTCTAAAAACAACATTGCAACCCAGATGAGACTGACTAACACAGGACAAACTGAACGAAACCAACCATCAGCAAAGCAAAGAGAAGTGTGCTACTGCTTTGCTCTGATCTGGTTTGCTGTTCCCAATCTAACTGGCCGGGATATCAGTTTCCACCATCTGGGCCAGGCAAATCTCAAATTCAGCTTTTCTTACTGTGCCCAGAAATCAAACAGGCAGATTATGTTAAAGCCGATGCATTACGTCGGGAGTGGAACAAATGGGATTTCTCCTGTCTTTGATCTTTATTTTCAGACGCCCGCCATCTGCACGCAAACGCACCAGTGCGGCCCACTAACTTGTAGACATGCGAAATGCATTAATATTTAAGTGATGGCAATTATCCAAAGAGAGGAGCAGTGTACGTGTGTCACGTCGCTGCTTATGTTCAAATTCTATTATAGATATGAACATAATATCAGAGGATGGGAATCATATACTGGGTTGTGGGTTGGTGTGACAATCTGTGTGTTGGATGGAGGCAGCACTGAGCTGTGGTAACACAGGGAGAGGGCCTGCAGTATTTTTAGCAGACCCCCTGATATGCATAGCAAACAGAAGTCTAAATGACATGGTTTAGTGTAATGATGTTATTCCTTTGGTCCTTTTATCCAGAGAGATTTACGCATAATCACATATAATTAGAGACTATTACGATCATAGAGCAGCACAGGCAGACATGCAGGCAGGGCGCAGAGAAGCAAAATAGTGAAAAGGAGAGTCATCTGTAGGAAAAGGTGTTTTTCCTATTTGTTTCATCCAGGTTGGAATGGATCTGTGTGAGATATTTTACAATCTCTTCCTCTGAAAATGTTGGATGTTTACCAGCCGTCTGAAAATCACCCAATTTTCATGTATAAATGAATACAAAGCCTGGCTCATACATATAAAATCGCAAAGTTTCCATTAGAGGAAAAACTCAGCAATGGTGTAATAAGATATGATCACAAGCTATTCATGCCTCCGTTTCCCTCACTGCTGATTGTTTCACATCACCAGAAAAAAAGTTGTCTTTCTCATGACAACTCCTGATGATCATCCGTGCACTCCTCCCACTTCCCCCTGTACAACTTCACCGCAACACTCTGCCTCGCATAACGACTCCCATCCCATTCATCCCCATCTCATGGCCTTTTGGACGTCGTAATTGTCTCAAATCAGAATTCCCATTGCTCCTACGAAGAACACCCCTGCTGTTTAGGAGCGTTTGCTCATGCCTCCCTCCTGCGATGTAAATGAGGGCAGGCAGAAGCAAACGCTGGCAGAATGAAATGTTTCTCCCACACCTCATTAACCCTCCGAGAGCACAGGAAATAGAACCTTTGACAGGATGTCAGAGAGCAAGTAATGGCCCAATCAGAGAGATCGCCATTGGCAAATTAGCATTAACCAAACGCCACAGGCAGCGGAGAAGATGCCTAAATGTCAGACGAGTTCCCCGTAGAATGGCTGATAGGGGTAGGATGTCATTAAAGTTATCCATCAATAGGCCTCAACTTTAAATTACAGCTTGTTCAACCTATTGAATCGTGGGAGATTTATATCCACAGATTATCAACGTGTTGTCTTTGGAAGTTTTATTTAACAACTTAATATTCCTCAGAATCACGCGAACAATTATATTGTTCTTAGCCTTCTTCAAAAATGTTTCATTTTATATAACATTATGAAAATCCCTTAAAAGTGAATGCATTATTATGCTAATCCAATGGCCTCTGTTAAGGTACCAGCCGTCCTCTCCACTCAGGTTGTTCATTCCTCTCCACTGTACGGGCTTTGGAAACTCAGTTTACCCACATATTCCCACATCCACCAATCTGCACTGTGTGGTTCACATGTAGTAGTCCATAATGATCCAGAATGATATTACACATAACATTAATATTTTGTATCCTCCTAGTCCTTCAACAGCTGTATTATATAACCTCCTCCACCCTGTCCTCCCGTAGGCCCCCGGTCACCTTACTGATACAAAATCTTTCACTTGAACTTTTACTCCACATGTTTGTTTTCTTACTGTTCACCTGAACCTGTTTGTTCTCAGAGTGCAGAATAAGCCCTCAACGTTGCGTGTACGTGTACACAACACTTCAGATCAATCGAGAACTGAACAACTGTGTGTTATGCTAATGTCTTCTTCTGTGGTGGGATGTAGCTAGTGATCTACAGATGGTGTGATATGATACCAGGTTGTCTACAGGTAAACTGTTTTATTCCATCTCCCCCCAGAGGTAGAACTGTGTTACTTCTACAGATATCAGGTGCGTTGCTTTGTGATCTTGTAAATCATTTGAGGTATTCCACCACCAACCCTTTGAACCTGTGTTTCGCTCCCCTTTGCTGTGGAAAATGAGAAAATGTTACATCTCTAACCTGCTGCATCAGTCTCATTACGTACAGCTGAAAGTAACTTCTGTCTCTCTGAGTGAAACGTGTCAGAATATAAAAAATAAAAAACAGGTTTGTGTAGATTCGTCTCATTCTCTCTCAGCGCTCTCCAACAACAAGCTGTGAGGAACCGTGGCTCTGCCACTTCTGGAACCTGGAACACAGAACCACGTCTGATCTGTGGCCATAACAATACTGTGCTCTGCAGAACACAACATATGGCTGGTCTAATTAACTAGGTCCAGCTACATTACTTAGTGCTTGATCCATTGACTATTGACCTGGTTCTGTACATTTTGGCAGCTTATGTACTCACTCCTACTCTCAACGTCTAAATTGATTCCAAACTGCTCTGCAATGACTCGTTTGTTGTTTCTCTTGGTGTCTTGCGTTGATGAACAATTCATTTCAATATGTTCTTTCTCAGAGTGTGAACTTTGCGAGAGCAGTGACATTTGTGTTTTTAATTAAGCGAAAATATGGGAAATATCCATTTTAAGATTTGATTGATCCGCGAAAAAAATGCTAAATTAATTAAAACATATTTGAATCCATTACTTTAACTTTAAATGGGTTTTAAAGTGTGTTTTACCAATCATGGTTAATATCAATACATACAGATGTGCGTGGGCACACACACACCCACACACACCATGGTTTCGGGGTTGTATCATGAATCATTCATGCCTCTATCATTTCCATATCACGTCTCCCTGCCTCTACTTTGAAGAAAAAGATTAGCACCATATTGTGTGTGCGTGTGTGCGTATGCACGTGCCCATGGAGAAGTGGGACAGACATAATGAACCAAATTGACTGGGGACAGAGAGAAAAGGGTTCAGTAAAAGAGGCCATCTTCTTCACAGATGCTGTATGAAGTGGGGAATAAATGAAACATTACAACAGAAAAGGGATATAAAACAAGAAAAGAACGACAAAAAGAGCGTCTGGAATCTGGTAATATCCCCCCTGCTAGCTTGAGTAGACTCCCCATTACATGTCAAAACGCATTTTGAACACATTCACTGAAAGAATCACATAATGTTAGTCATATTGAATAAATGGAAGTTATAAAGAGCTCAGGAGATCGCTTAGTGGTATTCTGAGAGGGAGATAGAGTGACAATGTCATGTGTTAACACAGAGATAAATCACATCAAAGCAATGGAAATCCTCTGGACCTTATCTTAACTAAAGCTACCGAAAGGGGTCATTCTGACCCCAGAGGCATATTTTTTTTTATCATAGCCCAAAGATAGTTTATTAAATTGTTTCATGACTTTGTGAATCAACTTGTTCATAACAAAAGTAAATTATTGTTTTGTGTTTCTGTATCAATATCAATTTTTACAAAATTCAAGTCCTTTGTGGTAATTTTGACCACAACCTAAAACATCTAATTCCGTCTATGGTAATTTGATAAAAAGGACATTTATCCCTAAAAACGCCAAAATATTTGTAGCTTAATTAAAATCGTAATTTTTTTACCCCATATTGGTAATGATTACAAAGTAACCCTTTTTATTTTATTAACCTTTTGTAACACAAGTAAATGGTTTAACCTGTTAGGGCTAGGGGGCAGTATTTGCACGGCTGGATAAAAAAATGTACCCGATTTAATCTGGTTACTAATCCTACCCAGTAACTAGAATATGCATATACTTATTATATATGGATAGAAAACACCCTAAAGTTTCTAAAACTGTTTGAATGGTGTCTGTGAGTATAACAGAACTCATTTGGCAGGCAAAACCCTGAGACAGATTCTGACAGGAAGTGGATACCTGATGTGTTGTATTACCTTTAAACCTATGCCATTGAAAAACACAGGGGCTGAGGAATATTTTGGCACTTCCTATTGCTTCCACTAGATGTCACCAGCCTTTACAAAGTGTTTTGAGTCTTCTGGAGGGAGATCTGACCGAACAAGAGCCATGGAACGATGATGGCCCATTAGACACCTGGCGGGCGAGTTCATGTTGGGTACCCTCGTTCCAATACGTTATAAAAGAGAATGCATTCGTCCACCTTGAATATTATTCATGTTCTGGTTAAAAAAGGCCCTAATGATTTATGCTATACAACGTTTGACATGTTTGAACGAACGTAAATATATTTTTTCCCCTCGTTCATGAAGTGAAGTCCGGCGGGCTTAGATCATGTGCTAAAAAGACTGAGATTTTTGGACATAAATGATTAGCTTTTTTGAACAAAACTACATTCGTTATGGACCTGTGATACCTGGAAGTGACATCTGATGAAGAGAATCAAAGGTAATGGATTATTTACATAGTATTTTCGATTTTAGATGTCCCCAACATGGCGGCTAGTCTGTATCGCAACGCGTATTTTTCTGGGCGCAGTGCTCAGATTATTGCAAAGTGTGATTTCCCAGTAAGGTTATTTTTTAATCTGGCAAGTTGATTGCGTTCAAGAGATGTAAATCTATAATTCTTTAAATGACAATATAATATTTTACCAATGTTTTCTAATTTTAATTATTTAATTTGTGGTGCTGACTTGAATGCCGGTTATTGGAGGGAAACGATTTCCTGAACATCAACGCCACAGTAAAACGCTGTTTTTGGATATAAATATGAACTTGATAGAACTAAAAATGCATGCATTGTCTAACATAATGTCCTAGGAGTGTCATCTGTTGGAGATTGTAAAAGGTTAGTGCATAATTTTAGCTGATTTTATGGTTTTGGTGACGCCTGTCTTTGAATAGGCACAACATTACACACAACTCTTGTAAATGTACTGTCCTAACATACTCTAAATTTATGCTTTCGCCGTAAAACCTTTTTGAAATCGGAAAATGTGGTTAGATTAAGGAGATGTTTATCTTTCAAAGGGTGTAAAATAGTTGTATGTTTGAAAAATTTGAATTTTGACATTTATTTGGATTCAAATTTGCCGCTCTTGAAATGCACCTGCTGTTGATGGAGTGCACCAGAGGTTAAGTACTGCAGTGCATCTCCTCCTCATGGCCTCACCAGATTTGCTAGTTCTTGCTGTGAGATGTTACTCCACTCTTCCACCAAGGCACCTGCAAGTTCCCGGACATTTCTGGGGGCAATGGCCCTAGCCCTCACCCTCCAATCCAACAAGTCCCAGACGTGCTCAATGGGACTGAGCTCCAGGCTCTTCGCTGGCCATGGCAGAACACTGACATTCCTGTCTTGCAGGAAATCATGCACAGAACGAGCAGTATGGCTGGTGGCATTGTCATGCTGGAGAATTATGTCAGGATGAGCCTGCAGGAAGGGTACCACATGAGGGAGGAGGATGTCTTCCCTGTAACGCACAGCGTTGAGATTGCCTGCAATGACAACAAGCTCAGTCCGATGATGCTGTGACACACCGCCCCAGACCATGACGGACCCTCCACCTCCAAATCGATCCCTCTCCAGAGTACAGGCCTCGGTGTAACGCTCATTCCATCGACGATAAACCTGAATCCGACCATCACCCTTGGTGAGACATACCCGCGACTCGTCAGTGAAGAGCACTTTTTGCCTGTCTGGTCCAGCGACGGTGGGTTTGTGCCCATAGGCGACATTGTTGCCAGTGATGTCTGGTGAGGACCTGCCTTACATCAGGCTTACAAGCCCTCAGTCCAGCCTCTCTCAGCCTTTTGCAGACAGTCTGAGCACTGATGGAGGGATTGTGCATTTCTGGTGTAACTTTGGCAGTTGTTGTTGCCATCCTGTACCTATCCCGCAGGTGTGATGTTCAAATGTACCGATCCTGTGCAGGTGTTGTTACACGTGGTCTGCCACTGCAAGGACAATCAGCTGTCCGTCCTGTCTCCCTGTAGCGCTGTCTTAGACGTCTCACAGTACGGACATTGCAATTTATTGCCCTGGCCACATCTGCAGTCCTCATGCCTCATTGCAGCATGCCTAAGACACGTTCACGCAGATGAGCAGGGACCCTGGGCATCTTTCTTTTGGTGTTTTTCAGAGTCAGTAGAAAGGCCTCTTTAGTGTCCTAAGTTTTCATAACTGTGACCTTAATTGCCTACCGTCTGTAAGCTGTTAGTGTCTTAACGACCGTTCCACGGTTGCATGTTCATTAATTGTTTATGGTTCATTGAACAAGCATGGGAAACAGTGTTTAAACCCTTCACAAGGAAGATCTGTGAAGTTATTTGGATTTTTACGATGATCTTTGAAAGACAGGGTCCTGAAAAAGGGACGTTTCTTTTTTTGCTGAGTTTATATATTTTAGGGTACATACATCTACCTCTGTGCCAAATTTGATGCTTTTCTCACAACGTTTACTATTTAGTAGTGCTGAGCGATTTAACCAATATTTTGGGGGAGGTTTTGGTTATCAAATAACTAATTGACCGACGTCGGTTCAATTACTTGAATTCAATTAATTTTTTTGTGTGAACCCAATGTGTCATTTCTCTAGAGAGAAATCAAATCATTCACAAGATAAATTAAGTCAGGAACTATATGGGACCCTGAGCTGAAGGGAGTTGTAGTTTTCATTAAGCAAATATTCAACTTAGTTCAGCGCACAAATGTGGTAATTAACTGCAATGACCATAATCCATTGCGCCTGTTCTTTTCCAGCTTGGACAAAGATGGATACGCTTTTACACCTACTACATTAGGTTAGTTACACACAGACCGCATACGCCAGAGTATGAGAGAGGAATATACACAACACAACAATGAGAGAGAGGGATAGAGATACTTTCACAAACTATCTACTTTGAAAAACTAGTAAAATGATTGTCAGACAGCTCTGCAGCATACTTAGGCAGGCTAGCTAAATTGGATGACTAAAGACAGTACAGTATGGCGAACAGATACCATTACATGGTCTGGCTAGCTGACTGCTATTGCCTGAGCAGAGATGAGATGATGACTTTAAGGAATTAAACATTATAAAGTCATTGAATAAAACTAAGTGATATCCAAAACTGATTTAGTCATTTCCTATTTATCTATCTGAACCTGACAGAGACAATGGAATATTTTCAATGTTTTGGCAATTGAATGTTCACTATTTCTGGCTTTGGAATTTCCATTAAAAAGCTCTAATCGCATCCCGAGTGGCGCCGTGGTCCAAGGGACTGCATCGCAGTGCTAGCTGTGCCACTAGAGATCCTGACGCACAATTGGCCCAGTGTCGTCCGGGTTAGGGGAGAGTTTGGCCGGCAGGGATGTCCTTGTCCCATCACGCTCTAGCGAGTCCTGTGGCGGGCCGGTGCAGGTCGCCAGGTGAACGGTGTTTCCTCCAACGCATTGGTGTGGCTGCCTTCCAGGTTAAGTGGGCATTGTGTCAGGAAGCCGTGCGGCTTGGTTGGGTTGTGTTTTGGAGGATGCATGGCTCTCGACCTTCGCCTCTCCCGAGTCCGTACGGGAGTTGCAGCGATGGGACAAGACTGTAACTACCAATTGGATACCATGAAATTGGTGATATAAAGGGTAAATATGTATGTATGTATGTATGTATGTATGTATGTATGTATGTATGTATGTATGTATGTATGTATATATATATATATATATATATATATATATATATATATAACATTTAAAAAAAAAGCTCAAATCATTTTTGTCATTATTTCATAATGCATCTAAAGTTAAAAAAATAATTGAAACTGAAATCAAAAACCTTGATAATTTTTGGGAAATCGAACCCGAAACCAAAACAACCTCAAAAAGCACTAATCGCTGAGCACTACTATCGAGTTCATATTTTGTTCTTTGTCGCATACCACTAGTTTACAAAAGAGAGATTATTTCTCATTCCTCCATATTAACATAGAAATCATGGTAAATTATGTTTTTTTTTTGTCAGTAAGTAGTTGATTGACAAAGTCCAACATTTTTTGAAGGTTTAAAAAAAGGTTTAAAAATATTTAAAAAATGTACCCCTTGCGGTCAAAATTGACCCCTGTTGGTGCTTTTAAGGTTATTTGAATCTAGATTTCTCTGGAGACATGATTACAAGTTATCCATACCACCAAAGGGTGGAGGGGAAACTGTGTCTGTGATTTTGACCAGATAGGGAGATCACCTAAAGAGATGTAGCTCCCCATGTACTCACCTAAGATTGTACTTTTCAATACCACCTATCGTATGACCGTGTACAAAACCAAAATTACCTTACTTGTGTGCATATGGCATACAAAATCTGCCAATGGTACAAATATTTCATAGAACTGCAGTACAGAACTCAGATACAGTCTGAACCCACCTAGAGAAGGTATTGTAAGGCACATTTTTTTTAAGTATTAATTTGAATCCAGGTTTCTCTGGAGACATAATATTATATTATACATATCATCAGAGGGTGGAGGGGGACCTGTATCAGTGAAATAGACAGATCACCTGCAGAGACCTTATGTACTTGCCTATCGTTAAAACTGGTTATAACAGGGTATGACCATGTACAAAATCAGTGACCTTAGATATGATCTTAGTTGCTGGAAGAAAAAAAACTGTAACACAGAAACCAGCTACCCTCTGAATGTACACAAAGTGCTGTATTGGTGTGTATTCTCAAAAAAATAGTTATTCTACTGAAAATGTGAAATACAGTGCCTTCGTGATATTTCCTTTTATATAGATATAAAAGGAATATATATATAGATATATATATATAGATATATATATATATCAATTAGCAAACATTTCCAAAAACCTGTTTTTGCTTTGTCATTATGGGGTATTGTGGGTAGATTGATGAGGGGGAGAAAAACTATTTAATCAATTTTAGAATAAGGCTCTAACATAACAAAATGTGGAAAAAGTCAAGGGGTCTGAATACTTTCCAAAGGCACTGTATGTAAAATATGTTGGTAGCTTGAGGTTTATATATTTAGTACCTTACTAAAACATACAGTATGTATCCTTTTTTGGGTGAGGGTTGAGGGATTTTGACAGCAGGATAGCTTATAGACCACTGGGCCTAGGCACTTAGACTGTATTTGATATACCACTTTTTGCGGATGTCTAGTCCAGCTCACCTATACCCAGCTCAATACATTACACTTCAACTGTATAATTGCATTGGAACAAATCTGTTTTACAGCCAATTACTTTGTTGGAGAGTTTCTGTATGAACAAGTGGAGATTGTGTGTTTGAGTGGAGTTCAGCAGGGTTTTTGGTTGATCTCCCACTCCCAGCGCTGGTGATTAATTCAATAGTAGCCTACGTTCCCGAGCTAAGAGGGTTACGGATGAGGAAAAGGGCCCTGCGTGTAATCGAGGTGGATTCTGCTCAACACGCGTGGACTATTAGGTTAAGTACAGTACCTTTTAAGTGTAATTGGAAAATGCAAATGAGCCATAATTGTACCAAGCATGGGCTACTATACCCATGGGTGGCCTCACTTCAGAAAAGTAATTTAGGGCTAATACTTTCATTTGCAGAGTGCCAGGGAAAGATATATAACAAATGGGTTGAATAATGTGTAAGTGTGCGATTTCACCGATAGTGACCAGTCCTTGTTTGCACTTCAATATCCACCACTCTCTCAATTGTTCCATAGCACCAAATGGATAATAGGACTTTTGCTTCAGAAGAGCTCTATTGTCCTATAAAGTCCTTATTCCATGGATGGAGAAACCCAGGCTTTTGCTACGTTCGACTCTGACCTGTGTGGGACTATGGCCCTGAAACCTGGTATCAGAAACGAGCTAGATTGAGGACCCACACATTGCAAACACAATCAATATTTCACATCATTATCATCATCCCTCTACAACTAAACAAAAAAAAAGCAAAATAATTGACTAAGTAATAACAAAGTACTGGAGGGTTCCCTGCAGAGCAGGACTATTGACCTTGTTTTTATCCCATTACTAACAGAGACTGGAGTTAAATAAAAATGATCTCAATTAGATGAGAACCCTCTTGGCCCTGGCCGATGAACGTCTAGATCCGCACCTCATGCCTCCTCCTCACACCGTGGAGAATCAACAGGAGATTTAAAAATAATCAGCCAGGAAATGATTACTACAGCTTCGTCAGCGTTACAAACCCTGTGCATCATCACTTCCCTCCACTCTCCACGGACTCCTTCACCACACAGGCAGAATTAAGACAGGTCAACAACAACAACAACAACAATCACAATCGCACACTCTGATCCTCCTCTGTCTTTGTGTCGGTGGGAGGAAGGAGAGACCAGTCTAGCTGAGAAGCAGCTGGGTGCAAGCAGGCAGCATCCAGGTTATTCCTTATGTCCAAACCGTGTCAGTGTGTGTGTACTGAATGTGTGTGTGTGCATGCGTGCATGTAACTTATGTCTGTGACCATCATTTCAGCCATCAGAGTTGATTTCAAAGCTCTGGAAAGTATGGATTGATCATTTACTGTAATGAATACCCAGGGAGAAAACGGTGTAGATTCACGCGCAGAGCGCAGCAGGTGTTTATTTCGCCTTCGCAGAAGGCAGGAATCGTGGTCACAGGCAGACAATGGTCATAGACAGGTAGGCAAACAGGCAGATGAATCAAAACTAGGACTGAAGGCTATAACTGGTTCTCACAAACAAGCTAAGAAAAGGCTTAGTAGAGTCAAAAACGAACAATACCTCACAAAGGTACAAACAGAATGAACTGAATTAAATAAGGAGCTGGTGAGACCAGGTGAGTAACTAACACAGGTGAAATCAATGAACAAAAATGAAAGACAGGGCTACGTTCAAGAACACAAAGAAACAGAGCACAAGTCTGACTAAGAAAATAAATACAGAACCTTACATTTACGTGACACACAAACAAACAGATGTGAAGAGTGTCTGAGGACGAGCTCAACAGATCTAGACAAAGATGAAAAGAACAAAGTTTCAATAAACATACAGTGAGTCATCTAAAAGGCTCTATAATACCACAATATATTACCATAGCCTCTGAACACACTGTATATGCACGGACGACAGACACACACATGTACACAGACTATGCACACTGACTACACACACACACACACACACACACACGTTTGTTTTACTATCCTTGTGGGGACCAAACAATTGATTCCCACTCAAAATCCTATTTTCCATAACCCTTAATTGAGGAACGCTCTACTTCGTTCTCTTACATCGAAGTGGAGTTGAGTTTTAAACCCTTAGAGTCGATTGACGCACCATAAAAAAGTTTAAGCTAGAGATATCTGGGGTTTTTTTGCATTGAAGGCATCTCAATCTACTGCATCCGCCAGCGTCTGTGGTGAAAGGTGGCAGAGCGAGAGCGGTTTTAGTCAGAACATGAGACATTCTGAAAAAGCGGTGTTCTCACGAAAATGTCTGTGGTGTCCGAATGGTTTGGCCCACAAACTATTTTAAGAACTCTATGGAAAGAGGAGACTCCGTTCTGCTCCACGACCCCCACAAGTGTCAGGAGCTCATTTGAAGTTGGTAGAGTCGAAGTACCTACTTCTGTTTGGTAGCGTCTGAGAAGTTGGGCTGCAAACTAATGGGACCCCACTGTGGAAAGGGGGGATTCTCACAAAGACGATGGTGTTCTCCGTTTTGCTCTACAACCCCCACAAGTGTCACGGGACTTGTCTGAATGTAACCAGTACTGGTTTAAAACTTCTTAGGGATGGGGGCAGTATTTTCACGTCCGGATGAAAAGCGTGCCCAAAGTAAACTGCCTGTTACTCAGGCCCAGAAGCTAGGATATGCATATAATTGGTAGATTTGGATAGAAAACACTCTAAAGTTTCTAAAACTGTTAGAATAATGTCTGTGAGTATAACAGAACTGATTTGGCAGGCGAAACCCGAGGAAAAACCATCCAGGAAAAAGAAATTGAGGTCACTGTGTTTTCAGTTGGTTTTCTATGGGTAGCCCTAAGAATTATAGATACAGAACTCCTCTATGCACTCGATATGTCCGATTTTAAAATAGCTTTTCGGTGAAAGCACATTTTGCAATATTCTCAGTAGATAGCCCGGCATCACAGGGCTAGCTATTTAGACACCCAGCAAGTTTAGCACTCACCAAAGTCAGATTTACTATAAGAAAAATGTTATTACCTTTGCTGTCTTCATCAGAATGCACTCCCAGGACTTCTACTTCAATAACAAATGTTGGTTTGGTTCAAAATAATCCATAGTTATATCCAAATAGCGGCGTTTTGTTCGTGCGTTCAAGACACTATCCGAAAGGGTAAATAAGGGTGACGAGCATGGCGCAATTCGTGACAAAAAATTCTAAATATTCCATTACCGCACTTCGAAGCATGTCAACCGCTGTTTAAAATCAATTTTTATGCCATTTTTCTCATAAAAAAGCGATAATATTCCGACCGGGAATCTGCGTTTAGGTAAACAGACGAAAAAAAATAAAGCATGGGGTCGACTCGGGCACGCGCCTAAGCCCATAGTACTCTGATCGGCCACTTGCCAAACGCGATAAAGTGTTTCAGCCAGAGGCTGCCTCGATATCGTTCAGCTTTTTCCCAGGCTCTGAGAGCCTATGGGAGCCGTAGGAAGTGTCACGTTATAGCAAAGATCCTCAGTCTTCAATAAAAAGAGCCATGATGAAACACAACTTGTCAGACAGGCCACTTCCTGCATGGAATCTTCTCAGGTTTTGGCCTGCCATATGAGTTCTGTTATACTCACAGACACCATTCAAACAGTTTTAGAAACTTTAGGGTGTTTTCTATCCAAAGCCAATAATGATATGCATATTCTAGTTACTGGGCAGGAGTAGTAACCAGATTAAATCGGGTACGTTTTTTATCCGGCCGTGTCAATACTGCCCCCTAGCCCTAACAGGTTAAAATAATTGTTATGCTTCTTGTGAACGTTTATCGTGAGTAATTTAGTAAATTCACCAGCAGTGTTCAGTGGGAATGCTAGTCACATGCTAGTCACATGCTAATGTAAAAAGCTGGTTTTTGATATAAATATGAACTTGATTGAACAAAACATGCATGTATTGTATAACATAATGTCCTAGGGTTGTCATCTGATGAAGATCATCAAAGGTTAGTGCTACATTTAGCTGTGGTTTGGGTTTATGTGACATTATATGCTAGCTTGAAAAATGGGTGTCTGATTATTTCTGGCTGGGTACTCTGCTGACATAATCTAATGTTTTGCTTTCGATGTAAAGCCTTTTTGAAATCGGACAGTGTGGTTAGATAAAGGAGAGTCTTATCTTTAAAATGCTGTGAAATAGTCATATGTTTGAAAAATTGAAGTTTTTGCATTTTTGAGGAATTTGAATAACGCGCCACGGGATTACACTGGCTGTTGAGCAGGTGGGACGCAAGCGTCCCACCTAGCCCATAGAGGTTAATAGGAACCTGGTTGTAGTTCCTATGGCTTCCACTAGATGTCAACAGTCTTTAGAAATTGGTTGATGTTTTTCTTTTGAGATATGAAGAATCAAATCAAATCAAATTGATTTGTATAGCCCTTCTAACATCAGCTGATATCTCAAAGTGCTGTACAGAAACCCAGCCTAAAACCCCAAACAGCAAGCAATGCAGGTGTAGAAGCACGGTGGCTAGGAAAAACTCCCTAGAAAGGACAAAACCTAGGAAGAAACCTAGAGCGGAACCAGGCTATGAGGTAAGTAGGGCTGTTCTTTGTAAGTGTCAAGCTAAGTGGACTCTACTGTTTTGATGCGCATGAACTGGAGCGCACTTCACGTTGTTTTTATCCGGTATTGAACACAGTATATTCCGTCTTAAATTTTATTGATTATTTATGTTTTAGGATACCTTAGGTTGGATTAGGAACGTTGTTTGAAATGTTTGGACCAAGTTTACAGGTAACTTATTAGATACTTTGTAGTCATGCTGGGCGAGTTGGAACCGGTGTATTTCTGAATCAAACGCGCCAAATAAATGGACATTTTGGGGATATTAAGAAGGACATTATCGAACAAAAGGACCCTTTGTGATGTTTCTGGGACATTTTGGAGTGCCAACAGAAGAAGATCTTCAAAGGTAAGGCATTTATTATATCGTTATTTCTGACTTTTGTGTCGCCACCTGCCTGGTTGAAAATTATTTTCATGTGTTTGTATGCGGGGCGCTGTCCTCAGATAATCGCATGGTCTGCTTTTGCCGTAAAGCCTTTTTGAAATCTGACACTGCGGCTGGATTAACAACAAGTTAAGCTTTATTTTGATGTATTACACTTATATTGTTGTGAATCTTGAATATTGATATTTCTGTAGTTTGAATTTGGCGCTCTGCAATTTCACTGGATGGAGTCACATCGATCACGCTAAAGGGATTGGCGCCCGAAGGGATCACTAAGTTAAATAAAACAAACTGGAAGTTTGAAAGTAGTTTGTGCATATCCCAAAAAAGGGGTTAAATATATATACATCATTTGAGACATTTGGAGGTGTGCCTGTGGATGTATTTCAAGGTCTACCTTCAAACTCAGTGCCTCTTTGCTTTACATCTGTCACGTCCTGACCACTAAGGGGTCATTTTGTTATTATAGTTTGGTCAGGGCGTGGAAGGGGGTGTTTGTTTTGTGTGTTTTGGGGTTTTTGGGATAATCTATGTTATTCTATTTCTATGTTTAAATATCTAGTTTTTCTGTTTCTATGTTGGAATTGTTTGTGGTTGGTCTCTAATTGCAGGCAGCTGAATCTCATTGCCTCCGATTAGAGACCATATTTATGTAGGGGTTTTCTCATTGTGTTTTGTGGGTGGTTTATTTCTGTTTAGTATTACTTACCTGACAGAACTGTTTGGCTGTCGTCTTTTGTTTCAGCCATCATTCCTCAGCACAGCCCAGTTTGCCCTGTGCCAGCACTCCGCCCGTGCCAGGCTACAGTAACAACTCAGACAGGACGGGTTGTGCAGGCCGTGCGCTCCAGACCTCCAGTGTGTCTTCAAGACCCGGTCTATCCTGTGCCTGCTCCCAGAGCCAGGCCTCCTGCATGTCTCCCCAGCCTGGTGAGTCCTGTGCCTGCTCCCAGAGCCAGGCCTCCTGCAAGTCTCCCCAGCCTGGTGAGTCCTGTGCCTGCGCCCAGAGCCAGGCCTCCTGCATGTCTCTCCAGCCGGGTGAATCCTGTGCCTGCTCCCAGAGCCAGGCCTCCTGCATGTCTCCCCAGTCTGGTGAGTCCTGTGCCTGCTCCCAGAGCCAGGCCTCCTGCATGTCTCCCCAGCCTGGTGCGTCCTGTGCCTGAGTCGCCCGCCTGTCAGGCGCTGCCAGAGTCGCCCTCCAGTCCGGCGCTGCCAGAGTCTCCCGCCAGCCCGGCGCTGCCAGAGTCGCCCGCCAGCCCGGCGCTGCCAGAGTCGCCCGCCTGTCCGGCGCTGCCAGAGTCGCCCGCCTGTCCGGCGCTGCCAGAGTCGCCCGCCTGTCCGGCGCTGCCAGAGTCGCCCGCCTGTCCGGCGCTGCCAGAGTCGCCCTCCTGTCCGGGGCCTGCGGCGAGGGACCCCGTTCTAGAGGCGCCACCAAAGTGGGAAAGCCAGTGGTGGAGTGGGGTCTGCGTCCCGCTCCTTAGCCACCTCCGTAGGGGGGAGGATTGGGAAGGGGGGGTGTAGCACAAGAACCGTCATTGACGGTGGCCACCCTCCCTTCCCTCCCTTTAGGTTTGGGGTTGTTTTTGTGATTTTTTTTTGTTTGAGGTGCATTTCAGTGTCTGCACCTTTGGGGGGGGGGGGTTACTGTCACATCCTGACCAGTAAGGGGTCATTTTGTTATTATAGTTTGGTCAGGGAGTGGCAGGGGGTGTTTTTTTTTTTTTTGGGGGGGGGGGGGGTTGATCTATGTTATTCTATTTCTATGTTTAAATATCTAGTTTTTCTGTTTCTATGTTGGAATTGTTTGGGGTTGGTCTCTAATTGGAGGCAGCTGAATCTCATTGCCTCTGATTAGAGACCATATTTATGTAGGGGTTTTCTCATTGTGTTTTGTGGGTGGTTTATTTCTGTTTAGTATTACTTACCTGACAGAACTGTTTGGCTGTCGTCTTTTGTTTCTTTGTTTCTGTGTTTACAGTACAATAAAATACATGATGAGCACTAACCACACTGCGCCTTGGTCTACTCCATTTGACAGCCGTTACAACATCATGGGAAAATCAAAAGAAATCACCCATGAACGTACTTTGGTGCGAAAAATGCAAATCAATCCCAGAACAACAGCAAAGGACCTTGTGAAGATGCTGGAGGAAACAGGTATAAAGTATCTATATCCACAGTAAAACAAGTCCTATATCAACATAACCTGAAAGGCCGCTCAGCAAGAAAGAAGCCACTGCTCCAAAATCGGCATAAAAAAGCCAGACTACGGTTTGAAACAGCACATGGGGACAAAGATCGTAAAGAAAAAGAAAAATGAAACAAAAATAGGACTCTTTGGCCATAATGACCATCGTTATGTTTGGAGGAAAAAGGGGGATGCTTGCAACCCGAAGAACACCATCCCAACCACGAAGCACGGGGGTGGCAGCATCATGTTGTGGGGGTGATTTGCTGCAGGAGGGACTGTTGCACTTCACAAAATAGATGGCATCATGAAGATAGGAAAATTATGTGGATATATTGAAGAAACATCTCAAGACATCAGTCAGGAAGCAGTTGGTCACAATTAAGTCTTCCAAATGCTCAATGACCCCAAGTATACTTCCAAAGTTGTGGCAAAATGGCATAAGGACAGCAAAGTCAAGGTATTGGAGTGGCCATCACAAAGCCCTGACCTCAATCCTATAGAAAATGTGTGGGCAGAACTGAAAAAGCATGTGTGAGCAAGGAGGCCTACAAACCTGATTCAGTTACACCAGCTCTGTCAGGAGGAATGGGCCAAAATTCACCCAACTTATTGTGGGAAGCTTGTGGAAGGCTACCCGAAACGTTTGACCCAAGTTAAACAACTTAAAGGCATTGCTACTAAATACTAATTGAGTGTATGTAAACTTCTGACCCTTTGGGAATGTGATGAAAGAAAAAAAAGCTGAAATAAATCATTCTCTCTTCTATTATTCTGACATTTCACAGTCTTAAAATAAAGTGGTTATCCTAACTGACCTAAGACAGGGAATATTTACTAGGATTAAATGTCAGGAATTGTGAATAACTGAGTTTAAATGTATTTGGCTAAGGTGTATGTAAACTTCCGACTTCAACTGTATATATATATATATATATATATACTGCTCAAAAAAATAAAGGGAACACTTAAACAGCACATCCTAGATCTGAATGAAAGAAATAATCTTATTAAATACTTTTTTCTTTACATAGTTGAATGTGCTGACAACAAAATCACACAAAAATAATCAATGGAAATCCAATTTATCAACCCATGGAGGTCTGGATTTGGAGTCACACTCAAAATTAAAGTGGAAAACCACACTACAGGCTGATCCAACTTTGATGTAATGTCCTTAAAACAACTAAAAATGAGGCTCAGTAGTGTGTGTGGCCTCCACGTGCCTGTATGATCTCCTACAACGCCTGGGCATGCTCCTGATGAGGTGGCGGATGGTCTCCTGAGGGATCTCCTCCCAGACCTGGACTAAAGCATCCGCCAACTCCTGGACAGTCTGTGGTGCAACGTGGCGTTGGTGGATGGAGCGAGACATGATGTCCCAGATGTGCTCAATTGGATTCAGGTCTGGGGAACGATCGGGCCAGTCCATAGCATCAATGCCTTCCTCTTGCAGGAACTGCTGACACACTCCAGCCACATGAGGTCTAGCATTGTCTTGCATTAGGAGGAACCCAGGGCCAACCGCACCAGCATATGGTCTCACAAGGGGTCTGAGGATCTCATCTCGGTACCTAATGGCAGTCAGGCTACCTCTGGCGAGCACATGGAGGGCTGTGCGGCCCCCCAAAGAAATGCCACCCAACACCATGACTGACCCACCGCCAAACCGGTCATGCTGGAGGATGTTGCAGGCAGCAGAACATTCTCCACGGCGTCTCCAGACTCTGTCACGTCTGTCACGTGCTCAGTGTGAACCTGCTTTCATCTGTGAAGAGCACAGGGCGCCCAGTGACGAATTTGCCAATCTTGGTGTTCTCTGGCAAATGCCAAACGTCCTGCACGGTGTTGGGCTGTAAGCACAACCCCCACCTGTGGACGTCGGGCCCTCATACCACCCTCATGGAGTCTGTTTCTGACCGTTTGAGCAGACACATGCACATTTGTGGCCTGCTGGAGGTAATTTTGCAGGGCTCTGGCAGTGCTTCTCCTGCTCCTCCTTGCACAAAGGCAGAGGTAGCGGTCCTGCTGCTGGGTTGTTGCCCTCCTACGGCCTCCTCCACGTCTCCTGATGTACTGGCCTGTCTCCTGGTAGCGCCTCCATGCTCTGGACACTACGCTGACAGACACAGCAAACCTTCTTGCCACAGCTCACATTGATGTGCCATCCTGGATGAGCTGCACTACCTGAGCCACCTGTGTGGGTTGTAGACTCCGTCTCATGCTACCACTAGTGTGAAAGCACCGCCAGCATTCAAAAGTGACCAAAACATCAGCCAGGAAGCATAGGAACTGAGAAGTGGTCTGTGGTCCCCACCTGCAGAACCACTCCTTTATTGGGGGTGTCTTGCTAATTGCCTATAATTTCCACCTGTTGTCTATTCCATTTGCACAACAGCATGTGACATTTATTGTCAATCAGTGTTGCTTCCTAAGTGGACAGTTTGATTTCACAGAAGTGTGATTGACTTGGAGTTACATTGTGTTGTTTAAGTGTTCCCTTTATTTTTTGAGCAGTGTATATATATATTGTCCACCCAAGGATAGTAAAAACAAACACAAACACACACATACACACACACTGTGGAAGTAAGCGTTCTCTCCTGAGAGGCCAAACTCATGGTCAAGACTGTTATTAAGACTGAACTCTCTCATTGTTCATTTCTCAGTGCGGCCTTGGACTTGGCTTCAGCTTTTCAGAACGGAGAGCAAGGGAAAGTACTCATAGTACTCATAGCACTTGCAATACATGGCAAACACATTTTTACAGTAAGAGTCATTCAATACTTTGAACATTCAATGCACCTCTCCATTTACATTAATTGATTCATAATCCTGTGCTTCTCAGTATTGTATTTCAATAATTGAGAGAAAGCCAGGACTTCAATTGTATTTAGAAAGTACACTGAACAAAATATAAACGCAACATGTGAAGCGTTGGTCCCATGTTTCATGAGCTGAAATAAAAGATCCCAGAAAGGTTCCATACCCACAAAAACATATTTATCAAAAATGTGCATCCCTGTTAAATGTGCATCCCTGTTAGTGAGCATTTCTCCTTTGCCAAGATCATCCATCCACCTGACAGGTTTGGCATATCAAGAAGCTGATTAAACGTCTTGATCATTACATAGGTGCACCTTGTGCAGGGGACAACGGAAGGCCATTCTTAAATGTGCAGTTTTGTCACACAACACAATGACACCGATGTTGCAAGTTGTGAGGGTGCGTGCAATTGGCACGCCTGACTGCATTAATTGTATGTTAATTTCTCTAACATAAGCCACCTTAAACATAATTTTAGAGAATTTGGCAGTACGTCCAACTGGACTCACAACTGCAGACCACGTGTATGGCGTCCTGTGGGCGAGTGGTTTTCTGATGTCAACGTTGTGAACAGAGTGTCCCATGGTGACGGTGGGGTTATGGTATAGGCAGGCATAAGCTACGGACAACAAACACAATTGCATTTTATCCATGGCAATTTGAATGCACAGAAATACCGTGACGAGATCCTGAGGCCCATTGTGAGGCCCATTTTTTTAAAGGTATCTGTGACCAACAGATGTAGATCTGCATTCCCAGTCAGGTGAAATCCATAGATTTGGGCCTAATGAATTTATTTCTGTCAACGGTGGGTGTAGCTGGTGCATGGAAGTCAGGCACAGGAAAGCAGAGATGAATGGACAAGCACTTTACTTAGGCAATCATAATACAGAACGCAACCGCGTCACAACACAAACGCCCAAAGAACAAGTGAGGCAGCACAAAGTACAAAACCCAAGTACAAAGTACCGGCTGCCACAAAGCACGGGTATAAAACAAAACCCGTCGCAAACCAACCTTGACAAAAAAAAACAATATCCCACACAGACATGGAGGGAACAGAGGGCTAAATACACATGGAAATTAGTAGGAGATGTAAACCAGGTGTGCAGGAAGACAAGACAAAACAAATAGAAAATGAAAGGTGGATCGGCGATGGCTAGAAGACCGGCGACGTCGACCGCCGAATGTCGCCCGAACAAGGAGAGGAACCGACTTCGGCGGAAGTCGTGACAATTTCAGTTGACTGATTTCCTCATATGAACTGTAACTCAGTAAAATCTTTTAAATTGTTTCATGTTGAGTTTTATTTTTGTTCAACATAAACACAAACCTGGTTTTTGACGGTCAGAGTTTACTCGTCTTGATGTGGAATATAATCTTCTTTTTCTGAACCTTCGAAATGAAAAGAGTATGTCTGATATGTATTAACCCTATAAAGGAGCACAAGTGGCCCATACCTACAGACACACATTGAGAGACAACTTAGACAGAGAGAGAGCGAGAGAGAGCGAGAGAGAGAGCGAGAGAGAGCGAGAGAGAGCGAGAGAGAGCGCGAGAGAGCGCGAGAGAGCGAGAGAGAGAGGTTCATGGGCCCAAGAACACAAAACAGAGACTGTTCCAGGAGTATTTGCTTAATGAATGCTCTAATTATCTGACAGACAATGTTACATCATAGTAGTACAAAGATGTTTTGGGTAGTGGGTGTGGTATGTAATAATCCTTTCTATGTCTGCGTGTTAGGCCAAACCTTGCTTCACGATGGAGACGCAATTTTCAGAGAGAGGAGACTCTGGGGATAACGCTTCCTCAAAAGCCAATTCTTCTCCATCTTCCTCTAAGCCGCTACCAAAACAATCTGATGTTTACTCTCTGGAATTAGAGAAAAATTGCTCTACTTGCTTTACCAGATATCTAACACATCCTGAAAGAGCTGAGGGGGAAAGCACAAACAGAACAGCTTTGAAAGTGTTTCTCACGCTTGGCTAATAAGAAGTGAAAGGACTACAGCAGATTAAACAATCTGCTTTTTAGTTAAAAAAAAACTCCATTGTCCTATCTTTCTCTCTCTCTCGCTCTCTTTCTCTATGTGTTTCAACATTGTAATTCACTGAGTGGCGGGGCGAGAGAGGGCCTTTTTGCTGGACAATAAGGTAATCAGCGTGTTGGTCTCTCTGCCACTCTGGGGAAACAGCCTCTCTCTGAGGTGATGACCCTGAAGGACATTCCTCATCACTGACTCTAATACCCTTCTAACCGTCATTTCTCTCTCTCTTTCTCTCTCTCTCTCTCTCTGTGTGTGTGTGTGTGTGTGTGTGTGTGTGTGTGTGTGTGAAGCCTAGTTCTCCTCAGTCCGTGTTTGCTCTGCCTCTGCTGGCCTAAACCATGTGAGATTAAGAAAATGTCAGCGGAGAAGAGAGAACACCAACTGAGCCACAGAGGAGGGAGATGGAGGGATTAGCTATCCTTAGATGAAAGCTTCAGTCAATACAGAGAGATAGAAAAACATAACGAGTAACGGCACCACTTAATGCCCCATTGATTTCCTCTCAGATGACGGTTGACGGGACAGAGCCCTGTAAATCGATGATGTGTGAGTTAGAATGCACTCTTCTACATATCAGCACCTTGTCATATCCCACTTTAGACCAAATAGCTACAGGACCAGGGCTGAGGTGGGAAACCACCGTGTCAGTCCTGTCTGTCCTGTCTGTCCTGTCTGTCCGATGGGACAATGATATCAGAACAACACAATGCTTTGTGTTTCTGGTATGGCAACGGTTCCTTCCTCACTTTTATAACACAATCATTCACACCTCGCCAACAGGAATAAGAAGAGGAAAATATCTATATTTTATAGAGAACTGTAGATATGGAAGAAAAACCACAGGATTTTAAAAATTGTGCCAATCACACACACACACACATACACATGCACACACACACACACTGCAACAGCTTATTCACAACAGCGTCATCACCGACCACCACCACCTCCCTCCGGCCATATCTGTTCACAGTGGGAATAATCGTTGAGCAAGACGAGCAAAGAAACGCTGCGAGGCACGGTGGTATAAACGGCCAGACAAACAGGCTGAGCTAACCTAGTGTTCTTATTCTTCACTGAGGTGAGATATGTAGAGATGAACGTGGCAGCCGTGAAAGGATGAAGTGACACTAGCACGGTGCCTGGGGTGACAGGCATTTCTGTTCTGGGAAACACGGGGAGAGAGAGAGGAGGAGGAGGATGAGAGAAGGAAGGAAGGTTTAACGTCCAATTTTGTGCTGTCAGGGGGGGGGGGAGGAAGGTTTACAGGCCCGTTCTGTTGCATCAGAGAGGGAGAGATGGAAGAGGAGGGAGGGAGGGAAGGAAGGATAGTTTACGAAGGGCCTCAAACGCAGGGAAGCAATCGGACGAATCAGTCAAACACATAGCCATTAAGCACAGTTGGATACACACAGGCACACATACATGCACTAATAAGCCATTAAAGTCATACTCTGTCTGTGAACATATGTGGGTCCGTGAAACACTTTATAATAAATACGTGACCATGTTAATGCAGACACACTCAAGTTGAACAGAAACAGCTTCGTTTAGCCCTGTCTGCCATCTGCTGTGTTCTAGCCGCTTGTTGCTTTATCATAAATGCGTTATGAGCATCGGTACGCTCTGCCAAGCACACACACACACACACACACACACACTTATCTGTTTAGAGGCCGACTCAGAGGAAGTTTAGAGATGAATCAAGCAAAAAAAAGCTAAGTGGCGGCAATACATTTAAACACACTGCACAGAACACAGACGTCAATGCTCAAAACTGTGATTCACTTTTCACGCAATCTAGACAAGACGTTTTTCTTCCCTGAATATGAACATGGAAGCAAATCAGTGCCAGCAAACAGAGGGTGTACAAGCATGTTAAATATATCAAAACAAATCAGTGGAAAGAGGGAGAATCTAGACTACAGGTGAAAACTGAATGTGACTTCAGGTTGGTTTTCATTGCTTTCGGGCTGCGGTGGGCTCGTTGAACAGGGAAAACTGATATACAGTTTGACTGATATAGTTGCTGATAGCTTTCTACTACCTGACTACTTTGACTCATGGCCAGAGGATGTCTTGTCATGATAATTGAGATGTTAGTTTCTCTTCTCAGTTTATGAGAGAGGACATGCTGAGGCCTATAGGATCATGTCTCAAGGCTTTAGGCTTTAGACCAACCCTGGTCTCTGTCTCAATGAAGCTCAACTGAGGGCCTCCTCCCATGTCCTCCCTACTCCTCCCTACCTCCTCCTCCCTCCTCCACCTCTCATCTCCTCCCTCCTACTCCCTCCTTCTCCCTCCTTATCCCTCCTTTTATCCTCCTTCCTTCCTCCCTCCCTCCCTCCTCCTTCCTCCCTCCTTCCTCCTCCCTCCCTTCTTCTTCCTCCCTCCTCCTTTCCTCCTCCCGCCCATCTTCTTCCTCACAGCGTGAGAATTCTCACTGCTAAATTGCTCACACTTCTGCTTCAATTCTGCTGGGTTATTCCAGTGGACAAAGATTGTCCACTGCTCTGACATAACCATAAATGACATGTTAGGACCAGTACCAAAGAGTATGCTGACATATATTCATAGTTTAAACAGCAACATGCTAATGACACCTATTGACCTGGGATCATTTTCACGCTGTGGGGATATTTACGGCATGTGTTATTAATCGGGAAAAAGCTCAGAGTCAATCATAATCATAGATTATGATCTATTTCACACTGTGAGGTTTTTATATGACTCAGGGCAGAACAACATATTCCCCTCCTGATTCTCCTGCTGGGTGTTTACCAGCCCTCCAGCTCACCACTAGTCCAGAGAGACAACACAGAGGTCTGCAAAGTCTGGATTTCTGCATGCTTAGGGGAGTAACGGTCCCAGGACAGTGTTTGGGGAACGTGGGGGATTTGGTGTTGGGATTGGGTGGATGGGGATGGTTTTAGCTTGTTGAGCCTCATGGCTAAGTCAGTGTGGAGCTAGAGAGCTTTGACAGAGCTGACAGAGCTGTACAATAGATGTGTGTTATCTGTTCCCAGTAAGGGTTCCCATACCTGTGGCTAACAGTGGCAGAATGAGGTTGGTTTGATATATTTATTTGTTTTGATATATTCATGGTGGTTAGCTGTGGGGGTAATTGGAAAATGTGCAATGAAAAGGATAAGCCTGCATGAGTCTGTTCTCACTGTGATGTCAACCCCTACTCTCTCTCTCTCTCTCTCTCTCTCTCTCTCTTTCTATCTCTCTCTCTCTCTCTCTCTCTCTCTCTCTCTCTCTCTCTCTCTTTCTATCTCTCTCTCTCCTCTCACACTCTCTCTCACCCTCCCTATCTCTCACCCTCTCTCTCTCACATTCCCTCTCCCTCACCCTCTCTCTCTCACATTCCCTCTCCCTCACCCTCTCTCTCTCACATTCCCTCTCCCTCACCCTCCCTATCTCTCTCTCTCTCTCTCTCTCTCTCTCTCACACCCTCCTGCTCTCTCTCTCTCTCTCTCTCTCTCTCTCACTGTCCCACCCTCACTCTCTCTCTCTCTCTCACTCTCCCTCTCCCTCACCCTCCCTCCCTCGCTCTCTCTCTCACACCCTTCCTCTGTCTCACCCTCACTCTCTCTCTCTCACTCTTCCTCTCTCTCACCCTCCCTCCCTCCCTCCCTCGCTCTCTCTCCCTCACCCTTCCTCTCTCTCACCCTCTCTCTTGCTCTCTCTCTCTCTCTCGCTCTCTCTCTACTGATTGAGTTTTACTATGTTTCTTGCTGTGCTCGACACCTGCTGTTTATTCATTTTGCCACAGAGATCTGTGACAGATTTCTGCAGAGTGCGTTTGGCTCGGGAGGAAGACGGGGGAATTAGTCTTGGATCACAAAGAGATCAAACAATGAGACCTGTATTAATTTCACCAGATCTGGCCTCGGTCCCGATGACACTCACAGAGCCTGCCAACTGCACACATGGAGTCCAGCAATTAACTAAGACCTCTCGTCTGCCTGCCCAGTGTCTGTGTGTGTATGTTTGTGTGTATGTAACAAAACTCTCATTCTCTCTGTCCCTTCAGTTATCAGATCCATTTATCTCTCTCTTTCTCCTCTCCCTCTTTTTCTTTTTCACCACTTCTCATTCAACCGTCCTCCCTCCTTCCCTCCCTGCTTTCTCTCTCTCTCTCATTCTCTCTCTCTCGCTCACTGTCCCTGCCTTCTGTATACTCTCTCTGTTGATGTGGAAGGCATCTGTCCTGCCATGGTTGTATATGATTTCAGAGGCTCCTTTGAAAGTGTGATTTTTATTAGGCTTTGATATGTTCCCTGGGCTCCAGCATGGCCCTAGCCAAACCCTTCCCAGATCTGAGCTGCCGAAGGCGGGCTTTGAAGTGCCTCTCCCCCCCCCCCCTCTACTCCACCCTCCCTCCTGCCCTCTCTCTCTATCTCTCTCTTCCCCTTTCTCGCTCACTGTCTGTCTCTCTCTCTCTCTCTCTCTATGTCTCTCTCTCTGCACTGCTAATACTCCTGCCACTTACAGCATCACTGCTCCTCACTGGAAACAGTCTAGGGAAGGAGGGAGGGACAAAAATAATGGTGTTCTAAAAAAGGTCCAGTTGCCAGGACCACGAATACAAATTCCATCTAGACACCGTTGCCCTAGAGCACACACAAAACGATACATAACTCAGCCTAAACATCAGCGCCAAAGGTAACTTCCACAAAGCTGTGAACGATCTGAGAGGCAAGGCAAGAAAGGCATTCTATGCCATCAAAAGGAACATACATTTTGAAATACCAATTACGATCTGGCAAAATATTGTGAGGTCTGGGGTCCAACCAATGATTCACAAAATGGGACAAACACCAAATTGAGACTCTGCATGCAGAATTCTGCAAACATATCCTTTGTTTACATAAAACACGAAATAATGCATGCAGAGCAGAATTAGGCCGATACCCGCTAATTATCAAAATCCACAAAAGAGACGTTAAATTCTACAACCACCTAAAAGGAAGTGATTCCCAAACCTTCCATAACGAAGCCATCACCTACAGAGAGATGAACCTGGAGAAGAGTCCCCGAAGCAAGCTGGTCCTGGGGCCCTGTTCACAAACACAAACACACCCCACAGAGCCCCAGGACAGCAACGCAATTAGACACAACTAAATCATGAGAAAACAAAAAGATAATTACTTGACAGATTGGAAATAATTTACAAAAAACATCATAACAACACTGTATATAGACATAATATGACATTTGAAATGTCTTTATTCTTTAGGAACTTTTGTGAATGTAAAGTTTACTGTAAATTTTGTATTGTGTATTAAACTTTGTTTATCTATTTCACTTGCTTTGGCAATGTAACCATATGTTTCCCATGCCAATAAAGCAAATTGAATTGAGAGAGAGAGGGAGAGATGGGGGGGACAGAGGGAGAGGGGAAGTGGGCGCAATAGAAGGGTGGAGAAGGAGAGACAGAGAGATAAGAGGGGGAGAAGGAGAGAGAGAGAGAGAGAGAGAGAGAGAGAGAGAGAGATGTGAGCACTTTGTGACATCTGCTGATGTAAAAAGGGCTTTATAAATACATTTGATTGATTGACAGATAGACTGAAAGACCAGGGTAGTATGCTACAGTACTCATATTATGGCCTAAATGTCTTCATGGTTGGTTTGTTTATGTCATATTGTGTTCTACTATGAGTGATGACCTCATATCTCTGAAGTGGCCTGTTCACTTCATACTGTATCTCCAAGTGCTCTAAAATAGACCAAGAGGAACTTATTCTTCAAGTTATGTACTCAATGTCAGTGTTTCAAAGTCAAAGAATAACCACTATTCAATGGTTGATATAGTACGGTAGTATAAACTGGGTGGTTCGAGCCCTGAATGCTGATTGTCTGACAGCTGACAGCTTATAATAGCAGCAAGGCACCTCAGGGGTTTGTGGTATATGGCCAATATAGCACGGCTAAGGTCTGTATCCAGCGTTGCGTCGTGTATAAGAACAGCCCTTAGCCGTGGTTTATTGGCCATATACCACACCCCCTCCCCGTGCCGTATTGCTTAAGTAACCTTTTGGGTGATATTCTCATGAATAAATTCATCAGCATTTGTTACATGAACGTCAAATCAAATCACATCAAATCAAATCAAATTGTATTAGTCACATGCGCTGAATACAACAGGTGTAGACCTTACAGTGAAATGCTTACTTAGGAGCCCCTAACCAACAATGCAGTTTCAACAAAAATACGGATAAGAATAAGAGATAAAAGTATCAAGTAATTCAAGAGCGGCAGTAAAATAACAATAGCAAGACTGTATACAGGGGGGTACCGGTACAGAGTCAATGTGCGGTGGCACCGGTTAGTTGAGGTAGTACGTACATGTAGGTAGAGTTATTAAAGTGATTTTGCAGAGATGATAACAGAGAGTAGCAGTGGTGTAAAGAGGGGGAGGTGGGGGGGTGGGTGGGGGGGGGTAGAAGCTGTTTAGAAGCCTCTTGGACCTTGACTTGGCGCTCCGGTACCGCTTACCGTGCGGTTGCAGAGAGAACAGTCTATGACTAGGGTGACTGGAGTCTTTGACATTTTTTATTTCTGTGTAGTGTTTATACTACGGCTGTCCATATGATTTGATAGACGTGGGTACACCAAGAGACCGTAACAAGGTTCTCAGAAGCAGTTGTTAATTATTAGTAGGGCTTTACTTGCAGAGAAACTTGGTTCCCTCTCCACCAATACCTTATCGATCTGTGGCTATCAACATTATCAGCCTCACAACATTGCCCAGGGCAGGTCACACACACACACGCATACACACACGTTATCAAGTACGTGTGCGTGCGTGCGTGCGTGCGTGCGTGCGTGCGTGTGTGTGTGTGTGTGTGTGTGTGTGTGTGTGTGTGTGTGTGTGTGTGTGTGTGTGTGTGTGTGTGTGTGTGTGTGTGTGTGTGTGTGTGTGTGTGTGTGTGTGTGTGTGTGTGTGTGTGTGTGTGTGTGTGTGTGTAGTCAGTCTGCTGTCTTTTTCCCAGTGGAGCCTGGGAAAAGTGTTGGACAGCTAAGACAGTGTCCTCCATGTTATCTCTGCAGCATAGGAGCGTTTATTTAATAGGACAAATAGTTCTACTTTACACTTCTGTCTTCACTTCCATTAGCATCATTACGATCATCACGCTGCAGCACAGTAGACATATATGCATATTGAGGGTGTTATTCATAGGCAGCAGACATGGGTCCAAAAAGTATTTGTTTTCCTTCAAATAATTTTGCTCAGCTTGATTGAGCTTGTGTGGCTCAAAGGAACCAATGGGGTAGTCTCAAAAGTGCAAACATCCCCCATCTGGGACTCCAGCCATGTCTCAATGAAAGTATTTCAAAGAAAGCAAATACTACGTGAACCCTGGCCTGAGAAGCAAACGTGGACTGGCCTGGTTTTCTGTGTGCGCCTGTGCTTGACTGTGTGCATGCTTAAACACATTCATCACTCCGTTGGGTGCATTTAGGTGGAAAGTAAATGTGTATCATATTGATGGATGGCTTGAGCCTCCACCAGAGGAAGAATGTTCCCTCCTTTTCACCTTTCTGATTTATTTGGACTTTATGCTGCATGCTTTCAATTTCCAGGCGACGCAATCTAACTCCACACGCAATTACCCTTCGCTATTTTAAGTGAATTTCTGCACCCCGAAAATCGTGGCACCATACAGAAAAGGATTAACGCAAATCTGTTATTTGACCTACATTCTATTCTATTCTTCCCCTCAAGAATTTACACACTTTACATTTTCTTGTTTGGATTTTTACATCAATTTCACAATGATGTACTGTGCTACAGATGAGCGAACTGTGTGTGTTCAATTCAATTATATCAGTGTGTATTTGTGTCTGGTTACCTCAGGGATGTTGTCATGGGGGGTAGAGTAGAGGGAGAAAGAGGCTGTGATAGTTCTATGCTCTGGCAGCAGGGTTGGAGCACGATCATGATGGGTACCTTAGGCAGCTATTAATGAACAGAGATGATTACAGAAACGTTCATGTTTTTTTAAGGCTGAAAACATCTGACCGTATTAACTGGAGTGCTTCACACTCTGGGTTCTCTCTGTTTTCCTCCCTTCTCTTCTCTTCTCTAACCCACCAGGCTCTTCTTCTTTTCTATAACCCATCAGGTCCTTCTTCTCTTCTCTAAGCCATCAGGTCCTTCTTCTCTTCTCTAAGCCATCAGGTCCTTCTTCTCTTCTCTAAGCCATCAGGTCCTTCTTCTCTTCTATAACCCATCAGGTCCTTCTTCTCTTCTATAACCCATCAGGTCCTTCTTCTCTTCTATAACCCATCAGGTCCTTCTTCTCTTCTATAACCCATCAGGTCCTTCTTCTCTTCTATAACCCATCAGGTCCTTCTTCTCTTCTCTAAGCCATCAGGTCCTTCTTCTCTTCTCTAAGCCATCAGGTCCTTCTTCTCTTCACTGCTCATGGAATGTTAGGCCCTGTTTCACAGATCTGCTTGTTATAGTACAGTCTATAGTCTAGATTTACTCAGAACACATGGATGAGGTTAAGCCATGCCAAAATGAAAGTATATATTGTGAGACCCCACTTTTCCCACTTTTCCCATTATTCATTAAATGTGCCAGGAAAATAACCTCTCCCTCAAGGTCAGAAAAACAAAGGAGCTGATTGTGGACTTCAGGAGACAGCAGAGGGAGCACACCCTCATCCACATCGACGGGACAGCAATGGAGAAGGTGAAAAGCTTCAAGTACACATCACTGACAATCTGAAATGGTCCACTTACAAAGACAGTGAGGTGAAGAAGGCGCAACAGCGCCTCTTCAACCTCAGGAGGCTGAAGAAATTTGTCTTGGCCTCTAAGACACCCCAAAACTTTTACAGATGCACCATTGAAAGCATCCTGTTGGGCTGTATCAAAGCTGGGACCGAGAGACCGGAAAACAGCTTCTATCAGACTGTTAAATAGCCATCACTAGGTGGCCTCCACCCAGTAATCTAGAAGAAAAAGAAACGCACACCTATTAAGGTGAGGTGCTGGCTAGCGGAGTAGAAAACTTGAAAATAAGGGAGAGCCGCGGGTGTGCGGCTCTCCCTTATTTTCAAGGCCTCCACCCAGTACCCTGCCCTGAACTTAGTCACTGTCACTAGCCGGCTACAACCCGATCACTCTACTCTGCACCTTGGAGGCTGCTGCACTATGTACAAAGACATGGAATCACTGGTCACTTTAATAATGGAACACTGGTCACTTTAATAAAGTGTACATACTGTACACTTTATTACTGTATATATTCTAGTCAATGCCATCCTATTGCTGTATATATACTATTTTTTCCTATGTATTCTACAGATATACTAAATATTATATCCACATACTGTCCATAATGTCTATAGTATCTATACATCCCATCACATATATATATATATATATATATATATATATATATATATATATATATATATATATATATATAGTATTTATACTCCGGACCCCGACATTGCTTGTCCTAATATTTTTATACTTCTTAATTCCATTAGTTTGCTTGTAGATCTGAGTGTATTGTTGTGAATTGTTAGATATTACTGCACTGCTGTAGCTAGGAACACAAGCATCACGCTACACCTGCAATAACATTGACTAATGTGTATACAACCAATAACATTTGATTTGATGTGATGTGGTAAGTTCACTAGTACTGTATAACCCTATCCGGTGGTTACATTGGGATTCGGGAGGTGGAGGGTCCCTAGTTTGGGGGCATGCCCAGGGGTGAGGAGTTGATATAATATACTAGCCTAAACAATATGAACTGACAAAAGAACATATCACAGCATGCTAAAGGTTGCATGGGACCTACATTTGTTTTTGGGGGGGTGACTTTGAGAAGGTCGCTTCTGGTGAAAGAACATCCTCCTCCAAAATGAATGAAAATAAAATGATGCTGTCATCTAAAATATGATTTCCCCCTCCAGAAATGAGCCCAATAGCTATACCATCCTGACTGAGACAGTGTACTGTACATTTAGCCCACTGCCCTCCAGACCTCTGTCTGTTCCCTCTCTCTGTCTACTCCCTCGCTCTGTTTGCTCCCTCTCTCTGTCCCTGAGCCAGAGGTACTGGACTGTAGCTCACCTGTAAGCTGTGCTGACGCTTGGAAAACCTCACTCACTGTTTAATGTGTATTACCCCCATTAAGAGGCTTCCCAAATAATACAGCCGTCAGATTCAGCACCCAGACACCTACTGAGAGACACACAGAAATAAGCAAGTTTATTACAATTGTTATTATCTGTTCAGTTTGTCCTTTTGGAGTCAGATTTATTACACGTTGAGACGGAGCAGGGGCTTATGGGTATATTTTTTGACACAGCATATCAGGAATAATGTCTGGTTAATTTCTTATTAATCTAATCCGAGTCTTTTTCCTTCCTCCGTTGTAAACAGAATTACTTCCCCACCGTCAGTTGCTCCTGGGGACCTTGATTATTATGTATTTCCGCAGGTGAGTCTCTCCTGTCTCCTGCCTCCTTTGTCAGATGAGGCTGAGGCCTTCGCCGTCATTACCCAGTCACCTGGATTCCTTTCTTCTCCCGGTCTGACGGACGGGGGGCACAGAGAGACATCATCGCAGTAGATAAGACTCTGAATGTAATTCCAGATTGAAATGAATCACCCTGCCAACGCCTCATTTCAGACTCAATGCATTTCTAATCCCAAACAATTATGACAAAGACTCACATTCTATTCAAGTCTTCTACCCATCATTGGGGCAACGTCATCAAGAAGATCTGGGCATAATTGCGTGACACGGGCGCTTGGGAAGAATTATAGGACATAGATTATGATAATGTTTCTGAATTTAGGTAAATGTTCCTAGGCTTTGTTCAAAATTCAACTGTTCTCTGGCAGTTAATTGGAAAAGGACATGGGACAGACGGGCTGACACTCACACAGCCTTGGTTTCACATTTTCCCTCTATACACAGATTCAACAGTTGACCTTTCCATGAATCCAATAAAAGAGAGAGGAGGGGAAGTGAGTGTCTGCGTTTTAATTTGAGCATTAATTTCCTCTGGTCACTGTCCCAGAGATCTAAATGACCACCCAGTCAGAGCCAGGAATGTGTCCATTTTGGCTCTGATAAATATTGTCTTCTGAGAGTCGGCCATCTTGGCTCAACCAGCTGCTCCTGGAGCCAGCCGCATTGCCCAGTTGGAGTTCCATGGCATGTGACAGACTGTGGAGAGTAATGGAAGGGCAGGGGAGAGCCAGAGGGGAGCCATGGCACAGATGACCGCTAAGGGAGGCTTGGGGGGTGGGGGGGACCGAGGCCCAGAGCAGCTTTGCAGAGCTAGAGGGTAGGAGACATGTTGGGAGCTGGGTGACCAGACACTGCCTCAGGCCAGGATACTGCAGCATGGACATGAAGGTCTGGCTAAACAGAACAAAACGTTTCACTCTCTGCCCAAAGCACTTCTGGGTTCTGTTCACTTATCCCCTTCTTTTCTCTCCTCTTCCTTAATTCACTTAACCTCTTCTCTTACCTACCTTTTCCTCTCCAGGGGTTGGCTAATGTCCTAAGTCAGAGGGGTCTGTGGGAAGCGAGGGGGCCGAGAGAGGCTGTCAAGGCTGTTTTGGGCTGCCTCTGGGTGGTGTATTTGGTCAGACACTCGGCCTGTCCGGACTAGTTTGAGCTGCATTGTGGGTATTTGGTCAATTGGTCGGCTGGCCGTCCAGGTGTGGAGCCACCTGTTGGCTGTAGAGGAAACCTGGGAGAGAACAGTGCTGCTGGGCATCAGGCCTGATGTTAGAGTTGGCAGGCTGGAGCTGTCTACTAGAGGTCTGGGCTGTACCCACTGGTCAACCAGCAGGCTGTCAGACTCTCTATCTACCCACCTGTTTGTTATAGGACAGACAGAGCCAATATCCACATCTATTTTTCATACTGGGGAGAAAAGTGATGTGGTTTTGAGATGCTTGTATCATTTGTATTAATGTAATATTTCCATGGCTGCTTTACATTTGTATGTGGATTCAGTCCATTACGGTTCATTTTTTACTGTCTCTTTATTTCTCAGAATTGGGATTTGTCAACTAGAAAACAATTAGCCATCAATTAGAAATGAGTTTCTCTAAAGCTCCAGGTCAATAAAATCACAGAGTGATGGAGAGGAAGGGAGAGTGAGAGAGACATTGTCTATAAGTGTCTTCCTCGCGGCTTTGTTCTCCTTAGTGTCATTACTCATCTAATGCTGTTCTGCACGCAAATGCACACACACACACACACACACACACACACACACACACACACACACACACACACACACACACACACACACACACACACACACACACACACACACACACACACACACACACACACACACATACACATACACATACACACACACACACTGACTCACAAAGCCACCTGTTCTTCAGAGAAAGAATTTGTGCAGGCGTTCAAATATATCTTAAATCAATGGTAAAACAATCAGCAGCTCCCGGACACCCACACGTAATTATAAGCATGTTTTGAAGGAGCTGGAAGGAAAAAAGTCACACCAAATTTATATAGGAAATACAGGCTGTCTGGATAGACACACTGGGTACGTTGGAAATGTATGTATAGACTCTATATAAGGTCAAACAGTGGGAGAGAGAGCAAGCTGCATGTTGATCACAAACACCTTTGTGTGCATGGTTAAAAAGCATATGTTAAATGGCTCTGTGTGTGGGTTGGTGTTATCGGTGCAAGCGTGCATACAGTTGTTTTGAAACTTTGATGCAATTTGATGCAAAGTTTGAGGTACATTTTCAGAACTCTTAGTACAAAACTCAAAACAGATCATCAAAAAGGCAGTTGTTTCAAAATTCTCAGCACATTTTCAATTGACTAAGTACAACACACACAATCATGCAGTCACTTTTTCACCAAACTTAATCAGTGTTTCATCTGGAAATATACACGACCGTTCAAAAGTTTGGGGTCACAGAAATTTCCAAGCTTTTTTTGTCTATTAAAATAACATCAAATTGATCAGAAATACAGTGTAGACTAAATGACTATTGTAGCTCGAAATTGCTGTTTTTTTTAATGGAATATCTACATAGGCGTACAGAGGCCCATTATCAGCAACCATCACTCCTGTGTTCCAATGGCACTTTGTGTTAGCTAATCCAATTGATCATTAGAAAACCCTTTTGCAATTATGTTAGCACAGTTGAAAACTGTTGGTCTGATTAAAGAAGCAATACAACTGGCCTTCTTTAGACTAGTTGAGTATCTGGAGCATCAGAATTTGTGGGTTCGATTACAGGCTCAAAATGGCCAGAAACAAAGACTTTCTTCTGAAACTCGTCAGTCTATTCTTGTTCTGAGAAATGAAGGCTATTCCATACGAGAAATTACCAAGAAACTGAAGATCTCGTACAAAAATTCTGATATTGACAAAATCCGATACTGAATGTAATGTATGTAATAAATAAAAGAAAAGTTTATCAAATAAAAGTCAATGAAGTTTAGTGTAGATGAAGGGGAGGAGGCATGTTAAAGAAGGATTTTTAAGCCTTGAGACAATTGAGACATGGATTGTGTGTGTGTGTGTGTGTCATTCAGAGGGTGAATGTGCAAGACAAAAAATGTAAGTGCCTTTGAAAAGGGTATGGTAGTACACAACAATTTCCCGTGTGTATCAAGTATGCTCCACCACCCAAAGAACATCCAGCCAACATGACACAACTGTGGGAAGCATTGGAGTCAACATGGACCAGCATCCCTGTGTGAACGCTCTTGACACCTTGTAGAGTCCATGCCCAGACTAATTGAGGTTGTTCTGGGGGCAAAAGGGGGCAGGGGGTGGATCAATATTAGGAAGGTGCTCCTAGTGTTTGGTATACTCAGCATATGTCATTTAGGAAGCAGAGACTTTTATCCTAAGTGAAAACAGCCCACACATTTTGGTATGTGATCCCAGTGGGAATCGAACTCACAACTCTGATGTTGCTAGTGCCATGCTCTTATGAACTGAGGTATGTACAGGACCACTACAATACATAAGTACAATACAATACTGTAAAATACAATACATGATTAAAATACAGGTGGAAGATGTATGATTGTCATCCCCATGAGCGTACCACCCTCTTTCATGCCATGCAATGATTTCAATCCAGGCCTACACTGAGCTCCAAGAGCATTGGAACAGTGACACATGATTAGTTGTTTTGGTTCTGTACTCAAGCACTTTGAATTTGAAATGATAAACTGACTATGAGGTTAATGTGCAGACAGTCAGCTTTAATTTGAGGATATTTTCATCCATATCGGGTGAACTATTTAGAAATTACAGCACTTTTTGTGCATAGTCCCCCATTTTAGGGGAGCAAAAGTAAGGGGGACAAATTCACTAATGTGTATTCAAGTAGTACAAAGATAAGTATTTGTTCCCATATTCATAGCACACAATGACTGCATCAAGGTTGTGACTCTACAAATGTCTTGGATGCATTTACTGTTTGTTTTGGTTGTGTTTCAGATTATTTTGTGCCGAATAGAAATGAATGGTAAACAATGTATTGTGTCATTTTGGAGTCACTTTTATTGTAAATAACAATACAAAATGTTTCTAAACACATCTTCATTAATGTGGATGCTACCATTGTGGATAATCCTGAATGAATCGTAAATAATGATTGGTGAGAAAGTTACAAACGCACAAATATCATATCCACCTGTGATTGTAATGGTGAGATGTTAGCATGTCTGTACCTTTCTCATTACTCACAATTCATTCAGGACTATCCATCATGGTAGCATTTACATTCATGTAGACGTGTTTAGAAACATATTCTTATTTATTCTTATTCCTGTGTGTGCGTGTGTGTGTGTGTGTGTGTGTGTGTGTGTGTGTGTGTGTGTGTGTGGACGTGTTTAATTATACTTGGACCAGAAGTCCCCAGAAGAATAGTAAACAAACACAAATTTTACCAACTGGGGACATTTTGTTGGTCCCCACAAGGTCAAATACTATTTGTATGGGGTTTAGGGTTAAGGTTAGAATTCGTGTTGGGGGTTAGGAGCTAGGGTTAGGGTTAGGAGCTAGGGCTGGGTTTTGGTTTAGGTTTAGGGTTAGGTTTAAGGTTAGGTTTTTGGGTTAAGGTTAGAGTAAGAGTATGGGTTAAGGTTAGGTTAAGGGTTAGGGTTGGGGTTTAGGGAAAATAGGATTTTGAATGGGACTAAATTGTGTGTCCCCACAAGGTTAGCTGTACACATTTGTGTGTGTGTGTGTGTGTGTGTGTGTGTGTGTGTGTGTGTGTGTGTGTGTGTGTGTGTGTGTGTGTGTGTGTGTGTGTGTGTGTGTGTGTGTGTGTGTGTGTGTATCACCCCCTTGCTGTGTTGAGATCTTTTACATTTTATTTCTGTTCTAACAACCGTCACAGAGAGAGTCAAAACAATGATCAAAAACGGAGACATTTTAACGGAATGAATGACTCCATTCTTAAGGGTTCTACAATTCCATTTTTCTTCAAAATTGCTCAGAATTTTAACCATTTAGAATTCAATTATTAAGCCTGTCAACTTCCCCTTGGCCTCAGAGCCTAATGAGTGTCTAGCCTATATTTGAATGCATTACTCTGTTGCTGCCCTAGAAGAGAGGAGCTCAGAATAGGCCAGGGTGGGGTGTCGGGGAGGGTGGTGGGATACGGGGCAGGGGCGCGAGCGAGGGTGGTGGGGGGTTACAGTTAAAAGCATGCTAATGCACTTGCCTCTCTTTCCTTTCTTCCCTGTCTTTCCTCTCTTTCCTATCCAGCCCTCCCCTCTTCATTAATATACAGATTTATAAAGGGAACATTATGCAAATCTCCCTGCTCCAGATTAGATTGGAAGCTCTGTAATTTGCTCTGAAATATAATTCTGTACACATTAACTATTCACCTTAAGGCAAAACAGTACATTCAGACAGAGTTTAACCTAATTACATTGCAAACATTAAAATGCCATTTGAGTTGGGAATGTCTTTTTTTCTTGGGGATATCTGCCTTGTGGTGTGAGGACCCATCAAAATTCTACTGTTGGTACAACTGTTTAAGAGTTGCATAAACATCTGCATATATTCTAATACAAACCCTATCTGACTGTTCTGTCACTGAACTACTAGATGGCCAGTAATGGAATTTAACCACAATGAACAGACTGAAACTACACTGCAATCAACCTGCAGTAAAAGACTGATGTATTTGAATTTGACTGAATGTGATACCAGTCAGGTCTTGTGACAAATGGAAATAACAAGCTACAGTAGAGCCAATGGTTCGTCAAACGAGCAGGAAGGAAGATATCGAGGTGGTAAAGAAAACACTGTCCTTATCCATCATAGGAGGATTGCTCTGTTCCCCCAAGTCAAACAATATATACGGCTGAGATATAGACACCCTGTCGTAGTTTATCCTCTCTGGGATTTAACGTGCTCAAACTCAAACAATGACTCCACTCATCTGCCAAGTGATATTAAATACTGTAATTGCCTGCCTGTCAGAGTCCGCTTCCCTCGCCTTCCCTCGCCCCTTCCTTCCGTCCTCCGCCCACCATCGGGGAAACAAACACAGGCAGAAAATCCATGAAGAGGTAAAAGACGGAGATATCTTCTCTCAGCCCTGTCAAGGTTTTAAGACCTACCTTTCCTTCCCTTTGACGACCAAGGATCCACTGTAGGTCTGTCTAATTTCTTTGTGTCAATGTTGGATGTGTAATAGGGATTTGAGGTGATTTAAGTGCTGCTACAGCTTCATGTTTGACTGCTAAACTTTCTCTATTTGAGACCTCCTGGTTAAATAGATTGGATTTTAGGGTTGGAAAATAAGCTTTAGCAATTAAAAAGTTTTCATCTGTGATGATATAGCGCTGTTTGTAAACCGTAGAGGAGCTTAATTTGACCACTAAATCAAATCAAATCAAATTGTATTTGTCACATGCGCCGAATTCAACAGGTATTACAGTGAAATGCTTACTTACGAGCCCTTAACCAACACTGCTTTAAGAAGTTAAGTAAAAGAATAGATAAATAAAACAGAAAATAAAAGTAACAAATAATTAAACAGCAGCAGTAAAATAACAAGCGAGGCTATATACAGGAGGTACTGGTACAGAGTCAATGTGCGGGGGCACCAGTTAGTCGAGGTAATTGAGGTAATATGTACATGTAGATAGAGTTAAAATGACTATGCATAGATAATAAACAGAGAGTAGCAGCAGCGTAAAAGAGGGGTCTGGGTAGCCCTTTGATTAGCTGTTCAAGAGTCTTATGGCTTGGGGGTAGAAGCTGTTAAGAAGCCTTTTGGACCTAGACTTGGTGCTCCGGTACCACTTGCCAGCAATAGCAGAGAAAACAGTCTATGACTTGGATGGCTGGAGTCTTTGACAATTTTTAGGGCCTTCCTCTGACACCACCTGGTATAGAGGTCCTGGATTGCAGGAAGCTTGGCCCCAGTGATGTACTGGGCCGTTTGTATTACCCTCTGTAGTGCCTTGCGGTCGGGGATGAGCAGTTGCCATACCAGGCAGTGATGCAACCGGTCACGATGCTCTCGATGGTGCAGCTGTAGAACCTTTTGAGGATCTGAGGACCCATGCCAAATCTTTTCAGTCTCCTGAGGGGGAGTAGGCTTTGTCGTGCCCTCTTCATGACTGTGTTAGTGTGTTTGGACCATGATAGTTTGTTGGTGATGTGGATACCTAGGAACTTGAAGCTCTCAACCTGCTCCACTGCAACCCCGTCAATGACAATGGGGGTGTGCTCGGTCCTCCTTTTCCTGTAGTCCAAAATCATCTCCTTTGTCTTGAACACGTTGAGGGAGAGGTTGTTGTCCTTTCACCACACGGCCAGGTCTCTGACCTCCTTCCTATAGGCTCTCATCGTCATTAGTGATCAGGCCTACCGCTGTTGTGTCAACGGCAAACTGGATGATGATGTTGGAGTCGTGCCTGGCCATGCAGTCATGAGTGAACAGGGAGTACAGGAGGGGACTGAGCACGCACCCCTGAGGGACCACTGTGTTGAGGATCAGCATGGCAGATGTGTTGTTACCTACTCTCACCACCTGGTGGCCCGTCAGGAAGTCCAGGATCCAGTTGCAAAAGGAGGTGTTTAGTCCCAGGGTCCTTAGCTTAGTGGTGAACTTTGAGGACATTTTGGTTTTGAACTCTGAGCTGTAGTCAATGAATAGCATTCTCACGTAGGTGTTCCTTTTGTCTAGGTGGGAAAGGGCAGTGTTGAGTGCAATAGAGATTGCATCATCTGTGGATCTGTTGGGGCGGTATGCAAATTGGAGTGGGTCTAGGGTTTCTGGGAGAATGGTGTTGATGTGAGCCACTAGCCACTAATATTTAGCAAGGACTACTATACTGTATCAATCAAACTAGGAACTGTCCAGCATCTTCCCTCCTCTACAACTTAGAAAAAACAATAACACTGTCACGCCCTGACCTGAGAGAGACGGTTTATTTCTCTATTTTGTTAGGTCAAGGTGTGGGGTGGGCATTCTATGTCATTATATTTCTATGTTTTGGCCAGGTATGGTTTCCAATCAGAGGCAGCTGTCTATCGTTGTCTCTAATTGGGAACCATACTTAGGCAGCCTTTTCCCACCTGTGTTTGTGGGTAGTTGTTTTCTGTTTTGTGTTTCTGTACCTGACAGGACTGTGCGCTTTCGTTTCCCTTTGTTATTTTTGTTCGAGTGTTTGTTTGATTTAAATAAATAATCATGAACACGTGCCATGCTGCATCTTGGTCACCTCGCTACGACGATCGTTACAAACACTCAAACGTCTATGCAGGTTGAACAGATGAGTTTTGGACACTGTGAACACACGGATTGTACGTGAACAGTATCTATAGCAACTGGAGCCAAGAGTGCCTGGTCCCTGTCACAACAGTCCTCCTCAGAGCCCTCTCTGTTTACGCTCAGTCAATTCCCATCAGCCTCTCTGTTTTCTACTAGGTGGTGGGGGGGGGGGGGGGGGGGGTCGGGGGTTGTAGGTGTGAGATACACTTTTTTCATATGACTTATAAAGCATTTAGAGACAACGCTGCATTCAGACACAGCCAGGTGCATTGTCATAGATCTAAGGAATAAAATACTACAAACTTTTGGAATAAAAGTTGTTGCGTATTATATATGCCACAATGTCCTCATTGTCAAGCTGTTGTGCATTTAATATACACTCAGGAGAGCACAAGTCAATTGTAGACCCTAAAACTATCCTGCAAGTTACTTCCTGATTCCGGGGTTGTATGAGTCCCCGCCACGCATTCATCTCACCATGTTCCTCCTGCTCTGAGAAGCTCTGACATGTGAGAGAGTGTCAAAGTCGTGTTCAACCTCCTTAAGTGCCCTGTGTTGTCACCTCTAGCATGTACCTATTACCTCTGCATGAAGCTGATGAAGTGGGCATGGACGGGCAGAGAGAGAGAGAGAGAGACACCACATCCCCATCCCCACGCTCGCTGTAGGTGTGTCCTACTTTACCACCACGGCCTGCGTGAAATATGCAATAGACCCGTCCATGAATATTTTACACATCCTTGAAGACCAAATTGCTTTAAAGTTTGGATGGAGACTCTACCATAAATTAGGGTGTCTTGTGGCAGGTGCAAAGCTGAGATTCATTCTAGGAATGTGATGTTTGAGACAGGCTCAGGTAAGGCGTGTGCTGCTAAGAGCTTTGTTTTTTTTTAAGGATTTAGAGGTTTAGTGGAAAAGACGGGGGTGGTGTCATGGAAGGGATGCTGTTTGGAGTATAATTCTGTATGAAGTAATGATGCAGTGTTCTGTTTAGGTAACACTGGGATTCACAACGGAATGGGAGATTGAGACAAAATCTGTCCATATTTTGAGAGAAACTCTGTCCATATTTTGAGAGAAAATCTGTCCATATTTTGAGAGAAAATCTGTCCATATTTTGAGAGAAAATCTGTCCATATTTTGAATACCTAGTATTTACAGGGCTGTTGGTATCTTGCATGGTTAATGTCACAGTTGGATTCCTTGCTCTTTTCAAATCTCTCTCTCTCTATTACTCTCTCTATTTCTCTCTCTCTCTCTCTCGCTAATGGGTCGACAGGCCTCCTAGTCCGTCTTGCAGTTAACTAATATGTTCCAATCTAAAGTTCCTCACCCAGTGTCCTCAGATGCTCCTCTCATGTCCCAGGTTCTTCCTCTCCTGTCCCAGGCTCAACCTGCTCCTGTCCCAGGCTCCCCATCTCCTGTCCCAGGCTCCCCCTGCTCCTGTCCCAGGCTCCCCCTGCTCCTGTCCCAGGCTCCCCATCTTTAGCCAGTCAACAACAGGTCCTCCCACCTGCATCTACAGTACAAACCCTGTTACGTCTGTGTCTTTGACAGAGGTCTGCTCCTCTGACTCCTTGTGAGCGAGTTTGGTGCCTGATATTCTCTTGTGAGATATATTCGAAGCAGCAGAGCTTTGTAAAGAAAAAAGGGAGAAATTAAGTGATCTATGGGAATTTAGAGAGGTCCAGCAGACCTTCTGGTAAAAGATGCAGTGATGAGTATTAAACCTGTCACCTGTGATAAAGCAAAAAAGCAGTGAGAGTAGGATGGGGGTCTCTCACCTGAGAGAGAGACAGAAAGAGAGAGTGAGAGAGAGAGAGAGACGGAGAGGAAGAAAGAGAAAGACAGAGAGAGGAAGACAGAGAGAGAGAGAGAGGAGAGATAGAGACTAAGCAAAAGAGAGAGAGAAAGAGAGAAAGAAAGAGATACACAGAGAAAGAGAGAGAGCGCGCGCGAGAGAGAGAGAAAGAAAGAGCAAAAAATAAACATCAGGGGAGAGAGAGAAAGATGATGGTTAAATCATAATGATGACTCACCTGAGAGACTTCAAACTCTGTGAAAGTAGAAAGTGTCTGATAGATGATGGAGATGACAGCTCCATGAGTCCTGTGGGATCTACACAACCTCGTCTTATTCAGAGTGGCAGACCTTAACGTCAGCCCGGGATTCATCATGATTATTCACCCTGCCATGTGCCTCATTGTGCCCGAAAACCAAATGGCCAAAAACCACAGAACTTTCTGTCAACAGCATTCATTTAAAACAAATTATAGGCGCCCAAGGTGCAGTTTCATGAGGGTTATTCAGCAAAAATACCACACCAGTGGGATGAAGTGACACTATGATATATATATATAAATATAATATAGAAATTGAAGTGACTCTATGATTTGATATAAAGTGTAATAAACTAGGTAGAGAGGTGTTGCAAAAGCTTCTCCCTACCTGCTCAATGATATGTTCACCTGGGTCCAACATTTCACTTTTCCTTATAAATACCAAAAAGTTAGTTTTCTGCTGTGCTCCAAACTTTCCCGAAGTCTCTGGACATTTCACAATAGTCCTTCTCCGGTCTCCCTCCGCTAGGTGTCCCTCCGCTAGGTCTCCCCTGATGTTCCTCAGTGGCCTCACCATCTCAAATACCAGGCATCAGAGAGGGGACAGGGCCCCAACAGAAGCAGACAAAGACCCCTGTTCCCCCACATCTACCCTGCAGCATTTCATTACCTCCTTTATTATTATTACCTCAGACGGTCCTGTGCCAGAGCAGAGAAACCAGCCGGCCTTTTCAAGTTCAACACTAAAGCACAGCTGCTCCTGTTGAAAGGACCCAGCGCCGGCCTCCATCCTCCACTCTGCTCAGTCCCTCATCAGGTCACCACTTTTTCCGAGGGGAGAACAGACTCGTCGTGACATCACAGCGAGTGTCACAGTTTGTGTCATCATAATGTGGACAGGACACACTGTCATTTCCACAACGGCTCCAGGTTGGGTCGTCACCCTCTCTCGCACATTGTCTGTCTCGACTCCTCCTTGGGATTATATGGTTGGATCCCATGGGTTTATGTCTCTTGATGTCACTCTGTTGTTATTAACAAGCTACCTCAGGCTGGAGGAATTCCTGGTAGGATAATATTGTTTTAGTTGTACTGTTATTACTGTACTGGACAATAGATTCTATTGTTTTACTGGGAAGCTGGGCAGCTGATTCCATCATAAGATCAGTATTGTCCATGCAGCTAAAGTTTCAACCAAACATGTCATTGAATATCCTTACGACACACTATTTCACAGCGGTAGCCCACTTTCTTAAGTATATGCACAAACATTGTGTACCGTTCGTTCAAAGCTCTCTTAGTGTTTTCCCCCGGGGTGATCTGTCAGTGAGTGACTGTCTGTCCCAAAGAAGATTCTCTCTCTCTCTCTCTCTCTCTCTCTCTCTCTCTCTCTCTCTCTCTCTCTCTCTCTCTCTCTCTCTCTCTCTCTCTCTCTCTCTCTCTCTATCTGATGGGATGGGGAACAAGGACGAGCAGACAAATCTGTCACGATGCCCACACTAATGCTGATGCCTGCAGAAATGTTACAGTTTCTCTGTATTGAGGATTTATTGTAATACACTGTCAACAATCCGTTGTTAAATGCCTCCTATAAAAAGAGTGAGGACAGAGGCCCTGTACATAAATGCAACGCACCCTCCTGGGAGAAGCTTCTAGACCAGTGCTTCTCTGAAATCCTCAAACATCTGAATTTCTCTTAATAGGCTTCTCTATTGAATGCCGTTGTTTTACACTGACAAATATTGTTTGGATGGTAAAGTGTTTGATTGATGGCGTTGGCTTGTTGTCACCACGTTTCCCTAGAAGACGGGGAAAGAATGGATTGACAGAAGAGAAGAAATGACTGCACTGAGAGAAAGAGGGGTCAAAAGTAATTTTCGGTTTCACGCCAGAAAGATTAAGCTGCAGCTCCCCTGAGGTTTTTAGATAACTATACACACAATCTATATTAACACACAGTTGGGGAATAGTCTGTTGGGGTGATTGAACACATACTCACTGTTGGAGCCTTCTCTATTGTTAACCAGTCAGAGTACGATGATGAGGGGTGGCTAGCATCTTAACCCGGCTAAAACCTGCATCTGATACAAACCTGAAGAGGTGGGGTGGAGGTGGATCAAGCTAGATGCCCATCCCAGAGTAGCAAGAGGGTCTATGTTCGGGGTCTCCCACCCAGTGCTTATGGGCATGCTGAGCTGGAAAACATGCAGAGTCTAACAGCATGTAACATCTCCTCAATTCTCACTGGGTTAATTACGTTTCACCACTCTCAGATTTACCGAGCGGGAGAAGGCTCCGGCCATAAGTCATGTCAAGCAGTGTGAACGAAGAGTGTGTATGAACAACTGATACAGGCGGGAGGAGAAGAGACACGGCTCTGGTACATGTCTGCAATCTTAATTAAACACGCCCAGCTGCGCTCTCCTCTCTAACACGCAAGCACAAGACTCCAGCTTAATTTGAACCCTCCACTATTTGGGATGGAGAGAGAGAGGGATGGCAGGATGGAGAGCGAGAGAGGGATGGAGAAAGTGCTGCACAGCACATTGTGGGGCTACATCTATAAAGGGAATCGCTGAGTCGTCCATTAAAGCTGGTTACTGAGGCAGTTTAGGTGCAACCCTGGACATCCTCCCTCTGTTTCAAGGATGAGGGGAAGGAGGGAGGAGAGGTGGAGGAGTAGTTGTTAGGAGTGGGGGGGTAGTTAAAAGACAGGTGGCTGTTGGACATTATTCATCATGTTGCGCAACATATTGCTGAAATCATCACCATGGATACGTGATCTGCAATTTCATTTGGATCCACAGGCTCAAACAAAGAGGATGAACAAAAACAACCTCAAAGTAGCAGCACTTCCTAGAATCCATAACCTGACAAACTAACTCCCCGACTCGATGCTCGGCCTGCTTGCCCTATGTAAATAGCACCACTCACAGACAGACTTCCTCAATCAGGCAGCACCAATATGTTATCATGCAGAAGGAGTTGTCAGTCACAGGGGCCATGACCAACCTGGTCTCAGAGCATTTAATAGTATTCTGTACGTGAAGCCAAGACACTCCATTTTGTGTGATATGTTATTTTTCGTAAGGTATGTATTCATTTGTAGATGTCTTAGATCCAATTCGTATAATATGTTAAGATTTACAATTTTTTATTATACGTTAACAATTTTCAAAATGTACAATATGTTACGAATTGGCTATATGTATGATATGCTACGAACTCTAGTTAGGTCTCTAACATTAGCTAGCTGGCTAACATTAGCTAGGCTAGGGGTTAGGGGTTAGGGTTCATGTTAAGTTTAGGAGTTAGGTTAAAGGGTTAGGTGAAGGGTTAAGGTTAGGGTTAGGGTAAAGGTTAGCTAAAAGGGTTAAGGTTACAGTTAGGGGAAGGGTTAGCTAACATGCTAAGTAGTTGCAAAGTAGCTAAAAAGTTGTAAGTTAGGGTTAGGGGAAGGATTAGCTAACATGCTAAGGTGTAGCAAAGTAGCTAGAAATAGTAAGTCATTGAAAAGTTGCTTATCAGGTAAAATGCTAAATTTATCAGTGATGAGATTTGAACTCTCAACCTTTGGATTGCTAGATATTCGTGTTATACGCATACTTATCCACCCTACTTTCGTTTTTGCCTTAAGTAACCATCTTTCTTATGTAACGATACCAAACGTAAGATATCGTACTAATTTGAGTATCCCGATTTTACATTTACTATGTTATGTCTAGTCAATGAGACCAGGCTGCCATGACAGGTAAGTCACAGGGGCCATGCTAGGGCCGACTTCTTTCTGGGGGATTTTTATGGGAATGTGAACTTTTTGCTGGATCCATACTTGGCAAATATTAGAGGAGTCTTAGGGTAAGACATGGCCCATTTTGTTATTGTGTATTCTCTCACCCTGAGCAATCGAGGTCATACAGACCCCGTGAACGGCCTCCCGTTTGTTTTGCACTAATGCTACTGTTGTTTGACATGTGCTCACAAGTCCCTTCTACGACCATCTCAAATATGCACCCAAATATTTGCATTCAATAACATTTAAACTGAGAGAGTTGGTATTCATATCACTCACGTTTTGGAATTCACAGCGCTTCTCCTTGTTTGTGTGGTATTGATGACAAACATGCTTTCTCTCTTGCTCTCCCTCTCTCTTTCTCACTCACATCCCCTCCCCCCTCCACCCCCACACACACACACACAAAAAGTCACACACACGCACTGGAAAAAACCAACACTGACCTTCTTTTCTCCTCTGTGAAGTTTTCACTGAATATCTGTTCCCTGAGGACCGACAACAATAATACAGCCCAACAGAACAGAGCTTTGTGTTGTGTCAGACCTTTGAGGTGAGCTTGGTATCTTCATAGACAACATTAAACCAAAAATACAGTTCAAAACCAGTGGTCTTTCGGACTGTTTGGAAGTCTTAAATCCAAACCACATTAAAACAACTTAAAAGAAAGCTTCCTGTAATGTCTGAGCCGTGCTTGAATAATCCAATGTTAGAATTAATAAATGAAAATTGGTAATAATTTACTTTGACTACATCTCCATAACAGATTCATTACACATCTATACGTATTTCATGGACGTGTTCTAACAGGTCGAACCGCAATTTTTAAAAGTTAATCAAATATATCCATAGCATATCTATAGCGCATTCATGACATGCTATGCACAAACTCAATTTGACATAAACAGTTGCATAAACAGTTGTCACTAATCAGTGACAACTGTGTGGAGTATGGAGTTTGTGACAGCAACCATGTGAATTTATTACAGTATTATAGACACTATGGCGTGCTATTTTCTATGACCTTCTATGTAGAAGAAGCTCTTACCTTCTAACGACTCTTGTGTAGCATGTGGAGCGTCATAGAGCAAAACATGTTGCACGTGCGATTCTCAGCATCTAAATACACTCATATTTGTCTCCTTTTCTCTAATGACTGCCTTGCCTGGTTCACCAACTACTTCGCAGATAGAGTTCAGTGTGTCAAATCGGAGGGCCTGTTGTCCGGTCTCTGTGGGGGTGCCACAGGGCTCAATTCTCGGGCCGACTCTTTTCTCTGTATATATCAATGATGTCGCTCTTGCTGCTGGTGATTCTCTGATCCACCTCTACGCAGACGACACCATTCTGTATACATCTGGCCCTTCTTTGGACACTGTGCTAACAAACCTCCAAACGAGGTTCAACGCCATACAACTCTCCTTCCGTGGCCACCAACTGCTTTTAAATGCAAGTAAAACTAAGTGCATGCTCTTCAACCGATCGCTGCCCGCACTCTCCCGCCCGACTAGCATCACTACTCTGGACGGTTCTGACTTAGAATACGTGGACAACTACAAATACATAGGTGTCTGGTTAGACTGTAAACTCTCCTTCCAGACTCACATTAAGCATCTCCAATCCAAAATTAAATAAAAAATCGGCTTCCTATTTCGCAACAAAGCCTCCTTCACTAATGCCGCCAAACATACCCACGTAAAACTGACCATCCTACCAATCCTTGACTTCGGCGATGCCATTTACAAAATAGCCCCCAACACTTTACTCAGCAAACTGGATGTAGTCTATCACAGTGCCATCCGTTTTATCACCAAAGCCCCACATACTACCCACCACTGCGACTTGTATGCTCTCGTTGGCTGGCCCTCACTACATATCCGTCGCCAAACCCACTGGCTCCAGGTCATCTATAAGTCTTTGCTAGGTAAAGCCCCGCCTTAGCTCACTGGTCACCATAGCAACAACCACCCGTAGCAAGCGCTACAGCAGGTATATTGCACTGGTCATTCCCAAATCCAACACTTCCTTTGGCCGCCTTTCCTTCCAGTTCCCTGCTGCCAATGACTGGAACGAATTGCAAAAATCTCTGAAGCTGGAGTCATATCTCCCGCTCTCACTTTATGCATCAGCTATCAGAGCAGCTTACCGATCACTGTACCTGTACACAGCCAATCTGTAAATAGCACATCCGACTACCTCATCCCCATATTATTACTTACCCTCTTGCTCTCTTGCACCCCTGTATCTCTACTTGCACATCATCATCTGCACATCTATCACTCCAGTATTAATGCTAAATTGTAATTATTTTTGCCTCTTTGGCCTATCTTTTGCCTTACCTCCCTACTCTTCTACATTTGCACACACTGTACATAGACTCTTTCTATTTTTCTTTTCTTTTGTGTTATTGACTGTACTTTTGTTTACTCTGTGTTGTTGTTTGTGTCGCACTGCTATACTTTATCTTGGCCAGGTCGTAGTTGTAAATGAAAACTTGTTAAATGTAGGTGAAATAAAATAAAATAAAATGTAGATATTTGTAGATTTAAAAGTACTCTGCATTTTAGAGAGCCTTCACACACAACATATATTGGTGAATCAAAATTTCAGTGAAGAGTTGCCTTATTCAATTGTTCAATCCATTAAATATTGGAAAGTGAGAAAATTGTACAATAGGGGTTGACCAGTGGTACTTTAAATCTACCCTAATAATCCTCAACAATCATGGAACTGAGAACTGTGATGATAACTGTCCGGTCGTGGTGAACCGTGCGCCAGGTTTAAACTTCTATGTATGATCTGCATTCCATGATGATTCAAATAATTATTGCACAACTTGTAATACGTTAGCCTAATATGATCCACTATTGCCTGCGATCCTCCAGAACAACCACACAAACGTGACTGAGGAAAGAAAGTTAAACTAACGATGTAATGGAATGATGCAAAATGTAAGGAAACTAACACTCAGTTATAAATGTATGTTGGTATAACTGACGGTGGCTACCGATAGTGTCACGTCCTGACCATAGTAAGAGGTCATTTTCTATGGTAGAGTTGGTCAGGGCGTGACAGGGGGTGTTTTGGGATTTTCTATGTTTTGTATTTCTATGTTTTAGTTCTAGTTTTTCTATTTCTATGGTGGGTTATTCTGTCACGGCTGTCGAATGGAGCAGACCAAAGTGCAGCATGGTTGTAGTTCCACATTTTATTTAATCCGTGAAACTTTGCAATTCATAAATATCTGAATTGACAAAACAACAAACCGTGACGCAGATCAAAACAAACACTACTCAAAATATAATAACCCACAAAACCCAGGAAGAAAAACCCCTACTTAAATATGATCTCCAATTAGAGACAACGAGGACCAGCTGCCTCCAATTGGAGATCAACCCAAAAAACAACAACATAGAAATAGAAAAACTAGAACTAAAACATAGAAATACAAACCAGAAAAACACAAAACACCCCCTGTCACGCCCTGACCAACTCTACCATAGAAAATGACCTCTTACTATGGTCAGGACGTGACAGATAGTGGCTAATTTTTAACACGATACAAATTGGAAAAAGTAAAGTGAAAAGTCTGGGCATTTAGTTCAACATTTCTAGAAATCATAAATCAACTCAGTAGGTTTGACGCTGTACTGTCATTTGCGCATAGCTACAGAAGCCTATAGCTTGGGTCTCCACATTTCAAATCTGCAAGGTGATATGTTGATATGCTTCAGTTTCCTGCCATGTGACTGGTTTCACATCTGTCTCCAGCGATCATAAAGTAAAATTGATTATAAAACAATTGTCATTTGTATTTACAATTCCCTTATCCAAACAGCTTGCTCATTTACCTAGCTCTTATCAATAGCGCTTATGTAAATGATGAGCATGGAGAGCGGTGCTATTTCTATCCCCAAGAAATTAAGATGTTTTTCCACTTGGAACCAACAGGTTGCTTGAACCAATTCATTATTTCATCGTTTCATCATGCGTAAAGTTGGTGGAATTATGAGGGAATTAAGTCAGGGTCAGAATATCAGTATCTGTAGACACGCCTCCGACACACCTCCATTTTTTCGGTCTCCACCCCAAACGAACAGCGGGTAAATAGCTTGCTATTCTCATACTTAAGTTCATGGTCAAAATACACATAGAGAAAAAGGTGCATAAAAAAGGAATTACGTTCCTTTTATTTCATGAAAAAAGTTAATCAACAACCAATGCCCCTGTGAGAAAAAGTAATTGCCCCCCTACACTCAATAACTGGTTTTGCCAACTTTAGCTGCAATGACTTCAACCAAAAGCTTCTTGGAGTTGTTGATCAGTCATTCAGAAAGTGTTCATGCCTTTGACTTTTTCCACATTTTGTTATGCTACAGCCTGAATAAAAAATGTATTACATTTAGATTGTGTGTTATGAATCTACATACAATACCCCATAACGTCAAAGTGGATTTGTTTTACAAATTCAATACAAATGAAAAGCTGAAATGTCTTCAGTCAATAAGTTTTCAACCCCTTTGTTATGGCAAGTCTAAATAAGTTCAGGAGTAACAACGTGCTTAACAAGTCACATAATAAGTTGCATGGACTCACTCTGTGTGCAATAATGGTGTTTAACATGTTTGTGGAATGTTAAGGGGTAATCACTACAGAGATACAGGCGTTCTTCCTAAGTCAGTTGCTGGAGAGGAAGGAAACCGCTCAGGGATTTCACCATGAGGTCAATGGTGACTTTAAAACATTTACAGAGTTTGATGGCTGTGGTAGGTAAAACTGAGGATACAAACTGAGGAACTGAGAATACAAATATTCCAAAACATGCATTCTGTTTGCAATAAGGCATTAAAGTAAAACTGCAAAAAAATTGGCAAAGAAATTAACTTTATGTCCTGGATAAAAAGCATTATGTTTGGGGCAAATCCAACACAAGATATCACTGAGTACCACTCACGTCACTGAGTACCACTCTTCATATTTTTAAGCATGGTGGTGGCTGCATCATGTTATGGTTATGCTTGTCATTGGCAGGGACTAGGGAAAATTTTAGGATAAAAAGAAATGGATTGGAGCTAAGCAAAGGCAAAATCCTAAAAAGAAATGTGGTTCAGTCTGCTTTCCAACAGACACTGGGAGACAAGTTTACCTTTCAGCAGGACAACAACCTAAAACACAAGTCCAAATATACACTGGAGTTGCTTACCAAGACGACATTAAATGTTCCTGAGTGGCCTAGTTACAGTTTTGACTTAAATCAGCTTGAAAATCTATGACAAGACTTGACAAAAATCGCTGTCTAGCAATGATCAAGCAACCAACTTGCCAGAGCTTGAAGCATTTAAAAAATAATAATTAGCAAATATTGTACAATCCAGGTGTGAAAAGCTCTTAGAGACTTACCCAGAAAGACTCACAGCTGTAATCGATGCCAAAGCTGATTCTAACATGTATTGACTCAAGGGTGTGAATACTTATGTACACTGAATTTTTCTGGACTTCATTTTCAAGATATTTGTTAAAATTGATAAAAACATGTTTCACTTTGTCATTATGGGGTATTGTGCGTAGATGGGTCATAAAAAAAATCCATTGAATCAATTTTGAATTCAGGGCAGACGGAAGAATTCAAACCCTTTGCTATGAGACTCAACATTTTGCTCAGGTGCATCCTGTTTCCATTGATCATCCTTGAGATGTTCAACACAGTGGCCTCCATCATTCTTAAATGGAAGAAGTTAGGATCCACCAAGACATCCTAAATCTGGGCGCCCGGCCAAACTGAGAAATCGAGGGAGAAGGGCCTTGGTCAGGGAGGTGACCAAGAACCCGATGCTCACTCTGACAGAGCTCTAGAGTTCCTCTGTGGAGAATGGAGAACCTTCCAGAAGGACAACCATCTCTGCAGCACTCCACCAATCAGGCCTTCATGGCTAGAATGGCCAGATGGAAGCCACTCCTCAGTAAAACGCACATGAAAGCCCGCTTGGTGTTTGACAAAAGGCACCTAAAGACTCTTAGACCATGAGAAAAAAGATTCTCTGGTCTGATGAAACCAAGATTGAACTCTATGGCCTGAATGCCAAGCATCACATCTGAAGGAAATCTGGCACCATCCCTACGGTGAAGCATGGTGGTGGCAGCAGCACGCGGTAGGGATGTTTTTCAGCAGCAGGGACTGGAAGACTAGTCAGGATCGAGTGAAAGATGAACGGAGCAAAGTACAGTGAGGTCCTTGATGAAAACCTGATTCAGCGCACTCAGGACCTCAGACTGGGATGAAGGTTCACCTTCCAACAGGACAACGACCCTAAGCACACAGCCAAGACAACGCAGGGATGGCTTCGGGACAAGTCTCTAAATGTCCTTGAGTGGCCCAGCCTGATCGAACATCTCTGGAGAGAACTGAAAATAGCTGTGCAGCAACGCTCCCCATCCAATGTGACAGAGCTTGAGAGGTTCTGCAGAGAAGAATGGGAGAAACTCCTAAAATACAGGTGTGCCAAGCTTGCAGCGTCATACCCAAGAGGACTCGAGGCTGTAATCGCTGACAAAGGTGCTTCAACAAAGTCCAGAGTAAAGGGTCTGAATATTTATGTGAACGTGGTATTTCATTATTATTATTTTTTTTACATTTGCCAAAATAAAAATAAACTGTTTTTGCTTTGTCATTATGGGGTATTGTGTGTAGATTGATGATGGAAATAAAACAATTTTATACATTTTAGAATAAGGATGTAACCTAACAAAATGTGGAAAAAGTCAAGGGGTCTGAATGCATTCCGAAGACGCTTTATAGAATAAAGGCGTAGGAAGAGAACTGACTTTTGGGTGTTTTAGACACCCACCCGCTTACCCACCTAGGAGCCAGTATCTACATGAATGTACCGCTCCCTGTTTTCCACTCAATAGAAGAAGCTTCCTAAAAGGTGGCGAGGATGGTAGATGTAAGGCCTTGTCTGACTGGATCTAATGGCCACTGGGATTCCATTTCACTGCCACTTCACAGATTTTTCTAAACAAATGAGTCTGTCTTGTTCCCCAGCAGCTCTTCTTCTATTTCTATAAAGGTTGATACATTCTTATATTTCCCTCCTCAAAATGACTACCTGAACACAATGCATTGCTAGGCATTAGTGCTGTTGTTTGCAGGGGAGACATCGTGCTGGCTAGGTTAGCGGTTGGGTTGGCATACCGCAAATACCGCAAAAGATTTCGATATTTTATCTATAAGAGTGGAGGTGACATTTTCCCTCGTAGCGGGCCAAAGGATGTTTAGAGAGTGCGAGAACTCAGTCACATTCACAGAATCACATCAGTGTGTTTATCTTTTTACTGGGGGAGAAATTGTTGCCTAGTATTGTTTTATCATGCAAGCAAGAGAACACTGAACTCATGAGGTGTTATAAACATTGCATACAGACACTGCAATTTGTTTTCAATCAATTAACTATGTTACTAACAAACCCCTGACTGTGAGTTGTATTTTGGCACATAGCTAAGTCCTTAAAAAAAATGTTTACAATTCATTCATGCTGCCAAACAGCCTTCGCCATCTCCCATTCCATCTTACAATACCTCAACGCACACCAACGTACATCCCTCTTTGCATATTGCACCTAATGGCCAGCCAGTGCTTCTATCCGGACAAACACACCACTCAAGGTAGGACGTTGATAATCCAGTTATGCAAGTTCTGCCACTGAACCAAAGTGTAATACCTCAAGTCAAGACTGTAGATGACAATATGGGCACGCCTGGGCTGGTGAGGAGGCGCCTGTGTCCCTGTCCTAATCCCCTTAACGAGGCGTTCATCATGGGGTTGTCAGCACACAAACACACACAACGTGCGATAACAGTTTCATCCCACCACAAAGCCTGTTAATGAGTCTATATGTAGGAAAGACTAACAGGGACTTTTCACTTTGTTCTGGGGCCTACACTGTGTTTGGAGGTGGTGTAAATGTGGATAATTAGACTGATTAATAATCAGTCAACTGGGCTGAGAATGGATGAACACAGCCGCCGTGCACAACCTTCAGAAGAGGTCAAAGCAGAGGAGGCTGGAGGCAGGAGATATAGGAGGATGGGCTTATTGTAACGGCTGGAATGGAATTAATGAAACGGAGTCAAACGTGGTTTCCATATGTTTGATGGCTTCGATACCGTTCCATTTATTCCACTCCAGCCTTTACCATGAGCCCGTCCTCCTATAGCTTCTCCCACCAGCCTCCTCTGGGTCCAAGGTGAAAGACAGTCAGTGCACACGGAGGATGAGGCTACTGTAATGTTCCTCAGGGAGAAAGAGGAAAAATATTGAACATTAAATATGCAAGGATACATTATCTAATTTCAGTGTTTATGTTTTCAAACTGTAATTTATTCACCACGTAAGGATTTAGAAACCGTCACTTTAGATAATAGATGGACAGAAGGTCGATGGATGAGCTGCATTAACTAACGAGCTCAGTGGTGAGTGATAAAAAAAAAAGTAGGAAATGACCACAACAAAAGAGATCCGATTTATACTGATCCATTTTTAATAACCCCTGTTTTGTTTATAAACAAATCCATATGTGTGTTTTTGAATAAGATCTTTCCATGAAATGCTCAGTGTAAGCCAGTGTGCAGTCTAATCTCTTGGCTTTTGTCAGTTCCTGGGGCTTGTTTGGCTGGAGTTAAGTGGATAGCAGCTCAAGTGCAGCGCATTTAGCCTGAGTCCTGTTTTACAAAGGGCAGGCAGAGAAGGGGGGGGGGGAACCCTAAGTAGCTTTAGAAAAGGGATTTGGTTTCATACAACATTTTTTATAAGCTGCACACAACATGTAGCCATGACAACAAACAAAACGTCCACATAAAAGAAAACAAAAAGTTCCATTGACTCGAGGCTACACTAGTGTTTGAAACATTTGAAACATTCACCCGACAAATGTATTTCAATAACAGCTCTTAATAACAGAAGGACACATGCTTTTCTAGGTTTGTATTTCAATGAGGTGAACTACTCTAATAGTTGTGTTCCTATATACCAGGGTCTCCAACCTTTTCTATCATGAGAGCTTCTTTAAAAAAAAATACACATGTCGCATGCTACACCTTTTATATGACTTTCAAATAGGCCCATTTTTCTCTTCTCCTCTACCCTGCAACTCGTCCCCGGGTCTTTGGCATGAAAGAGATGTGTTTGTCAATATACCTGGGAAAATAATGGTTGATAAACAGTATTTGGCATGACAGGCCCCATAAAATTATATTTTATATTTTCCCCAAATGTATTTTCTCTGTTTTATTTTCCCTGTTATTTAAAAAAAAAAATGGTTTTGACCCTCAGTATTACCATTATTCAAAGAGAAACAACGGAAATGCATGTTCTGAGTCCATGTCAATGAATTCAAAAATGTTGTAGTTCCCCTTTAATTGTACACTAGTAAGAGAGGAATGTTTCAGTCTAGTGATGTTTCTGCTGTTAGTGCTACTGCTGCCACCCAATGAATACAAATAATCACAATTTATAGTTCTGTCAGGTAAGCCTTCTTTGCATTTAACATTTCATTGGGAAAGCATTTCTGTCTACCTACAAGATGGTTATCATTAGCATCGCTAACTAGCTACATGCGATGTGATAGACAAGCGTACGCACCAAACACAGGGGCAATATTGCTGGAAATTATATGCCAGATATTGTGTTGCTTTTGGCTTTTTAAGCCAACAGTGGCTAACCAGGGGAGAGATAATGTTATATGTTCATGAAAGTTTGCAATGGAATCAGAATTGATTGGCGAGTTACTGGTAGCTTGCGATCTACCTCTTGGAGACCTCTGCTATAGACTATTTATTTTATCATAAGCAAATACGATCACTGATAGTTATGAAGATGACACCTGCCCATCAAAGCATTTAAATACTGTCATTACCTCCATTGACAATCTAATGAAAACACGTCCGGAACAATCAAATTCTCACTTTGTTTCCTAATTCACAGCTGATACGATGTCTTGATGATTTACCCAGTTTGGTAGCATGGCTAAAATGCTACTTTACATATCTGTCTTTCATAGAGCTACAGTAGCCTAGTACCATGCCATGCTTGGTGATTCTACAACTACACTCGTTCACTAAAACGATAGTTCTCTATGGTTATTACTCGGGGCGCGGTGTTTTACGCACAGCAGAAAATAAGCATCTACATAAAGATAAAGCCCATCAAATCCCAGTTAGACATAATTGCTTTGTTTGCCTTTGATGGAAAGGAGGAGAGCGGCAGCATACAAATGTCTCTATTACCAATTCTGTTGGTCTATTTCACCTGGAATGGATCCTACTTAAAAGCAAGTTAATGTTCTGCTGGCACTGATACCCTATCGTGATCAATGCAATGCAAAATAACAATACCATTCCTCTCTCAAATCATGGAATAGCCGCAGATGATGCCAATGCACAGAGCCAAGAAATGGTTGTCTATTGTTCAGCGTGTATTGTTGAGAGTTTATGCAGAATGACTAAAACTTTATGTGGTCAGATAGTGGGCTGAGAAAGAAGATGTATGCTTGGAGGTGCTCCCGATTGATGATTTCAGCTCAGATTAAAATGCAATTGCCCATGTATGGTGCTGTGAAATAGTATTTGCCCCCTTTCTAATTTTTTTCTATTTTTGCATATGTTTGATACTGAATGTTATCAAATCTTCAACAACAAAAAAATCTAATATTAGATAAACGAAACCTGAGTGAACAAATAACACAACAATATTTATTTCATTTATTTCATAAACAAAGTTACGCAACACCCAATGCCCCTGTGAGAAAAAGTAATTGCTCCCTTAGATCAACAACAGGTTGTGCCAACTTTAGCTGCAATGACAACCAAACGCTTCCTCTAGTTGTTGTGGATGACGTTTGGCTCACTCTTCCATGCAGAACTGCTTTAACTCAGCGACATTTGTGGGTTTTCAAGCATGAATTGCTCGCTTCAAGTCCTACCACAAGATCTCAATTGAGATTAGGTCTGGACTTTGTTGCTTTTTTTTGTTGCTTTTTAACCATTTTCATGTGTGTTTTGGATCATTGTCCTGCTGCATGACCCAGCTGCACTTCAGCTTAAGCTCACAGATGGATGGCCTGACATTCTCCTGTAGAATTATCTGATACAGAGCAGAATTCACGGTTCCTTCTATTAAGGCAAGTCGTCTCGGTCCTGAGGCAGCAAAGTATCCCCAAACCATCACACTACCACCACCATGCATGACCGTTGGTATGAAGTTCTTACTGTGGAATGCAGTGTTTGGTTTTTCGCCAGACATAACGGGACCCATGTCCTCCATTTTTGTTATTCGTTCACTCAGGTTCCCTTTATCTAATATTAGGTTTTGGTTCAAGATCAAAAATATGCAAAAATAGAGAAAATCAAAAAGAAATGGGGAAAATATTTTTTCGCAGCACTGAATGTGCAATCACTACTGTGGAGAGTGAAATCAAAAAGGGAAAAGCATTGTAATGTTGAAAATAGTATACCTGGATGTACTTTTACAGTGTGGACACATGCAGTAGTTAGTCTGGAATCGGTAGGAACACAATCAGACATCATATTAGCACAGAGAGTGTGTGTGTGTGTGTGTGTGTGTGTGTGTGTGTGTGTGTGTGTGTGTGTGTGTGTGTGTGTGTGTGTGTGTGTGTGTGTGTGTGTGTGTGTGTGTGGGGGGGGGGGCATCATTTCCGATGGAGAAGAAATTCCCCATCTCTCTGAATAATGGATCAGGAGCATCTGGCTGGTTTTCAGAGTTCCTGATTGATAAGAGTGGGAGGAGGGAGTAGAGAGAGGGAGAGAGGAAGGACGTGACAGGATGACAGAGGGGAAGGGATGGAGCTGTAGCGAGAGGAGCTGTGGGGCTAAGGAAGCTGCCATTTTGTCTCTGTCTCCTCTTTCATCTGCAGATATCAGCCACGGCGCCATCTCTCTTCTCTTCTCTCTTCCCAGCCTGCAGGGGAACAAGCAGCTGCCACATAGACGGGAAGCATTTACTCTGTGAAGAACACACTGACGCTAAATAGGACTATTGCATGTGGTAAATAGCACAGATTGACTTAGGGCTCAATTCAAACAGAGCTGCTTTAGCCGACATCTACATAGCGATTGTTTTGGATGTGCCGGAGGTGGAACTGCGTTAGAGCTGTCAAATCCACAAGCGGCTCCTGGCATTATACCTAAAGTAGACATTGCCATTGGCTGCATGGAGTCGCATTACGGCAGCCTTGTTTACAAGTTCGAAAACTGGAATGTAAGATGTAATCTACACCTCGAAATCCTCATTATTTAGTTGAATGATTTTTCAATTTTGAGCGTCATTACTTCTATATAGCCTACCCTTACTAGTTCTGAACCTCTAACGTGAGTGTGATGGGTGTGGCTTTGTGACAATGATCCAAAGAGCAGCTGCTCAACTCCAATGCAGTCACACCTCAGACACGCCAAAACTTCAGCAATGCGCTTGATCTGATTGAATCTCAACTAGATCTAACAGTCTCACGTCAGAATTAAACATTCATCCATGTTTCTCAAATGTCAAATTTCGAAGTTGTTGCAAACATCCAATTTCGAAGGTGTTTAAGGTTAAGTTTAGGCATTAACTCTGAATGGTTAAGGTATGGGTTAAGGTTTGGGATAGGCTTAAAGCAAAAAAATCTCAAAAACAACTTTCTATCGCTGGATTCAAACTTAAAACCTTTGCAATCAGAGGCAGATGCTACTGCTTGAAGGTAAGAGGGCTCACTGTTGCCCCTAGTGGCTGGTGTCCACATCATCTGCAGACATCATCAGATATAGCTGGACGTCGAATACTGACTTGTGTCACAGGTGACCTGGCTGTTGAATCTAGACCTTTGTGTGTGTGTGTGTGTGTGTGTGTGTGTGTGTGTGTGTGTGTGTGTGTGTGTGTGTGTGTGTGTGTGTGTGTGTGTGTGTGTGTGTGTGTGTGTGTGTGTTTTAACAAAGTTGTAATTTTTCACAAGCAGCATGCAAACATCAATCAGCCCTGTCTTACAGCCTAAACAGCAAGGTTTAATAGTTCAAAATGACATAAAATCTTCAAAGATGTATGACCCCAGGTGTAGACAGCCATGGAGATTCCTTTGATCGGTTGTTTTTGGTGTCCGACCCACTTGTACATTTACCATCTACTGTCAACGTTCCGCGTTTGTTCCTGATTCTGTGGGTTGACAGATGGAAGGCGATGGTTGTGAATGAGTCAGTCTGACCAAGGAGGCTCGTTTTGGTTGTCTTGACACTTAGGTCATAGAAGGCTAAGTACAAACCAGTCAGACGTCCCACACTCAGTAGAACACTATTAATGCAGCAGGAGTGTGTGGGAACACTGTCACGCATGGTAATTCCGACGCACATACACACACTACGACATTCATACACACACACGGGTGCTCAGACACACACATAAATACACACACACACACCACACGCTCACACAAGCTCACACACACACACACACACACACACACACACACACACACACACACACACACACACACACACACACACACACACACACACACACCCCCCCCCCCCCCCCCCCCCCTCAGGGCCCCAACAATAAACCATTAAAACCATACTCTTCTCACCCCTGCCCTCACTAGCAAAGCCCCAGAGAAGGGTACAAACATTACAAATAGGCCTAATAGTGCATGTGCAAGCTGAAGAGAGCTGGCAGCGAAACATGGTCATGTCTGTGGATTGTTCCTTAATGCTGACTTGCCATCCCACAAAACAGCTTCATCTTTTTATCCCCTTTTCTAGGAATCCACCTCTCTCCTTTCTGATCTGTTGTCATTTCTTTCTCTCTCTCTCTCTCTCTCTCTCTCTCTCTCTCTCTCTCTCTCTCTCTCTCTCTCTCTCTCTCTCTCGTCTCTCTCTCATTCTCTCTGTGTCTCTCTCTCTCACTCTCTCTCGCTTTCTCTCTCTGTCTCTCTCTCTCTCTTTCTCATTCTCTCTCTCACTCTCTCTCTTTCTCATTCTCTCTCTGTCTCTGTCTCTCTCTGTGTCTCTCTTTCTCACACTCTCTCTCTTTCTCTCTCTCTGTCTCTCCCTCTCTCTTTCTCATTCTCTCTCTCACTCTCTCTTTCTCATTCTCTCTCTCTCTCTCACTCTCTCTCTTTCTCTCTCTTTCTCTCACCCTCTCTCCTCGTCTCTATTTCACACCCCACCTCTCCATCTCTCTTTTTCTATCCTTCATCCCCTATTCCTCCAATCCTTATTATACCTTAGTGTCATCATTTGCTCTTTGGCTCTGTCATTGCGGCTCCCTTTGGGGTGTGTGAGTCTTCACTAAGCAGATGCCAAGCAGTCTATATCCTGGGAGAGGTGTACCTATCACACTGTAACTGACTTCCAGGCCAGAGGGGAGCAGAGGAGAGGAGAGGGAGAAAGGGCACACCACTCATACTATCTGATAGAGCCCAGAGACGTCCACAGTAGTAGCAACCTTTGGTCCCAACTCTGATGCTGGACATCGTATTGCATTTCTGAGGGTCTGTAAAAAGAGGTGGTACTCATTTTTGACAATACCAAGAAACTGATTCATTCCTTGGAATAAAAAAAGTTTAATTTTTTTTTTTAAACTGGTGAGTTGACTCTCCAGTCAAGCATTGGCTAAAACTCATTGATCATAAACCAAATATGGTAGGTTATTCAGGGTGAAAAAGGCAGCAAAAACAGCAGTTGTTGTTTCTTTTTCTCCACAGAATCCAGCACGAGAACAGATTACCTAGCTCAGTTTAGCATGCCTCTGATGTTTACGGCCTCCTCCTCCTCCTGCTCTTCCTCCTCGCCTTTGTAGCTAGAGGTCAAGACTCCCCAGTCGCTGAAGAATGACGCCCCCCTCTCCTCCTCGGACAGGGATGCCATGGTAACTTAGGGCCACAGTGTGTGTTGCCATGCCGTGGACATTCAACAGTATTGTGGGATGTTTTGGTCTGGTGGAAGTGGAGTTCCTGTGTGTTTCCACCTGTTCAGGTAGAAGAGCAAAGCCACACTGCCATCTAATGGAATCCCTAATCAGATCAGTCCCTATTGGACCTTACTACTCCCTCAGTCCATTTTATTTTACTTATTTGATTTAACCTTTATTTAGTCCATCCGGGGACGGATGCTGGGGATAAGCATGATGGTGTAATAGTTATAACTGTTGGTAATTTAATATGTTCATGTTTTTGGGCGACCCAACCAAATTCACATAGAAATGTGAGTTCTATATATGTCATTCTCATTGAAAGCAAGTCTAAGAAGCGGTAGATATGTTTCCCGTTCATAAGTTTAGTTTTTGTGTCTTGTACTTCCGGTTTTGTACACCAGCTTCAAACAGCTGAAAATACAATATTTTGGGATATGTAAAATATATTTCAGAGTGGTTTAGATGGTAGAATGATTATAATATTTAACTAGGCAAATCAGTTAAGAGCAAATTCTTATTTACAATGACAGCCTACGCTGGGCCAATTGCGCCTCCCTATAGGATTCCCAATCCCAACTGGTTGTGATACAGCCTGGATTCGAACCAACGTGTCTGTAGTGACACCTCTAACGCTGAGATGCAGTGTCTTAGACTGCTGCGCCACTTGGGAGCCCTATGTACGAACACAGAAGTTTTGTCACATAAACTGAAATTAGGTGAACTATTAGAATTTTAGAAACCAGGAAATGGCGGAGTGATTTCTGCATAATGCGTCTTTAATTGAATCTGTCTCCATCATATAAATACAAGATTATTATTATTCTGATTACAACTCAGCCTCACTCACCTGGCATGTAGCATATAATCTTGGCACTGAGAGCTAAGAATGTATTTTTTTCCACAGTAATTTTCACACCCTTCTTTATTATTGAGTTTATTAAGTCGAGTAAATGTATCAACTCGAAACTGACACAGGTATGGATGAAAAGTTATATGCTTTACTCTGTGCACTGTACAAGTGAAAGAAGAGGGACAGAAAACGCATCTTATTACCTTTGTACAGACAACAGAGGGACGTTTATAGAACGTAAATATACAGGACTGTATGTGAGTGTCATCTTGAGTAAAGAAAGGACTCAAATCCATCTAGTGTTATCTCATGTTCTGGTGCACACAATCATGTATTTACATCACACTTTATTTGGAGAGTCTGGATAGTCCATCTGCAGATTCTCTACAGGTGAACATACTAACAACAAACTATCTGTTGATAAGCAACTGCTTGCTAAGGTTACAGTTAGGGTTAGGTTTAGAATAAGGGTTAGGGTAAGGGTTAAGGTTAGGGTTAGGGTAATGGTTAAGGTTAGGGTTAGGTTAAGGGTTAGGGTTAAGGTTAGGGTTAGGTTAATGTTTAAGGTTAGGGTAAGGGTTAAGGTTAGGTTTAGGGTAAGGGTTAAGGTTAGGGTTAGGTTAAGGTTAGGGTTAGAAGAAGGGTTAGGGTAAGTGTAAAGGTTAGGGTTATGTTAAGGGTTAAGGTTAGGGTTAGAAGAAGGGTTAAGGTTAGGGTTAGAAGAAGGGTTAAGGTTAGGGTTAGAAGAAGGGTTAGGGTAAGATGGACTACACAAATAAAGTGTTACCTGTATTTCTATAGTGTGAGGTAGACATGAGGTATTGCATTTGAGCCAAAATAACTGTGATTATATTTAAATCTTTATGTATAGTATAATTTGCAAATAAATTCTACTACATTATACTCTGCATTGAAGGTCATAATATGTTGTCTTTGGGTGCATATGTCGAATTATAAAAGGGACATAATATATCTAGTTATGGGTAAAACAGTGCAGAGGAACAAACGTTAAATGAATGTAACATGTATGTACATACACTAGCTGGTCCTCACGTTCATTGAATGTGACTGTGCACCTACATGAAGGATCCTGTACAGAAGATTCATTTGATCAGTACATGTATACATATGATTACTTTGTGGATCTGTGATAGAAAATAAATCAGGCCCCTGAGCACTCAGGACGTTAGCTGGTTATTGGAACGCATGAGAAAGCTGTTTGGGACTATTTATCATTCAACCGGACACACCGTAGTCATCCTCCTGTAAACTGTGAGTAAGTGATTACTAAACCTCGAAATCTGAGACAACTAAGGGCACAAACTAAGGGCACAAACACTGGGAGGGTGAAAAAACCAAACACGTGTTAAAGGAAGGAATATAAACTAATAGCAACAGGGGAATGAAAGCCGTTGTTTGATGTCCTTGGGAACTTGTGTGCTTCAGCTTATGACTGTCACATTAAGGGACAAGAGCTAGGGCCCTATATCGTCTATCACTGAAGCGTTACAGAATGTGTGATAGAAATGTGAAGGTGATTTACCATTGAGCCGCAGCGTTTACCGTGAATGCGGTCTAGCTAGCGTGGGGAGCGTTGCCTTCAAGTTCCAATCACTCCGTAAAGCTGAACTTCCACAATACGGATTGAATAGAACCCTGAGTGAAAGACTCTCTGACCTTAAGAGGGGTCGCTATCTATTTATCCCAATTATCCTGTACAATACCCCCTCTTAGAGGCACAGAGTAGGCCGTCTCGTATCTAATGTAGCAATGCTACTGAGACATCAAATTGGCTGTTTAAAGCATATTTAAGTATGTCATTATTGGAGGTAAATAAGAACCAATGGGATCGGGCCATGTTCATTTCAGAACCAGTCACGCAGACTCAAGGTAATCACAGTTTAACTTTCCCTCCAAACTGTATCGTCATGCTTAAACAAATTTAATCAAACACATTGAGAGCTAGCGGTAATAGAAATGATCTCACTCGCCTCTCAATAAACAATTATGAATAGTCTGTTTGCGTTCTGTTTATTTAGCTCATTTCGGTCCCAATCAAAGGGCAATATCGAGCATGTTTGAAATGACAAAACAGTTGTTTCCCAAGGCTCTGGTATATCAGTATCAGTCAGCCTCTGGTGTCGAGGTTAATAAGTCTCTGGCATTTTACCGCAAATAGGGAATCAAATAGGGAATCAACTATTGTCAGATGCCATCAATAGAAAATGAAACCCCATCCACAGGTGGGCCGATACATCCGTAACAGAGCAAACAAATAGAAAGTGGAAAGAGACGTCGGATTCATTGGACTGCTCAATGGAGTGTAGAATGGCCACATCCTTCTTTATTGTCTTTTATGACACTCCAACGAAGAATCACAGTATAAAGATATGAATAACGTATCATTGAGATTTCAAATTATTTTAGCCCAGAGAATATTGAAGCAGTACTCTCACAGCCCTTGAAGTCGGGAAATAAATTGAAAGCTACCGGCCTCATTCATCCACATAGTCAGCAATACAGTGGAGTGGAACGCATGGTGTTGATGCAGCACCCTGGGTTTTGGCTAAATGAGAAAGGCCCCAGCCCTAGGGGTGCAACGGACTGCTACCAAACTTCAGTCTCTGTCTCCAGGTTTCACTCGCTAGCAAAGTCTCTAGAGAGGACTTACATGTTTTTCTTTTTGTGGGGTTGGAAGAAAGGGATAAATGGAGGGGGAGGAGGGAGCAAGTTTATCAGCTTCTGGAGAAGGAGTTTTTACCACTCTCTCTCGCTCTCTCTATCTCTCTCGCTTTCTCTTCGTCACTTACAGTGACAGAATCGGGACGGTTAGTTCTCCTCAGGTGAAACCGCAGAATAGGTTCAGATTAGTTTTTATTGGTTTAAAAGGGCAGCTTTTTAAAAGGGCAGCTTTTTCTTAAGGTAAGGACACGCACTCCTGTTTGATAAGAGCAGACTTTTCGTAAAAGTCTAGACACAATCTACTTTGGAACATTACTTTACCTGAAATCCAGCTCATCAGGTGACCTTAAACAAAAGCTAGTCATTTGTCTAAACCCATCCACCAAAGAATGTATTTGCTGTTAAGGCCCGTGGCTAGGATAATGAGAAGAGAACGAAGTGGTGGTGGGTACAGCCATTTGTGGTAACAGGTCCAGTGAAAGTGAAAGAGCGACAGCAGCAGGATTGATGGGTCCAGGTGTGGCTAGAGTGGTAGTAGAGTAACCATACTGTACTCGCTCCCTCTGACAGACAGTCATGACGCAGGTGGGGAGGGAGACTGAAAAAACGCTAAATAATGGCAAAACTTCCTCAAAGTTATCCACTCGATTCAAGCGCACCCACTCAAATTATTAAATGGCAGTGTCTGCTCTTGTTTGAGTGAAGTAGCTTTGAAAATGACTGCTCTGTAGAGAGTGGAATCAATCAAATTCTCTCTTTTTGTGGAGTACCTTAAATAAATGTAAAGGTGACCGATAGCTTGTGGATAATTTGTCAGTGAGGAACTTTTCATTCACTAAATAAGAGAGAGGTGGTGAAGGGAGCAGATGGCTAATTACCACTGAAGCCACACAGTGTTGTAAGGCCAGGGTTACTGACTTCCCCAGACTGAGACATGGCTTAAAATAAATTATTAGTTTAAGCACTGACATCTCCACTGCTTGGAGAAGGGCTTTTGTCAATACTGCACAGACACACACCCACGCACACTGGTCTCTGGCTTGCAAATGCTTGCGCGTATATGCACACACAAACACATGCATTGTGCTTCTGAAGACATTATCTGAGCTCATGATCACAGAGACAAAACATTTTAGGGTAGATTCTGATTATTGTTCTTCTCCACTACAAAGATGATGTCTTACTTAGTTAAGCAGTAAGGCACGCAAGACAGTACTGTATCATGAATGCAGGCACAGGTAAATGCCGTTGTTCTGCCCGACGTGCCTTATTGCTTTTATAAAACTATTACCAACGTAATCAAATAACAATGAATTACATGTTTTCATTAAAACATTATTCTGATAAGTCAATTCATACAATTTCCTTCTTCCACCTGATCAGTTTTTTAGTTATTTTGGTCGTGTTGCTGCAGACGCGATTCAGTATTTAATCATTTTGTGTCAGTTCAAAACAAAATGGTTGGTATGTAGGCTGGATAACGTTCTTGTCACTTCCTAGCTAGCGAGCCATCTTCAGCTAACTCAGTGTATGGTACTACAGAGATCAAAATTCAAAAGTGAAACATTGTTGCCAAGGTAGGACAGGCAGACAGAAAGGCTTATATTAACCCCCACTGTACCAAACTAAATGCTAGGCTTATATTAACCCCCGCTGTACCAAACTAAATGCTAGGCTTATATTAACCCCCGCTGTACGAAACTAAATACTTGGCTTATATTAACATTCGCTGTACCAAACTAAATGCTAGGCTTATATTAACCCCCGCTGTACCAAACTAAATGCTAGGCTTATATTAACATTCGCTGTACCAAACTAAATGCTAGGCTTATATTAACCCCTGCTGTACCAAACTAAATGCTAGGCTTATATTAACCCCCGCTGTACGAAACTAAATACTTGGCTTATATTAACATTCGCTGTACCAAACTAAATACTAGGCTTATATTAACTCCCGCTGTACCAAACTAAATGCTAGGCTTATTTTAACATTCGCTGTACCAAACGAAATGCTAGGCTTATTTTAACCCCCGCTGTACCAAACTAAATGCTAGGCTTATATTAACCCCCGCTGTACCAAACTAAATGCTAGGCTTATTTTAATCCCGGCTGTTTTATTATTTTATTTTATTTTTATTTGGCCTTAATTTAACTAGGCAAGTCAGTTAAGAACAAATTCTTATTTACAATGACAGCTTACCGAAGGCAAAAGGCCTCCTGCGGGGGCGGGGGCTGGGAAAATAAATACAAATATAGGACAAAACACACATTGCGACAAGAGAGACACAACACTACATAAAGATAGACCTAAGACAACAACATAGCATGGCAGCAACACATGACAACACAGCATGGTAGCAAAACAACATGACAGCATGGTAGCATAACAACATGACAGCATGGTAGCAACACAACATGGCAGCAGCATACTATGGTAGCAGCACAAAACATGGTACAAACATGATTGGGCACAGACAACAGCACAAAGGTCAAGAAGGTAGAGACAACAATACATCATGCAAATCAGCCACAACTGTCAGTAAGAGTGTCCATGATTGAGTCTTTGAATGAAGAGATTGATATAAAACTGTCCAGTTTGAGTATTTGCTGCAGCTTGTTCCAGTCACTAGCTGCAGCGAACTGAAAAGTGGAGAGACCCAAGGATGTGTGTGCTTTGGGGACCTTTAACAGAATGTCACTGGCAGAACGGGTGTTGTATGTGAAGGATGAGGGCTGCAGTAGATATCTCAGATAGGGGGGAGTGAGGCCTATGAGGGTTTTAAAAATAAGCATCAACCATTGGGTCTTGCGACGGGTATACAGCGATGACCATTTTATAGAGGAGTATAGAGTGCAGTGATGTGTCCTTTAAGGAGCATCGGTGGCAAATCTGATTTGGTAAATGATAAAGAACATCCAGCCACTCGAGAGCACCCTTACCTGCCGATCTAAAAATTACTTGTCCGTAATCTAGCATGGGTAGGATGGTCATCTGAAAGCCTTTAGCCTTGATATGTGCTGAGATAAGGACAGTGTGCCGTCTAGCTAAACTCCCAAGTACTTATATGAGGTGTACTAAACTAAATGCTAGGCTTATATTAACCCCCGGTGTACCAAACTAAATGCAAGGCTTATATTAACCCCCGGTGTACCAAACTAAATGCTAGGCTTATATTAACCCCCGCTGTACCAAACTAAATGCAAGGCTTATATTAACCCCCGGTGTACCAAACTAAATGCTAGGCTTATATTAACCCCCGGTGTACCAAACTAAATGCTAGGCTTATATTAACCCCCGGTGTACCAAACTAAATGCTAGGCTTATATTAACCCCCGGTGTACCAAACTAAATGCTAGGCTTATATTAACCCCCGGTGTACCAAACTAAATGCTAGGCTTATATTAACTCCCACTGTACCAAACTAAATGCTAGGCTTATATTAACCCCCGGTGTACCAAACTAAATGCTAGGCTTATATTAACCCCAGCTATTCCAAACTAAATGCTAGTCTTATATTAGCCCCCGTTGTACCCAACTAAATGCGAGGCTTATATTAACCCCCACTGTACCAAACTAAATGCTAGGCTGATATTAACCACCGCTGTACCAAACTAGGCTGAAAGCAAGGGGAAATAATGTGTGAGTTGAGATACATACAAGAGATGATTCTGGCATCAACATGTGTAGCACATGGAGATGTGTGAAACATACTCCTCAGCCTGAAGTGTCCCCACTTGCGCCGGCGAATAGCTTTTTGCGTGGCGTTTCTTGCAAGGTGCTTCGAGAGGGCGGTCACATGTACTAGCAAAGCAGAGATCCTGTGTTCGAGCTCGGTGTGAGACCGAATCAGGAGGAAGTGGTACTCAGACTTCTGTTACACATGCGTGTGCAGGTGTGCGCCTGCATGTGTGTCAAAGGTAGAGACCCTACCGCCACTTTTTTTTTTCTTTTTTTACATATGCAGCTTATGAAGCCAAATGAGAGAAAATAAGGTGTGTTTCAGACACACACAGGTGGCCAGGTGTCACAGACCCAGGAGGAGGGACGACATGTTTTTCTTTGTACTCCGTTTTCTATTAAAAAACAACTCGTTTGTTATTTAATTGGATATTTTGCATACTTGATAGCATTTCGCTTGGGGACTCAGTGGGGTCAAACGATGGCCGTGGAGGGGTGAATTCAAATTATGTTTGGCATTGAAATGAACTTTTAAAAGTTGCACACAATTATTGCATGACCTAAACACAGACTCATCTAAATGGCAGGCCAGTCCGTCTGTGATTCTTTCTCTTATGAATTAGAACACGGTACAGTAGCACAACAACACATGAAGAGGACGTGAAGAGGGCACGACAACACCTTTTCCCCCTAAGGATACTGAAAAGATTTGGCATGTGTCCCCAGATCCTCAAAAGGTTATACAGCTGCACCATCGAGAGCATCCTGACCTGTGGCATCACCGCCTGGTATGGCAACGTCTCGCCATCTGACCTTAAGGCACTACAGAGGGTAGTGCGTATGGCCCAGCACATCACTGGGGCCAAGCTTCCTGACATCCAGGACCTCTATACTAGGTGGTGTCAGAGGAAGGCCCAAAAATTTGTCAAAGACTCCAGTCACCCAAGTCATAGACTGTTCTCTCTGCTACAGCACGGCAAGCGGTAACAGAGCGCCAAGTCTAGGACCAAAAGGCTCCTTAACAGCCGCAACATCCAAGCCATAAGACTGCTGAACAATTAATCAAATGGCCACCCGGACTATTTACATTGCCCCTCCCCCCCTTTTGTTTTTACACTGCTGCTACTCACTGTTTATTATCTATGCATAGTCACTTTACAAATTACCTCGACTAACCTGTACTCCCCCACATTGACTTGGTACTGGTACCCCCTGTTTAAAGCCTCATTTTTGTTATGCAATTTTCTTGTCTTACTTTTGGATTTTATACATTTTTTAAACTTTATTTAGTAAATATTTTCGTAACCATTTCTTGAACTGCATTGTTGGTTAAGGGCTTGTGGGTAAGCATTTTATGGAAAGGTCTACACCTGTTGTATTCGGCACATGTGACAAATAAAATTTGATTGGATTTTTGTAGAAACCTGCTGTTGAGAGATAGACACCTGTTTTAACCTTACAGGTAAACAGCGACAAGCCCAACAGTTACAAAGCAAACCGGTTCAAAGACCCTGATATTACCAAATATTCAAGGGAATGACATCAGAAATGTAAGTTCATCCTGAAAAACAGAGAACGAAGCTTTTTTTATTTGACCATAAAATAAGCCAGACGGAGAGAGAGCTGGAGGGGATTAAAAAGGGAGCGAGGGATTGAGCAGACTGCACTGTCGATCACACTGCTTGCTGGAAAAACAGGATGCCTTTCACTGTCCTTGTGGCATTACATGATGTAATGTGTAAGAAAGTCAGTCAAGAATGATTTATTTTTCTACACGAGGTGCACACACTCATTCAAAACACCAACATTCTCACCAGGAGGACGATAGCTAGCTGCCGCTGTGAGTAAAGCAGCTGGGCAGAGCCTGTTGGGACTTGACGACGGAACGCACGGATGTGAGGAATTAAGAGGAAGTTAAAGTAAAAAGGATTATAAAAAAAGGAAAGAAGTACTTGAAGGGATAGAGAGAGAGACTGCTGATAAGGGTGACAGAGAGAGGGAGGGAGAGAGGGAGGGAAGGAGACAGTCCATTGTGTTACACTGAACAGAATATCAATCTACCCCCCTCCTAAAGTGATTTTAATACATCCCTCTTAACCCAGTTCTGACTCACAATGGAAGGGTAATGCCACATGTCAGACATTTCCTTTCATACTCCGATTTTAGGATCACGACCCGGATTACTTACAGCCGTGCGTTTGGGTGTGCGCGTGTATGCGTGTGTGCGCTCGTTCAAGTGAGTGCGTGTGCCCGTACACACACGCTCATATTTGCACTCCATAGATCTGATAACATTCAACCTCTCAGACATGAACCACCACTAAAGTCTCCACTAACTAGAGAAACTTCCAAAGCGCGGTGTCAGAAATGTCACACGAAAGGTTATCGACGGACAAGCCAATTATTGGGAGCCGAACTCTGACTGTATGCTCTCTGTCAGTGTTCCACATTATAACCACATCATTACAGTCTCCGGCTGAGATCTCGCTCACGATAGAAGTCATCTGGGATGGCTGAATACATTCATGGTATCAATGCCACTCAGGAACATGCCACAGTAACTACCAGAAAGAATACCATGATGAAATCATCTATTTTTAAAGGAGCTGCTGAGATATGTTTAAAGCCACTCCACTAGCTACATGCTACTCCTATTCACTATCTCCGGAATACTGATGGGTAGACAGCCCTCTCCTTATGTTGTCCTCTCACTGCAGGTAGGAACTGTGAAATGGCAGGATAGGTATAACTAAGAAATATAGTAATACCTTTACCTAGACCACCGGTAGGCTGGGTAAAGGTACAGCAGTAATACCTTTACCTAGACCACCGGTAGGCTGGGTAAAGGTACAGCAGTAATACCTTTACCTAGACCACCGGTAGGCTGGGTAAAGGTACAGCAGTAATACCTTTACCTAGACCACCGGTAGGCTGGGCAAAGGTACAGCAGTAATACCTTTACCTAGACCACCGGTAGGCTGGGCAAAGGTACAGCAGTAACACCTTTACCTAGACCACCGGTAGGCTGGGTAAAGGTACACCGTTACCTAGCCCACCGGTAGGCTGGGTAAAGGTACAGTAGTAACACCTTTACCTAGACCACCGGTAGGCTGGGTAAAGGTACAGTAGTAACACCTTTACCGAGACGATTGGTAGACTAGGTAAAGGTACAGCAGTAATACCTTTACCTAGACCACCGGTAGGCTGGGTAAAGGTACAGTAGTAACACCTTTACCTAGACCACCGGTAGGCTGGGTAAAGGTACAGTAGTAACACCTTTACCTAGACCACCGGTAGGCTGGGTAAAGGTACAGCAGTAACACCTTTACCTAGACCACCGGTAGGCTGGGTAAAGGTACAGTAGTAACACCTTTACCTAGACCACCGGTAGGCTGGGTAAAGGTACAGGCAGTAACACCTTTACCTAGACCACCGGTAGGCTGGGTAAAGGTGCAGCAGTAACACCTTTACCTAGACCACCGGTAGGCTGGGTAAAGGTGCAGCAGTAACACCTTTACCTAGACCACCGGTAGGCTGGGTAAAGGTACAGCAGTAATACCTTTACCTAGACCACCGGTAGGCTGGGTAAAGGTACAGTAGTAACACCTTTACCTAGACCACCGGTAGGCTGGGTAAAGGTACAGTAGTAACACCTTTACCTAGACCACCGGTAGGCTGGGTAAAGGTACAGTAGTAACACCTTTACCTAGACCACCGGTAGGCTGGGTAAAGTTATTCCTATATTGCTTAGATCTGTCCACTTCTTCAAGATATTCAAGGGGGTATCAATGAGGCTCGTGGTAATAGTTGTTATTGGACTGGAGAGTATAGGTCTGCTTCGTACTGTTCAGTTCCAGGACACTGTATCATAATGGCAGGATTCATGACTCCATTTGTCTCCACCAGAACCCCGCTCTTCAGTCCCGGTCTAATAGCGAAGGAAATTATTTTGACTTATGTTTCCGTTCCACGGTATAGTCATTAACTTGTGTTAGTCGATGTTAACCTTTATCCACCCAGTCAGGAAAGTGAGAACAGACTCTCTCTTGTCTCTTTCTCACGACCTTGGCAAGGTCCATGAATGATGAAAAAGGAGAAAAATGAAACTTTTTTTAAAAAGAAAAATCTCTACATTATAAAGGGGAAAAGCTAGTGGAGTATTGAACATGGGGGTAAAAGTCAGCGGGGTGTAGCAGAGGTGGGGGGGGGGGGGGTGTTATGTGGTGATGTGGGGCCGATAAATTCAGAATCGGTATCCCAGAGGGCCGTTGGGAGCCGTAGGGCCAGATGGCACGCCACCCTGCGATATGTCACGACGAGCCTGTCATGTATTTCATGTTCAGGGTGGTCGGGGCCGAGGTATAGGGTGGGAGGGGGAGAATATGGGAGGGGAGGGGAGGAGAGGGGAGGATGTGGGGAAGGAAAAGGGACCTTGGAGTTTTCCACTGAGCACCGTGATGTCTGAACAGCATGTCTGTAATTCTCCCTGCTCTGACCTTCAGGAAATAACTGATGGCTCCCCATGCACCCACTCCTTGTTCCTCTCACTGTACACACACTCCCACCCCTCAGCCTACCACCCACCACTCACCCCTCTGCCTCCCTGAGCCTCTGTTCTATTGATATATGTGGGGAAAGCAGGGGCTGGCGATTGAACAGTTCAGAATTGTGGATATTTTGATTTGACCCTTCTGTAAAAGGCTCGCTCAATACCGTAACTGACTGATAATTAGTGCTGGTTATTCTACAGCATGTGTTGCATCTCTGTTATCAAACACAGTATTCTGTAGCGATTGAATAACATAATTTCATTAATGCTGTTTGCCAGTAGGCTAAATTAGGCAGCAAAACACACTTTCTCCCCAGAGTCTTGCAGTATAAAACCAGGTTAACACTGCTCTAATACATTTAGGCAAATTATCTTTATATCGCTATATCTTTATACAACAGACCACAAGACAAATTAGGCAAAGAGACAGTGTGTACAGATGTAGGATCTTAATTTGATTACAATTTTACAGCATAAAATGTTCCTGCTAAGCAGGAAATACAAACGTGTATAGTATTTGAGTTTTAAAAAGGCTTCTATAGTTTGTCATTTCCACTTTGACATTTCTGACTTGATTTTCCCTAATGAAAAATGTATCAACCCTTACACAAATGTCTATTAGTTATAATCCATATAATAATTCACACTTCCTGTTGCTGCAGGATTATTTTATTGCTGTGGCAAACTGGCTCAAATGATCTAAGATCTTACGTGTGTGAGCATGTGTGGCGGGCCTGTGTGTGTATTTGTTCAAACTAACATATAATTGTCATGTTGATTGTTTGTTGTTTGTATCCTTGACTTACACAATCTACAGTAAAAATACTCTGCTCAGACATTTCATTGTCCTGTCTCCCACAAGAGTTTGGAAAGATGTTTATCCATTTTGTAAAGGGCATAGTTACAGCCCACATACTCATTTGATAGGTACAGTAGTGTGTGTGTGTGTGTGTGTGTGTGTGTGTGTGTGTGTGTGTGTGTGTGCGTGCGTGCGTGCGTGTGTGCGTGCTTGCATGCGCGTGCGATGTACATGTGTGTGTCTATGTGTGTGATTAGAATCTCTTCCCTTATCAGTGTGTCCCTGGCGTGCTCTTGTCCTCTTGACTCTCCCTGTCCCCGCTGTGTGTCTGTCCTGGACGATACAGTGGCATTGTGGGTCTCTACAGAGAGAGCGTGGCATGGCCTGCGACACGCGGCGTACCAGCTGATTAACATACAGGCATCCTGCTCAATCGATAGGCTAATTAACATCGTGGCCCGCGCCGATAGCGATCTAACTATCTAGCGGAGAGATAAATCAATGGGGCCTTATCAGTGGAAGGCTTTCCTGTTCTCTAAAGTTTGTGTAAGGACCAGATAGCAGAGGATACACAGGGCAAAAATGAAACCATTAGTTACACAAAGTGAGAGAAGAGAGGGAAGGAACGGGGGAGGAGGAGCCCGTCCCTTGTTTTCGGAGACAACAAAGAAGTTGCTGGGCATTCATGGATGAAGACAAACAGGCTTTCAAGAGATTTTATTTTATTTTATTTGGATCTCTTTTAGTCCCCATTTGGACTAATCTTCCAAGAGTCCTTAAACATTAAAATACCATTTATATACGAACACATTTTCACATATAACACACTATTACAAACATACATAATATGCTAACATAATGAACCGATAAATACGCAATCTAAAAAATATTGATTCTTCATCTACTGTAATCCCACAACATTTCTGTGTATTATATTTAAATCATTTTAAAATAATGTTTAAATGTATATCTTGAAAGGTTTCTGGTTTGCTCAGTTCATTTATTCAATTTCTTTATTGCTCTAAATCGAAATGTTCTTTTGCCTATTTCTCTTTTCTGTCTGGATAACGCATAGATGGTGGACAATCTATTCCTAGTATTTACGGAATGTCTGTCTCTTACCAACTGATTACCGTTGTGAATAGAACTTGGCCGTTTTAAATGATGTTTATTATGAAATAAAATAAGCATGTTTTTTTCAGTTATCTTGTCGATTGATGACCAACCAAGAACATTGCGCATGACTGCAACAGAAGAACCATATCTCCACCGTAAAACAATCATTGCTGCTTTGTTCTGTGTAATCTGCAGCCTCCTAACTTCACTTGCTGATGCATTTCCCCAGACCACAGAACAGTAGTTCACCTGACTCTCATTTAATGCTTGTGTTATTTGCTTAAGGATTTTTTCTGGTAAATATTTAGCTATCCTTCTGATTATGCATGCTGTTTTAATAATTTTTGAAGATAGATGAGTTATTTGAGACGACCATGATAAGCAGTTGTCTAGCTGCACTCCTAGTAGTTTGGTTTCTGCCACTTCTTAAATTTGTACTCCTCCCATACTTAATTGTATCCCATGCTGTTTTGGCCTTTTCCTAGTGGAACAGACCAACATAACTTTGGTTTTCTTGGTGTTTAAAACACCAAGAGAAGGAGTCACGGAAGGAAGATCTGTAGTCCTGAAACTGTGGTCCTCAGTTTCAGTCGACTGGAGTTGAGCCTCTGAACAGAGGCTGGGAGAGAGAGAAGTAGAAAGAGAGAATCAGAGAGGATATCAGAAAGAAAGAGAGGGACAGAGAGGACAATACAACTCTAGCTTCACAGCGACAAAACACTGCAGTAAGGACTCTCACTTGCGATAATGGTGGAATTGACTGGAACATCTCATTCCAGCCTACACTGTATCTTTACTGTTGGATCCAACTTGTACCCTACAAGACAGCTACTGCAAGGACAGTGGAATCTACAAACCGTTGGTGCATACATGAGTAAAATTTAATTAAATCAAGATTCCTAGATTAGAATACCTGGTCCGTCATGACAGAGATGAACCGACCTGTGTGTGTGTGTGTGTGTGTGTGTGTGTGTGTGTGTGTGTGTGTGTGTGTGTGTGTGTGTGTGTGTGTGTGTGTGTGTGTGTGTGTGTGTGTGTGTGTGTGGTTCGCTTGTGGGTGTGTGTGATAGAGTGCTAATGGCAGCAGTGTTTAACAGTACCCATTACCTTGCGTTGACTTTTAAATTCTGTGAAAGTCCCCTCTCCCTTATCATGTTATTGCTTCTGTTTAACTTCAACACCCCTCCCCCCTAACAAAAATTCTAGATGATTGGGTTTTAATAGGAATTCATGAGGAAAAGAGAACAAACTAGATATTTTTTGTCTTTCTCCCCCCCTCTTTATTGCTCTCTTCCTTTCACTCACTCTCTCTTCCTCTCCCACTCTCTCAATTCAATTCACTCTCTCCAAAGAGAGAGAGAGAGAGAGATGTTATCAGTTTGTTCTGAGACATTTTCTTTTTTAATGACTTTGTAATGCAGTTCAGCCCATTTGATAAAGGGAAAGAAAAAGAAGTGTATCTCGGGAAATGTGGCAGGTTTTTTAGCTCAGCCTCCATAACATGTTTAATTGTGTCAGGAAAGTAGAACAGCACGCCAATGTGACCTTCCTTGGACTCAAATCACTCCTGCTTTTGGAAATGAGCGCCGATCGACGACGCTAAAGTGCATTGCGGTCTCGTTCGGAAACCTTGTTAGCACCTACGACACTCTACCATTCAGATCTGTCATATGACAGACTGCTGTAAGGAAGTGCTATGAGATGTGGCCACACTGAGTAATTCTGTTTTTATTTCATTTTCATAGCTTCACAATCATGACACACCACACTAGAACAGTTTCCAATATTGTTATAATTATAGAGATATGGATACTTTGTGTGTCTTTTCCTACAGTCTCCTCTCTCTTCTCCAACAGTCTCCTCTCTCTTCTCCCTCTCTTTTCCTACAGTCTCCTCTCTCTTCTGCCTCTCTTTTCCTAGTCTCCTCTCTCTTCTCCCTCTCTTTTCCTAGTCTCCTCTCTCTTCTCCCTCTCTTTTCCTAGTCTCCTCTCTCTTCTCCCTATCTTTTCCATCAGTCTCCTCTCTCTTCTCCCTCTCTTTTCCTAGTCTCCTCTCTCTTCTCCCTCTCTTTTCCATCAGTCTCCTCTCTTTTCTCCAACAGTCTCCTCTCTCCTCTCCCTCTCTTTTCTCCAACAGTCTCCTCTCTGTTCTACCTCGCTTTTCCTACAGTCTCCTCTCTCTCTCTCTCTCTCTCTCTCTCTCTCTCAGCAGGGTGGTGCTGGTCTGATGGCCTCTCATTTGACGGACATGAGGAGTCATGATCACCCGTGTCCTGGCGCATGTGACCCCAGGGACATGTCCACCAGACGACCATGTGGCAGATGTGATGGCAGCTGCGTGGCACGGGGCATATGTTCCACGCCACTACCGCCATCTGGCCTGGACATCAACTTAGCCTGCACTCAACCCTGACCCTCCACCCCTCTACCCTGCACTCAACTCTAACCCTCCACCCCTCTACCCTGCACTCAACCCTAACCCTCCACCCCTCTACCCTGCACTCAACCCTAACCCTCCACCCCTCTACCCTGCACTCAACTCTAACCCTCCACCCCTCTACCCTGCACTCAACCCTAACTCTCCACCCCTCTACCCTGCACTCAACCCTAACCCTCCACCCCTCTACCCTGCACTCAACCCTAACCCTCCACCCCTCTACCCTGCACTCAACCCTAACCCTCCACCCCTCTACCCTGCACTCAACCCTAACCCTCCACCCCTCTACCCTGCACTCAACCCTAACCCTCCACCCCTCTACCCTGCACTCAACCCCAACCGTCCACCCCTCTACCCTGCACTCACCCCTAACCCTCCACCCCTCTACCCTGCACTCAACCCTAACCCTCCACCCCTCTACCCTGCACCCAACCCTAACCCTCCACCCCTCTACCCTGCACTCAACTTCAACCCTCCTCCATTTCACATTCAACTCTCTGCACTTACTGTAGGCTACCTCCACAATAGTGACGACGAATATAGAGAAAGAACAGTTACTGTGACACGCAGTAGCAGAATGTGAAGTGGACCTGTGGGCATTCTGTTGTTGTAATGTATGGGGTGTAATTTGCTGTAATGCAGAGGATGTTGTCAAGGTGCTTTGCTGGAACTGACAAAAAACAGGCAAAAAGAAGCAATACAAAGCTGTGAAGTAGAATTCAGATGTCAGGTGCGTCGTAAAAAGTGGACCAAGGCGCAGCGGGTATCGTGCTCATCTTCCTTTTCTTATTTGGATAAATGTGAACACTTAACAAAAATAACAAACAACGACAAAAACCAGTCCTGTAAGGCTACACAGCTACACATGGAACAACTACCCACAAACACAGTGACAAAAACCCCCTACTTAAATATGGCCTCCAATTAGAAGTAACGAAGAACAGCTGCTTCCAATTGAAGGCCAAACCAAAACCTGAACATAGAAATAGACTAAATAGACAGTCAAACATAGAAATAGACAACATAGAACATTACCCAAAAACCCAAGACACATAAATCAAACACACCCCTGCCACGTCCTGACCATACTACAATAACAAAATGACCCCATTACTGGTCAGGACGTGACATCAGAACACAACTCAGGATGCTAAAATGATGTCCCACAATGGAACAGAACAAGAACAGGAATAGAATGGAACAAAACCTGGACTGAAATATAACAGCACAGCACATTATCACCATGTAGCAGGATTTAGCCACTTACTTTCCAGTAACCCTCGTTTCTGAACATCAACTAGCAGCTTTAATTGATTCTTTCTCTATTTGTCCGGACCGCGCTCAGTGCGAGGAGTTAAAAGTTATGAATTGAAACAGTTTTCCATGGCAATTTAGGCGCAGGGTATTACATATTACATTGAGGGGGGAAAACCGCTATTGGGTTATTGTGATTTATGAGCTTGGGTGGGATCTCACAGTTACCTACTCCTGTCCTCTCCCCTCCTCGCCACTCCCCTCCCCTCCACTCCCCTCAACCTCCACTCCTCTCGCTTCCTCTCCTCTCCACTCCCCTCCCCTCCCCCTCTCCACTCCACTCCTCTCCACTCCCCTCCCCCTCCCCCTCTCCACTCCACTCCCATCCCCACCTCTCCTCTCCTGTCCTCTCCACTCCCCCTCCTCTCATCTCCCCCATCTCCCCTCCCCTCCTCGTACAATTACATTTATGCTTCCACGAACACACTACTCATTTGAATATTATCCTAGTGTCCTTTCTTACGCCTAATCTGACTCGCTCAAATGGAATTTTATTACATTTGAATGGTCTCTCCTTTTATGAATTAATAAAATAGATTGTCTAGGGGAATATATTTTAGAATGTATGGAATTTCCTAGTCAATTCTTACATAATTGGGTTTCCTTCAGGATCATCACTTAACTGCACCATCTCTGGGTTTGACACCTTTAAATAGATGACTTTTCCAAATGAGTTGCACTGTTTTAATTACTTCATCTCTCTCTCTCTCTCTCTCTCTCTCTCTCTCTCTCCCTCTCTCTCCCTCTCTCTCCCTCTCCCTCTCTCTCCCTCTCTCTCTCCCTCAGATGACTGTTGGTGTCCTGTCCTGTTCAGTAGCGTATGTTAAAACACTCTTATCTGCATTCTCTTGGTGGAGGCCAGTAAACAAGATAAGGTTGGCCAAACAAACGGTCGTTGTCAGCGCTGTCGAGCATCATGACTATTTACCCCCTGGACAGCTGATCAAACACCGTCCAACCCGATAGGCTCACACCGGCCCCAGCACACAGGGACAGGGTACTGTTCGTTTTTGCCCCATGTTTACCCAAACATATCAGAAACCACTCCCAAGGACACCTTGTTGACACAACTAGACATCAAAGTCCGATAAAAAGAAAAATGTTTGAGTGGACTATGACTAGTGCCGAGAGGCAAGGCAGAGAGCGGAAAGAGCTGCTAACATCATGCCTCTCAGGGAAAGAGTGACACACGGGATGACACCTGTGGCTGTGTAGATTGGCTTCTCTTCCTCTGAGTTACAGCATCAGACACACACAGTGTTGGGTTAGGGGAATTACCTCCCCTGCACACTGAAGCCCTGCGTGGCCTGTCATTTTCTACCCTTTTCCTCACTCTCCTCCCTCCCTCTCTGTGATTTATCTCTCCGCTGCCCTTCTCTCCATCCGCTCGTCGGCTGAGGCGTCTCCATGGTGATTTGTGTTCTCCTCTCCACCGGTGCGCCTTAAATTATGGCTCTGTGTTATTAAATCTCAGCACTTAGACTGGGTCCAGGGCGTATTAGAGCAGCCGTTCTGTACACAGGTTGGGATCTAGCGAAGAGGAGGGAGGGACCCCACATCTAGTCAGCTGAGAGGAGAAATGCTGTTGTCAGCATATTTCCTACACCCACACACAGACATGGATGCTCAGGGATACACACACACACACACACACACGTGCGTGCGCTCCGACGCACATACACACACTACGACATTCATACACACACACGGGTGCTCAGACACACTCATAAATACACACACACACTCCACACGCTCACACACACACACACACACACACTATCTCACTGATGTCAGCATATCTCCACAACAGATTTAAGAACCTGAACCTATAGCCCTCTGCATCTGCTCGGCCACAAGCATAAACACACACACAAACACACACAAAACAAGAAAAGTTTTAATCAAAAGCTTTATATTGAGAGAAAAAGGTTTGAATCATTGCAGAATGTACAGTACATGAATGAGCTGGACGAGAGAGAAATAAATTGAGGGCTTTGAGTTTCTCTCGCTTTCATTCTGATTCCGTGCAGAGCCACTGTTCTCATGGAAGGCTTTGATTAGCTCAATGGCTCATGTGTTTGATCCAAATGCAGGTCATTGCTATATAAAAAAAAAATCACAATTTCTTCTGTATTCTGAAGGCATTGTTCAATGCGGTCTTGGAGACCAACCACCGAGGAACTCAATGTGTCTGTCCTCTGTTTAATTATGGGTGGTGCTCTGAGAATATCGGGGAGGAACATTAACCATTCTCTTTGATTGCTGCATGGGCGTAAAAGGGATCTTCTCTAATTTCTTGCACTGTATACAATTATGAACACAGACGTACGGCAGACAATGCTGGAGACTGTGAGTAGTTACAGAGTAATGAATTTACAGTGTGGATCATTCCAATGCATGCTGGTCTTACTCAGCGGCTTGATTGGCTCAAATCGCTGAGTCTATAGCACAGAGACGTTCAATGGTTTCTCAAAGACAGCGTAAAACAACAAAGGCCATCAGATAATATGTTTGTTGTTTATCTTGAGATACAGTGCAACATACTGTAGCCACCATGCTAGGAGAAAAGTGTGTACACTGTAAACGCGGACACACACGCACACCCCTGCCTCTGTCCTTCCTGCCCTCGTCTGACCACAGCCGCACCCCGATGCTCTTTACGGGTGTAAAGTGAAAATAATTGGCTGTCTTGACCGTGAGAGGTCAGAGAGAGAGAGAGGGAATAAAAAAAAGGGAGAAAGCTGAATATTTAAGGCTAACGGAGTGTGTCTCCCCCAGGGGAGGACAGGATGGGGGGAGGGAGGGAAGGGAGAGGGGGATGGGAGGAGTGGCAAAACACCACCCGCTCTACCTCTCTACCACTTCACAGTTCTACCTCCCTGCCTGTTTGTCAGTCGTGCTGCTGAGCAGAACTTGAGTCTTAGAAACACGAGTTGTGTGTTAGTGTGTGTTGACTTTGGATGTATCACCACCGTAAATCAAACTACCATCAAAATAATCATCATCATCATCACAAATCAAATACCCATACTTTTACTCGCTGTCTCTCCTCACCAAAAAACTCCATGACGTCTTTGAATGTCTTTCCAGCAGTTGTCCTCCATAACCCAGAGACATCACATCTACCATAATACAATAACAAGACAATGAACTTCTCTGTGTGCTGCCAGAGCTATCACCCCTGACCTGGATACGGTTAACTAGTCTGACTGGGTGCATGTTTGACTAAATGGGTAAATTTAATTGGGTGATGAGAATCCATAATATTTCTGTTCCCAGTCAGTATCTTAATGACTGGCTGGCTGCTGCATGTATTCACTTTGTCCTCCATGTTTAAACCATGACTGGGTGAGGCTCCATTCCGGAATCAGCGCCAGTTTGTTCCATTCCCCATATTACACTCTGCACAGCCACACCACAGACATTAGCATTAAATCAATTTGAATGGAAATTTCACGTCCCATGTCCAAAATGAATGGATTTAATCAAGCAATCCTACAGGGCATTCATACACATTATGAGAAACTTTAGTTTGGAGCTCGAGAACGGGGGAGCGAAACAGTTTCATTTATCAAAATCCACATGTTGACCTTGAGCACGTTGTAAAGTCATTACAGGAAGTGGAGATGAGGAAATAAAAGCTATCAGGCCAGAGTCATTAGGGGACGCAGCCAATGAGGACACTGTTAATGACCAGACCTACTATTCACTACACACAGCTACGTGCATGCACACACACACATTGAAGGACCCTCAAACACACACAAACACGCGCACACTGATGTAAGCACATATACCGATGTGAGCACACATATCAACGTCCTTGCACACACACACACAAACACACACACACACACACAGGGTCTGAATCAAGGCCAGCAAACCCTACAAACCCCTCTAAGAAGGTCCTCACACCGCCCCTGTCTTGGCAGGATCCCTCTCCCTCTATCCTTCACTGAATTATATTCAATTGATTTGCTAATCAGCTGGAGTAAAGTGGTACCATTATTTCTGGCCAATCATCTGTTGGCAATATACAGTGGGATATTCTAGCACCGTTATTTATTTTTCTTTATATATATATATATATATATATATATATATATATATATATATATATATATATATATATATATCAAGTCGGTTAGGACATCTACTTTGTGCATGACACAAGTCATTTTTCCAACAATTGTTTACAGACAGATTATTTCACTTATAATTCACTGTATCACAATTCCAGTGGGTCGGAAGTTTACATACACTAAGTTGACTGTGCCTTTAAACAGCTTGGAAAATTCCAGAAAATGATGTCATGGCTTTAGAAGCTTCTGATAAGCTAATTGACATAATTTGAGTCAATTGGAGGTGTACCTGTGGATGAATTTCAAGGCCTACCTTCAAACTCAGTGCCTCTTTGCTTGACATCATGGCAAAATCAAAAGAAATCAGCCAAGACCTTCCAAACGATTGAAGGTACCACGTTCATCTGTACAAACAATAGTACGCAAGTATAAACACCATGGGACCAGCCGTCATACCACTCAGGAATGAGACGCGTTCTGTCCTCTAGAGATGAACGTACTTTGGTGCAAAAAGTGCAAATCAATCCCAGAACAACAGCAAAGGACCTTGTGAAGATGCTAGAGGACACAGGTACAAAGTATCTATATTCACAGTGAAACAAGTCCTATATCGATATAACCTGAAAGGTCGCTCAGCAAGGAAGAAGCCACTGCTCCAAAACCGACATAAAAAAAGCCAGACTACGGTTTGCAACTGAACATGGGGACAAAGATCGTACTTTTTGGAGAAATGTCTTCTGGTCTGATGAAACAAAAATAGAACTGTTTGGCCATAATGATCATCGTTATGTTCGGAGGAAAAAGGGGGAGACTTGCAAGCCGAAGAACACCATTCCAACCGTGAAGCACGGGGGTGGCAGCATCATGTTATGGGGGTGCTTTGCTGCAGGAGGGACTGGTGCACTTCACAAAATAGATGGAATCATGAGATTGGAAAATTATGTGGATATATTGAAGCAACATCTCAAGACATCAGTCAGGAAGTTAAAGCTTGGTCGCAAATGGGTCTTCCAAATGGACAATGACCCCAAGCATACTTCCAAAGTTGGGGCAAAATGGCTTAAGGACAGCAAAGTCAAAGTATTGGATTGGCCATCACAAAGCCCTGACCTCAATCCCATAGAAAATGTGTGGGCAGAACTGAAAAAGCGTGTGCGAGCAAGGAGGCCTACAAACCTGACTCAGTTACACCAGCTCTGTCTGGAGGAATGGGCCAAAATTGGGAAGCTTGTGGAAAGCTACCTGAAATGTTTGACCCAAGTTAAACAATTTAAAGGCAATGCTTCCAAATACTAGTTGTGTGTATGTAAACTTCTGACCCACTGGGAATGTGATGAAAGAAATACAAGTTGAAATAAATCATTCTCTCAACTATTATTCTGACATTTCACATTCTTAAAATAAAGTGGTGATCCTAACTGACCAAAGACAGGGAATATTTACTAGGATTAAATGTCAGGAATTGTGAAAAACTGAGTTTAAATGTATTTGGCTAAGGTGTTTGTAAACTTCCGACTTCAACTATATATATATATTTTAACTGCATTGTTGGTTTGGGCTTGTAAGTAAGCATTTCACTGTAAAGGTCTACACCTGTTGTATTCGGCGCATGTGAAAAATAACATTTTATTTGATTTAATCCATCTCCAAAAGCATATACTATATCAAAACACATCAAGGTTTGGTTGAACAGGAGTGATTTTCTTAGAATATTCACACCCAACCACAAGCGTTGAGACCAGATACTCACCCTGCAACATTGGTGCATTCTGAGGTCATTTTTAGCTCTGAGCGTTGCTTGTGTTGTGGTTGTGCTTCAGAACAAGTCAAAGTGTAGGGGAGAGAGGGAGATGGACTGAAGGGGTGATTTGGGTCATTTATTTTCTCTAGGAGGGCCATTTCCAGCACTCAGTGAGAGAGAGAGAGAGAGAGATAGAGGAAGAGAGGGAATGAAAATAGACCCAGTAGCGCCTGAGAAATGCTCTTCAGCCAAGGAGAGAGCAGAGCAGAGCAAAACAGAGGAGAGGAGAGGAATGAGGGGACATTTTCAGACAGTCATTACCCTCTCGGCCGGACATATTTATGCGCAATATCATCAGACTCTCACAGCGTAAATTGCTCCATTTCTTGTTATGCTACGAGACAGCAATTTTACTGGAATCCACATAAAAAAAAATGGTAGGAGAGAAAATGAAAATGGGAGAAAAAAGTGGAGAAGAGGGGAAGAGAGAGGGGACAGAAAGAGGATTGAAAAAGAAAGAATGAGAGAGGGTGTATACGGAGAGAGATTTAATAAGAGGATGAGGTTTTTGAAGATACAGTATATTTGTAGCACTTTGTAATAACTCCATGAAATAAAGCATTTATAATGGATTAGTGAATAGTTTATTCATCATGTATTTTTCATTACTACAACAACTTTTAAAGCATTTATTTAATAGTGATAATTCATTAGACAATTGATAAGAAGTTTAAAATACGTTCTTATAAACCATTGACTCATTATTCCGAAAGTATTTTTGCCTGGCCTCATCTAAAGTGTAGGCTATTTATACTTTATAAATACTTTATAAATGTTTTGAGTGAAAAGTGTAATTTCTCACAAAAAGATGGACATGCCATTGATAGACTTCCAGCAGTACCTGATCCTCCGTAAGATCTCAAAATGGCCCCTAGGTCATATCAATGGTTTAACAATAAGCACACAATACAAAGGATGTTTAATAAAATATATTCCAAAACAATTACACTGTTCTAAAAGTGTGATGTGTAACTTCAGACACACTCTATTCTGAGTAAAATAATGTTTTTAGCCCGAAAATGCTTAGAGCAGTCTAATCTAGGTTAACCCAGAACTAAAATCATGAGGAATTTGTTCAGCTGCGTGATTAAGTTCTGGGACCATATGCGTTCAAATATGGGAGTTCCGGTTTACGAAGTCTCCACCCTCGCAAAAGGAAACTCTCAGCATTGTAACAATGAATTTGAAAGACAAACATGTTATTGGGAATGTGTATTTACGTTAAAAAAATAAATAAAAAAAAAGGTCACCTGACATTTGCAGACAAGATATAGCTTACATATTGTCAATAATCCTTTGATTGTAAGCCAACCTCGTCTGTTTTCACATCGTGGTTACACGCGCATTGGTTTTGTTGGTGAACACCCCACCCGTCTACAGTTTGAGGAAAGTATGATGGCGCCGACAGCTAACTTTTCAGTATATATTTTTTGGGGTGTGTTATTTCTTTCACTATTTCCTCAGAACATATCTTACATTATTGACCACAGACAAAAATAAGTATTGGATATTAGTTTGGCAGTCCCTCACCAGCATTCCGACCAGAAATGCGACTCGTGGCTCGTGTGTTTACGGGCATATTCAATTGCTCCCTGGGGCAGCAGGTAGCCTAGTGGTTAGAGTATTGGCCTAGTAATCGAAAGGTTGCAAGATCAAATCCCTGAGCAGACAAGGTAAAAATATGTAGTTCTGAGCAAGGCAGTTAACCCACTGTTCCTAGGCCATCATTGAAAATAAGAATGTTTTCTTAACTGACTTGCCTAGTTAAATAAAGGTAAAAAATAATAATACAAAAATCTATCAAATGTATTTATAAAGCTCTTTTTACATCAGCTGATGTCACAAAGTGGTATACAGAAACCCAGCCTAAAACCCTGAACAGCAAGCAATGCAGATGTAGAAGCACAGTGGCTAGGAAAAACTCCCATGAAAGGCAGGAACCTAGGAAGTAACCTAGAGAGGAACCAGGCTCTGAGGGGTGGCCAGTCCTCTTCTGGCTGTGCAGGTGGAGATTATAACAGTACATGGCCAAGATGTTCAAACATTCATAGATGAGCAGCAGGGTCAAATAATAATAATCACAGTGGTTGTGAGGGTGCAACAGGTCAGCACCTCAGGAGTAAATGTCAGTTTTGACTTTTCATAGCCGATCATTCAGAGTTAGAGACAGCAGGTGCGGTAGAGAGAGAGAGTTGAAAACAGCAGGTTCGGGACAGATAGCATGTCCAGTGAACAGGTCAGGGTTCCATACCCGCAGGCAGAACAGTTGAAACTGGAGCAGCAGCAAAACCAGGTGGACTGGATACAGCAAGGAGTCATCAGGCCAGGCAGTCCTGAGGCATGGTCCTAGGACTCAGGTCCTCCGAGAGAAGAGAAAGAGAAAGTGAAAGAGAAAGAGATAAAGAGAGAGAATTAGAGGGAGCATACTTAAATTCACACAGGACAGTGGATAAGACAGGAGAAATACTCCAGATATAACAGACTGACCCTAGCCCCCCGACACATAAACTATTGCATCATAATTACTGGAGGCTAAGACAGGAGGGTTCGGGAGACACTGTGGCCCCGTCCGACTATACCCCCAGACAGAGCCAACCAGGCAGGATATAACCCCACCCATTTTGCCAAAGCACAGCCTCAACACCACTAGAGGGATATCTCCAACCACCAATTTACTACCCTGAGACAAGGCCAAGTATAGCCCAGGAATATCTCCCCCACGGCACTAACCCGAGGAGGGCGCCAACCCGGACAGGAAGATCATGTCAGAGACTCAACCCACTCAAGTGACGCACCCCTCCTAGGGACGGCATGGAAGAGCACCAGTACGCTAGTGACTCAGCCCCCGTAATAGGGTTAGGGGCAGAGAATCCCAGTAGAGAGAGGTGAACCAGCCAGGCAGAGACAGCAAGGGTGGTTCATCGCTCCGTTGCCTTTCCGTTCACCTTCACACCCCTGGGCCAGACTACACTCAATCATAGGACCTACTGAAGAGATGAGTCTTCAGTAAAGACTTAAAGGTCGAGACCGAGTCTGCGTCTCTCACATGGATAGGCAGACCATTCCATAAAAATTGAGCTCTATGGGAGAAAGCCCTGCCTCCAGCTGTTTGCTTAGAAATTCTAGGGACAATAAGGAGGCCTGCGTCTTGTGACCATAACGTAGGTGTAGGTATGTACGGCAGGACCAAATTGGAAAGATAGATAGGAGCAAGCCCATGTAATGCTTTGTAGGTTAGCAGTAAAACCTTCAAATCAGCCCTAGCCTTAACAGGAAGCCCGTGTAGAGAGGCTAGCACTGGAGTAATATGATACAAAATGTTGGTTATAGTCAAGATTCTAGCAGCTGTGTTTAGCACTAACTGAAGTTTATTTAGTGCTAAATTAGAGCATTGCAGTAGTCTAATCTAGAAGTGACAAAAGCATGGATCCATTTTTCTGCATCATTTTTGGACAGAAAGTTTCAGATTTTTGCAATGTTAAGTAGATGGAAAAAAGCTGTCCTTGAAACAGTCTTGATCTGTTCGTCAAAAGAGAGATCAGGGTTCAGAGTAACGCCAAGGTCCTTCATAGTTTTTTTGCGACAACTGTACAACCATCAAGATTATTGTCAGATCCAACAAAAGATCTCTTTGTTTCTTGGGACCTGGAACTAGCATTTCTGTTTTGTCCGAGTTTAAAAGTAAAAATGTGCTAATTGAAAATGTTTCATTGAAATGTACAGCTGTGTATCGTCCGCATAGCAGGGAAAGTTAACATTGTGTTTCCGAATGACATCACCAAGAGGTAAAATATATAGTGAAAACAATAGAGGTCGTAAAGCAGAACCTTGAGGAACACCGAAATTTACAGTTGATTTGTCAGAGGACAAACCATCCACAGAGACAAACATATCTTTCCGACAGATAAGATCTAAACCAGGTCAGAACTTGTCCATGTAGACCAAATTTGGTTTCCAATCTCTCCAAAAGATTGTGGTGATCGATGATATCAAAAGCAGCACGTGCTTCAAGATGGCCACCATTGTTCCTGTACCCAAGAAGGCAAAGGTAACAGAACTAAATGACTATCTCCCCATAGCAATCGCTTCTGTCATCATGAAGTGCTTTGAGAGACTAGTCAAGGATCATATCACCTCCACATTACCTGTCACCCTAGACCCACTTCAATTTGCTTAATGCCCCAACAGGTCCACAGACGACGCAATCTGCACACTGCCCTATCCCATCTGGACATGAGGAATACCTTTGTAAGAATGCTGTTCATTGACTATAGCTCAGCATTAAACACCATAGGACCCTCCAACCTGATCATTAAGCTTTGGGCCCTGGGTCTCATCCCCCGCCCTGTGCAATTGGGTCCTGGACTTCCTGACGGGCTGCCCCCAGATGGAGAAGGAAGGAAACAACATCTTCACTTCGCTGATCCTCAACACTTGGGCCCCACAAGTGTGCATGCTCAGCCCCCTGCTGTACTCCCTGTTCACCCATGAATGCGTGGCCATGCACACCTCCAACTCAATCATCAAGTTTGCAGACGACACAACAGTAGTAGGCTTGATTACCAACAATGATGAGACAGCCTACAGGGAGAAGGTGAGGGCACTCGGAGTGTGGTGTCAGGAAAAAAACCTCTCACTCAACGTCAACAAAGGAGATGATCGTGGACTTCAGGAAACAGCAGAGGGAGCACCTCCTATCCACACCGACAGGACAGCAGTTTAGAAGGGGGAAGTTTTAAGTTCCTCAGCGTATACATCACGGACAAGCTGAAATGGTTCACCCACACAGACAGTGTGGTGAAAAAGGCACAACAGCGCCTCATCAACCTCAAAAAGCTGAAGAGATGTGGCTTGTCACCTCAAACCCTCACAAACTTTTACAGATGCACAATTGAGAGAATCCTGTCGGGCTGTATCACCTCCTGGTACGGCAACTGCATCGCCCACAACCGCAAGGCTCTCCAGAAGGTGGTGCGGTCTGCCCAACACATCACCGGGGACAAACTACCTGCTCTCCATGACACCTACAGCACCCGATGCCACAGGAAGGCCAAAAAGATCAAGGACAACAACCACCTGAGCCACTGCCTATTCACCCCGCTACTATCCAGAAGGTGAGGTCAGTAGAGGTGCATCAAAGCTGGGACCGAGAGACTGAAAAACAGATTCTATCTCAAGGCCATCAGACTTTTAAACAGCCATCACTAACACAGAGAGGCTGCTGCCTACATACAGACTTTAAATCATTGGCAACTTTAAGAAATGGATCACTAGGCACTATGCCACTTTAATAATGTTTACATGTCTTGCATTAGTCATCTCATATATACAGTGGCAATTACCTGGATTTCTGCATAAACTGGTCATCAAATGTAATCTGATCTTCATCTAGGGCACCACAATAGACAAACATAGTGGGCATAAAATAATAACCCAAAAATTATTTTATTTTTCTTGTCAATATTGAATACATAATTTAAACATTCACAGTGTAGGTTGGAAAAAGTATGTGAACCCCCAGGCTAATGACTTCTCCAAAAGCTAATTGGAGTCAGGAGTCAGCTAACCTGGAGTCCAATCAATGAGACGAGATTAGAGATGTTGGTTAGAACTGCCTTGCCCTATAGAAAAACACTTACAACATTTGAGTTTGCTATTCACAAGAAGCATTACCTGATGTGAAACATGCCTCGAACAAAAGAGATCTCAGAAGACCTAAGATTAAGAATTGTTGACTTGAAGAAAGCTGGAAAGGGTTACAAAAGTATCTCTAAAAGCCTTGATGTCCATCAGTCCACAGTAAGACAAATTGTCTATAAATGGAGAAAGTTCAGCACTGTTGCTACTCTCCCTAGGAGTGTCCGTCCTGCAAAGATAACTGCAAGAGCACAGCGCAGAATGCTCAATGAGGTTTAGAAGAATACTAGAGTGTCAGCTAAAGACTTACAGAAATCTCTGGAACATGCTAACATCTCTGTTGACAAATCTACGATACGTGAAACACTAAACAAGAATGGTGTTCATAGGAGGACACCGCGGAAGAAGCCACTGCTCTCCAAAAAAAACTTTGCTGCATATCTGAAGTTTGCAAAAGTGCACCTGGATGTTCCACAGCGCAACTGGAAAAATATTCTGTGGACAGATGACACTACATTTGAGTTGTTTGGAAGGAAAACAACACTATGTGTGGAGAAAAAAAGGTACAGCACACCAACATCAAAACCTCATCCCAACTGTAAAGTATGGTGGAGGGAGGATCATGGTTTGGGGCTGCTTTGCTGCCTCACGGCCTGGACAGCTTGACATCATCGATGGAAGAATGAATTCACATTTTGCAGGAGAATGTTAGGTAATCTGTCAGCCAATTGAAGCTCAACAGAAGTTGGTTGATGCAACAGGACAACGACCTAAAACACAGAAGTAAATCAACAACAGAATGGCTTCAACAGAAAAAAAAATGCCTTCTTGAGTCCTGACCTAAACCCGATTGAAACGCTGTGGCGTGACCTCAAGAGAGCAGTTCACACAAGATATCCCAAGAATATTGCTTAACTGAAACAGTTTTGTAAAGAGGAACCATTGTGCAGGTCTGATCCGCAACTACAAAAAACATTTGGTTGAGGTTATTGCTGCCAAAGTAGGGTCAACCAGTTATTAAATCCAAGGGTTCACATACTTTTTCCACCCTGCACTGTGAATGTTCACATGGTGTGTTCAATAAAGACATGAAAATGTATAATTGTTTGTGTGTTATTAGTTTAAGCAGACTGTGTTTGTCTATTGTTGTGACCTAGACGAAGTTCAGATCAAATTTAATGACCAATTTATGCAGAAATCCAGTTATTTCCAAAGGGTTCACATACTTTTTCTTGCCACTGTATTTCATGCCGTCTATTGCATCTTGCCTATGCCGCTCTGTCATTGCTCATCCATATATTTATATGTATAAATTCTTATTCCATTCCTTTACTTAGAGTTGTGTGTATTAGGTAGTTGTTGCAGAATTGTTATGTTACATGTTAGATATTGTTATACTGTCAGAACTAGAAGCAGAAGAATTACTCTACACTCGCAATAACATCTGCTAAATATGTGTATGTGACCAATACAATTTGATTTGATATAACTACTGCTGTACACACCTTTTCTATTAATATACTGCATATAATGTCTATACACACCATCATATACATCACTGAGTACACAAAACATTATTGATTTGCACCCCCTTTTGCCCTCAGAACAGACTCAATTCGTCGGGGCATGGACTCTACAAGGTGTCGAAAGTGTTCCACGGGGATGCTGGCCCATGTTGACTCCAATGCTTCCCACAGTTGTGTCAAGTTGGCTAGATGTCCTTTGGGTGGTGGACCATTCTTGATACACACAGGAAACTGTTGAGGGTGAAAAACTCAGCAGCGTTGCAGTTCTTGACACACTCAAACCGGTGCGGTTAAATCTTTTGTCTTGCCCATTGAACCTCTGAATGGCACACATACACAATCCATGTCTTAAAAATCCTCCTTTAACTGGTCTCCCCTTCATCTGCACTGATTGAAGTGGATTTCACAAGTGACATCAATAAGGGATCATAGCTTTCACCTGGATTCACCTGGTCAGTCTATGTCATGGAAAGAGCAGATGTTCCTAATGTTTTGTACTTAGTGTATATATTTATATTCCAGACTCTGACATTGCTCATTCTAATATTTCTGTATTTCTTATTTTTTTAATTTGCGTGCATTGTTTTGTCAGGTATTATTGCACTGTTGGAGATAGGAACATAAGCATTTCACTTCACCCAAAATAACTTCTGCTAAATATGTGTATGCGACCAATAAAATGTAATTTGACTTGAGCCTGTAGCAGAGTTTTCAGGCCTCTTTTCTCCAGATTTTACACTGCTTTAATGGAAAAATAGACATGGTATAGATCAGAGCCATCACCTTTCATTGGACCTTCACATTTTCTGTTAGAGTATTGACTTTCTAGCTGTGATTGTATTGGACATTTTTTTTATAAAATTTTTTACAAATGTTACTTTGGACTTTCTTTTAAAGATTCAACCAGCGGTGAGCAGGGGCGAAAATCCCAGGGGAGACGGGGGGGACACGACCCCCCCATCCTGGGAAAAATATGATTTGTCCCCCCCAATATATCACTGTAAACATAACTATGTAATTTAAATCATATTAATAATACGCAATAAAAGCAATTGTGCTGATTATAGACACTTAATAGCGCGTTTTTAAGTTTCAAAAGATTGCGACCCCCCCCCCCCCCCCCCGCCCTTTGCCTCACAATGGTTTGATCCACTGCCAGTTCCTTAGTTGGCAAGGTAACAGAGGGTTCGTATCTACTGTCTGAAAGGCACTCAATGCACGTAACTGACGTGAGGTTAATCCAGTCAATCGCGCCAGGGTTCACACACACCCTAGCTGAATTTGCAAAGCTAGCGCGCAAATATTGACTATTAAGCTAGCTAGTACCTATTCCATTTATGTGGCGTCGTCAAATATGGAATCTTTGCTATCGTCAATTTATTCCAAGATCAGCATGCATGTAAGTTAGTGCTTCAAAGTCCCTGTGATAAGGTTAGCGATAAACTGAACAGAACTACACTCTCTTCTACCATTGTTTTAAATATATTTAATGGTCTCGTTGCAAAAGCTAAATTGTCGCAAGGGAACATTTATTTATTTTATTTCACCTTTATTTAACCCGGGTAGCAAAGATTATAGCAAACACCACTGAATTGGTGCTCGCTAGCTTTGCAAATTCAGCTATTGTTAGAAGCCAGCCAATATGAAACAAACGATTAAAATTACAAAAGGTTGCAGCATATGTTGTGTAAATGGTGAACTCATACAGAGCTGTCAACTCTTGTCACTGTAATCCGTTTCACATTTGCTAGCTACCTTTTAGATCGAAGCCCATATAGAATGATAGAAGATAAGATGATAGAAGCCCATCTCCTACTGTAAATAACCTACACACTGTGTGTGTGTAGCCAGCCAGGTAGAAAAATGGCAAAAAAAAGACGGACATCAGAGTATTTTTCAGTACACCAAAACGCAAAGTAAGAACCCTAGTAGCCTAATATCTCAGACAAGTTGATAAAATGTTCATAAGAAAGAAGTGAAATGCTAATGGAAATGTTTCACAATGATGTCATTAGGCAGAGCAGGCAACAGATGGCACACAGACAGCAGAGTTGGGGACAGATATGCAGGGACAGGCTGGCAGAAACAGGGAGTCTCAGGTAAGTTTGTTGAGTCTTTGTTTGGCAACATTATGGAAGGTTCTAAAAAAAATGTAACTTGTAAAATAGGAACATAATTGGAAAATGCCATGGATACCCCCACTCTCAACTTAAACTGGTGACTGAACTAAGATTTGTTAAAGGCAATGGTATTGCTGTTGTGATTAGTTGTGTAGTTTTGGGTACCGGTAGTTAGGAGTACGGCAAACACCTTATTTCTTTGGTTCCTCAATATACATTTACCATATTACAACGTAGGCTATGTGTTACAGCACTACTTTTGGTGTCCCCCTCAGGAATTGCTCTTGAGAAAATTTCATGTAATTGACCCCTCCAAAGTTGATATCAGATTTTCGCCCCTGGCGGTGAGGACTCATTGGACTTTTTGCTCTGACAGGATTGTTGATGATTTAATCAGTATTTTGTTGAACTTCCTATTAATACACTATAACTGCATTGACCAAGTTCCCTAATCACTTATTTCTGGCAATTGTGTGGTTTATGCAAGTTTGTTACAACCATATTGTCTTGCGATAATGTTGTACCTTGTCTGACTATGACATTCAAGACATAGCAGTGAAAGCTCAGTTGTGTAGCTGTAACAGAAATAGGGAGAACCAAATTACACCACATTCAGCAAAACATCTCAAAAGGCTACACGTCATCATACAGTACGCTAAATGTCCCATTAGCTAGAGCAATCCTCTAACTGTATCAATCCTCTAAACTGTATCCAATTTACAGGGAGAGAACGAGGCTTTTTGGGAGACAGACAGACAGATATAATGCTAAAGCTGGCACCCTCAACAACATATTCATCCTTAAGAGTCTACTGACGCACCCGTACGTTAATCTAAGTAACATAATAAAAAAATACCCATCGAAATCCGTCAATTTAATCCACCGCATCCGCCTATGTCGGCCTTCCGCATCTGCAGTGGAAGGTGGCCAAGCTACAGCGGTCTGTAGCGTCCGAGCGGTTTGGCCCACAAATATGACAACTAGATACAGCACAGGTACTTCAATTTTTATTTTTTTGGCCATTTATGAATGTGTTATTCAATGCATTTCTATGGGCTTTAGTAGTAAAGGCCAAATTCTATATTTTTTTATATGCCTAAAGTGTCACACCCTGATCTGTTTCACCTGTCCTTGTGCTTGTCTCCACCCCCTCCAGGTGTCGCCCATCTTCCCCATTATCCCTTGTGTATTTATACCTGTGTTTTCTGTCTGTCTGTGCCAGTTCGTCTTGTTTGCCAAGTCAACCAGCGTTTTTCTCCTGGCTCCTGTTTATCCCAGTCTCTGTTTTTCTCGTCCTCCGGGTTCTGACCCTTGCCTGTCCTGACTCTGAGCCTGCCTGCCGCCCTGTACCGTTTTGGACTCTGACCTGGCTATGAACTCTTGCCTGTCCCCGACCTACCTTTTGCCTACCCCTTGGACTATAATAAATATCAGAGCTCAAACCATCTGCCTCCTGTGTCTGCATCTGGGTCTCACCTTGTGTGGTTATTTAACCTGTTAGGGCTAGGGGGCAGTATTGACACGGCTGGATAAAAAACATACCCGATTTAATCTGGTTACCACTCCTACCCAGTAACTAGAATATGCATATACTTATTACATATGGATAGAAAACACCCTAAAGTTTCTAAAACTGTTTGAATGGTGTCTGTGAGTATAACAGAACTCAAATGGCAGGTCAAAACCTGAGAGATTCCTTTACAGGAAGTGGCCTGTCTGACCATTTCTTGAACTTCTTTTCCATCTCTATCTTTTACTAAGGATCTCTGCTCTAACGTGACACTTCCCACGTCTTCCATAGGCTCTCAGAGCCCGGGAAAAAACAGAATGTCATCATTCCAGCCCCAGGCTGAAACACATTATCGCCTTTCTCAAGTGGCCGATCAAGGGACTCTGGGCTTATGCGCGTGACCCGACCGCCCCCGCCTTTGTGATTTTTTCCTCTGTTTGCCGAAAAGGAGATTCCCTGTCGGAATATTATCGCTTTTCTACGAGAAAAATGGCGTGAAAATTGATTTTAAACAGCGGTTGACATGCTTCGAAGTACGGTAATGGAATATTTAGAATTTTATTGTCACGAATTGCGCCATGCGCGCGACACTTCTTTACCATTTCGGATAGTGTCTGGAACGCACGAACAAAACGCCGCTATTCGGATATAACGATGGATTATTTTGGACCAAACCAACATTTGTTATTGAAGTAGCAGTCCTGGGAGTGCATTCTGACGAAGACAACAAAAGGTAATCAAACTTTTATAATAGTAAATATGATTATGGTGAGTGCTAAACTTGCCGGGTGTCTAAATAGCGAGCCCGTGATGCCTGGGCTACGTACTTAGAATATTGCAAAATGTGCTTTCACCAAAAAGCTATTTTAAAATCGGACATATCGAGTGCATAGAGGAGGTCTGTATCTATAATTCTTAAAATAATTGTTATGCTTTTTGTGAACGTTTATCGTGAGTAATTTAGTAAAATGTTAGCGAATTCCCTGGAAGTTTGCGGGGGGTATGCTAGTTCTGAACGTCACATGCTAATGTAAAAAGCTGGTTTTTGATATAAATATGAACTTGATTGAACAAAATATGCATGTATTGTATAACATAATGTCCTAGGGTTGTCATCTGATGAAGATCATCAAAGGTGAGTGCTGCATTTAGCTGTCTTCTGGGTTTTGGTGACATTATATGCTGGCTTGAAAAATGGGTGTCTGATTATTTCTGGCTTGATACTCTGCTGACATAATCTAATGTTTTGCTTTCGTTGTAAAGCCTTTTTGAAATCGGACAGTGTGGTTAGATTAACGAGAGTCTTGTCTTTAAATAGCTGTAAAATAGTCATATGTTTGAGAAATTGAAGTAATAGGATTTTTACCTTTGCAACTACTTACTACTTTTTAGCTACTTTGCAACTATTAAGCACCTTTCCCATAACCTTAACCCTAACCTTAAACCTTTAACATAACTCCAAACCCTAACACTGACCCCTTAACCCCTAGCCTAGTTAAAGTTAGCCACTTAGCTAACGTTAGTGTTAGCCACCTAGCCACCTAGCTAACGTTAGCCACAACAGATTGGAATTTGTAACATATCATACGTATTGCTAATTCATAAGAAGTTGTCTGAATTGTAATTTTTAACATATCATATGATGAATTCTGAAATAAATGAGCCACAAATTATTATTATTATTTTTTTATTTTTTTATTTAACCTTGTCCTGTGTGGCTCAGTTGGTAGAGCATGGTGTTTGCAACGCCAGGGTTGTGGGTTTGATTCCCACGGGGGACCAGTACGGGAAAAAAAAAAAAATGTATGAAATGTATGCATTCACTACTGCAAGTCACTCTGGATAAGAGCGTCTGCTAAATGACAAAAAAAAATGTAAATGTAACCTTAATTTAACTAGGCAAGTCAGTTAAGAACAAAGTCTTATTTACAATGACAGCTTACCAAAAGGCAAAAGGCCTCCTGCGGGGATGGGGGCCTGGGATTAAAAAATAAAAATACATTGTAAATATAGGACAAAACACACATCACAACAAGAGAGACAACACTACATAAAGAGAGACCTAAGGCAACAGCAAAACATGACAACACAACATGGTAGCAGCACAAAACATGGTACAAGCATTATTGGGCAAAGTCAACAGCATAAAGGTCAAGAAGGTAGAGACAGCAATACATCACACAAAGCAGCTGCAACTGTCTGTAAGAGTGTCCATGATTGAGTCTTTGAATGAAGAGATTGAGATAAAACTGTCCAGTTTGAGTGTTTGTTGCAGCTCGTTCCAGTCGCTAGCTACAGCGAACTGAAAAGAGGAGCGACCCAGGGATGTGTGTGCTTTGGGGACCTTTAACAGAATGTGACTGGCAGAACGGGTGTTTTATGTGGAGAATGAGGGCTGCAGTAGATATCTCAGATAGGGGGGAGTGAGGCCTAAGAGGGTTTTATAAATAAGCATCAACTATTGGGTCTTGCGACGGGTATACAGAGATGACCAGTTTACAGAAGAGTATAGAGTGTAGTGATGTGTCCTTTAAGGAGCATTGGTGGCAAATCTGATGGCAACATACCATATGAAACGTAACATATCATACTACATGGAGAGAGACAGATTTACGTTTACTGTGGTACGTCTACCCCTGAGTCCAGGTTGCATCCACAGGCCATGCAGGTTTAATAACTATGACACATTTTTTGTGAATTGATAGTGCTTTTTTGAGAGGACAGTGTTATGGTGGCTCAGGAAGGACAAAAATAGCAGGGCTATTATAGCGGAACATTTCACCTTAATCATGACAAAAACACTTTTCAGATTACTGTTGGTTTGGACGAAGTGGCATACCTTGTAAAAGGTTATCTGACCACTGAAGCGCAGGCATGAGCAGGGGTTGGTTGCCAGAGGCATTATCAGTGGGAGTGTCAAGTTTTCAAATATCCTTGTTATTGGAGTTCTTGTTATACTTTTATTAATCCCACAGTCTAGTTATCCCTCTCGTCCATCTCTCTCACCCTCTCCATCATACTCTCTCTCTCTTGCTCTCTCTCTCTCTCGCTCTCTCACTCGCTCTCGCTCTGCCTCCCTTGCCCCCCCTATTGCTCTCCCTCTTTCCCCCTCTCTCCCTCCCTCCCTCTCTCTCTGTTGTTATTTTAGTCTCCTCCGCACACAGCCTGGGCTTAATGAAGTGTGGATGAGCGAGATGGCGACTCGATCAGAGCTATGAATAATTTATTATGTATGAATAAGGGTTTAGAGTCTATCACAGTTTCATAATGTGTTCCTCCTTGAAGCCTTCCCGGAATTCAGATGAAGAGCGTCGTGTCAGGCTAGGCTAGGCGGCGCTACACAGGACTCCCCCAGTCCCACCTCCCGGTGTGTCCTGGCATCTATAGCAGTGTTTTCCAACTCCAGTCCTCCAGTACTACCCAACAGAACACATTTTTGTTGTCGCTCCGGACAAACTCACCGGATTCAAATCATTAAGTGCTCGATGATTAACTGACAAATTGAATCCAGTGTGCTTGTCCAGAGCTACAACAAAAATGTATGCTGTTGGGGGTACTGGAGGAGTTGGGAAACACTGCTCTACCGCAAAGCTAGACACAGCATGGCACATGTGTTTGCGAACAGATTTAGTGTAATCCCCTTCACAGCGCATGCGACTCCCACCGGAGGGGCCACTGTCAGACGCAGCAAAACGGTGCACAGTCAGCTGCATGCTGTGGCAAATCAGGGCACTATAAGACGCTAAAACATTGATTTGTGATCAGAGCATTTCAAATCAAATTGTATTTGTCATGTGCGCCAGGTGTAGACCTTACCGTGAAATGCTTACTTACAAGCCCTTAACCAACAACGCAGTTCAAGAAAAATAGTTAAGAAAATATTTACTAGATAAACTAAAGTAAAAAATAAAATAAAAAGTACAGGTTAGTTGAGGTAATTTGTACATAATAAACAGCGAGTAGCAGCAGTGTAAAGCCAAAGGAAGGGGGGGGGGGGTCAATGTAAGTAGTCCAGGTGGCCGTTTGAGGAATTGTTCAGCAGTCTTACTGCTTGGTGTTAGAAGCTATTAAGGAGACTTTTGGACCTAGACTTGGCGCTCCGGTACCGCTTGCCGTGAGGTAGCAGAGACAACAGTCTATGACTGCAGTCTTTCACAATTTTTTGGGCCTTCCTCTTTCACCACCTAGTATATAGGTCCTGGATGGCAGGAAGCTTGGCCCCAGTGATGTACTGGGCCGTACGCATTACCCTCTGTAGCGCCTTACGGTCGGATGCCGAGCAGTTGCCAAGCAGCATTTCCTTATTTTTGTACATTTTTTATGTGACTAACTTTTCATTCTGCTTTTTATTCCGGGTATAGAAGGATAACCCGAAAACCATTCACCCCCTCACTGCATTTGTGATCCGAACTTTTCCTCAGATAAGGTTTTGATGTGCCAAAACTTCATTCTGAATCATTCCATTAAAGCACCTAAGTACAAGGTAAATAAATAGATTAGAGATAATCAACACCTTGGCAAAAGTGCAGTGTGTGTCAGTCATGACAGCATGCAATTGGAAAAGAACCCCATAACACCCCAGGGTGTGGTTGACACGTTTCAAACACGACAAATGCTCATTACGGTAATAGACTGCTGTGTTCTCATGAGCGTAAAGCAACTCAGTACAGAGGTGTTGGCATGGTTAATATGACCAAATGTGGAAATGTCACATATTTTGCAGCTATGTCGAACAACCCACAGATCGCAAGGATACCTCAACATGTTAACCATGTTAGCAATCACTCAGTCCTTCCCTGATGAAAGGAATGATCCGTTTGACGTTGTAAATGTGAATGTCTATTGCAACATACAGGACCCTCACTGTCATCCCTTGTCAATTTTTGGTTTGGTGATTCATAGGTACATCATTACAGTATATTGTTGCAGTTAGAATGCCTTCTCTTCTGTGGTCCTCTGTGGGACTTGAGCTGTAGTTAGTGGACTTCTCCTCTCTGTTCTGACTGAACCCAGGGGTCCGTGGCCCCGGCGCTCTCTCACACACCACTCATAATTACCCTCAACAGCAATCAATATCATAATTAAACAGAGTGGGGATAGCTCTGACAGGGCGCTGGCATCGCTCCCGGTAACCATCCATCAAACACACTGTTTCCCCCTCTCCCGTCCTCTCTCTCCTCTCTCTCTCCCGCCATCTCTTTCCTCTCTCTCTCTTTCTCTCTCCGCCTTTGTGTGTGTGTGTGTGTGATGGGGAAGGACAGGTGAGGATTGGGGTGGGGTGTGAGGATGGGGCAGAAGAGGCTTTGCCATGAGAAGCGGTGCAGGTGACTAAAACGAAATTACCAGAATGACTCCATTTCTCTCTGAGGACCCTCAGCTCCCTCAGTAAAATTAGAACTTACATTTTACATTTGCAGCTCCTAAGAGATAGATGAATCTTTATGTTCAGCTGTGTTCTGTGTTCCCTTGACACAACAATCTCAGAATAAATGTTTTTTTTTATCAAACAGAATTGATGGTTAAGGTAAATTATATTTCTATTTAAACTTTTGTGTAAAAAGGAAAAAGATCATGATTTGACAAAGATGTAAATTCATAGGCGTTGACAGTTATAGTATGTTTTTTTTGTACTTGAACAGAATTGAAGTACATTTCAATTTGACATTCATCTCGTTGGAACTTATAGAAGGTTAAGGTCTATTACATTTCTATGTCAACTTTTGTGTGAGAAAAACATTCAAACAGTTTTAAAATTAACAAGACAACTCTGTGCTTTGATCTGAATATCTAGGTTGCGTTCAGCATAGCATGACTTGGCTTCTTACTTACATTTGGAGCGGCAGCATTTTTTAAAAACCGTCTGTCCCCCTAAAAAAGAGGGGGAAAAACTGTTGAGAGAGAGAACGCGAGGGAGTCTGCAGCTTCAGACTCGTCCTGACCCCTGTGCTCCTTGGGAAAATGAGTTTTTGATGGACTGGGTGATTGACAGCTGGCTTGTGTGTCCACATCATTAAGGCTTGTGTCAGTGGTAATGGAGTCTTTTATCCAGCGACAGGGAGCCAGGGTCAGTCAGGGGTGAAGAGGACACGTCTGTAGAATAAAGGGATGGCTGAATGACAACACCAGTCCATGGAAGAAAGGAGGGATGGCTAAACGGCAAAACCATACAGGGCTAATCTTCTCTGGGTAACTTTTCACTGCATCAGTCTGATGGTAAGGTTCTTTAAACAGGACTGCAGAGAAACACGTACACAAGCACATAAATGTGCTCAGGTATACATACACGCACACACACACGTATGCGCAAACACACACACATACAGGCAATGCATACAGTACACAAAGTGAAAAGGTACGACTGAAGTTTCTGGTTTCACACTGGTGAATTCCAACTTGTGAGTTGCTGAATCTTAACTTGAGAAATCCAGCCAAATAATAAAACGTTCTCTCAATGAGTCGATATTTCTCCAATTCCAGTAGCCCTAGGTGATAGAAATCTACACAGCTCTCTCTCCACTCCTCTTTCTTCTACTGTGGCTATTCCCAAACTGGGGTAAGTGCAATTCCATCGGGGGTACGCCAAATAGTCCATTTAGATTTTCCAACGGGCTATACATTTGGGTGAGTTTTTTTTCCTCGCCTGAGTAGCCTCGTTTCACTGCCAAAAAAAAGTGAATGTCAAATACAGGTAGCCCAGTCAAATAATTAACATCCAATCACATTAACCGTTACTCTCTCGCGGGAAACCTTCCCTCTTGCGCAGACATTTAGAAACTGAACATACTAATTTGAAAAATAAGCCACGGGAGTTTTTGGAGCGAGAATTAAGATGACTTTCGATTAGTAAGACATGTATAAAAGCAACAGATAACATTAATATGAAGGGGCTAGAAGCGTCTTATATGGTGAGCCAACAAGTGGCTAGGACAGGCAAGCCCCATACTGTTGTGGAGGACTTAATTCATCCTGCTGCCGCAGATATGGTTGGGTCAATGCTGGGGGAAAAGGCCACAAAAAATATACAGACAATGCCTTCATCAAACAACACTGTTTCACGACGCATCAGTGACATGGCAGGAGATGTTTTGAAACAATTACTGCTTCGCATACATGCCAGTGAATGCGTTACAGCTTGATGAGTCAACAGGCGAGCCTGGCACAGCTCCTGGTATATGTCTGTTACGTTTATCAGGTGTAAATTAAGGAAGACATCCTCTTCTGCAAACCACTGGAAACCAGGACAACAGGTGAAGACATTTTTTAAGTAATGGACAGCTTTGTGACATGCACTTTGGTGGTCAAGATGTGTTGGTATCTGTACTGATTGTGTAAAAGCCATGACAGGGAGACATTGGGGAGTGGTAACACACGTGCAAGCTGCTGCTCCCGACGTTACTTGACGCCACTTGCTGCTCCCGACGCCACGAGAGGCTCTTGCTGCCAAGGGAATGCTTGACAGCTTGTACGACGTTTTGGACACTACAGTGAAAATGGTTAACTTTGTTAAATCAAGGCCCCTGAACACTCGTGTATTTTCTGCATTATGCAATGATATGGGCAGTGACCATGTACCGCTTTTACAACATACAGAAGTGCAGTGGTTATCAAGGGGCAAAGTATTGACAAAACATTTTTTAAATTGAGAGACGAGCTTAAAGATTTCTTTACTGACCATAATTTTCACTTGTCTGACCGCTTGCATGATGACGAGTTTCTCACACGGCTGGCCTATCTGGGTAATTTTTTTCTTGCTTGAATGATCTGATTCTAGGATTACAGCGACTCTCCGCAACTATATTCAATATGCGGGACAAAATTGAGGCTATGATTAAGAAGTTGGAGCTCTTCTCTGTCTGCATTAACAAGGACAACACACAGGTCTTTCCATCATTGTATGATTTTTTGTGTGCAAATGAACTCAAGCTCGCGGACACTGTCCGTTGTTAGATTTCTTGTTAGATATTACTGCACAGTCGTAACTAGAAGCACAAGCATTTCACTACACTCACATTAACATCTGCTAACCATGTGTATGTGATCAATACAATTTGATTTGATTTGATTTGAATGTCAAATGTGATATAGCGAAGCACCTGAGTGAGCTGGGTGCGCAATTACGCAGGTACTTTCCCAAAACGGACGACACAAACAACTGGATTCGCTATCCCTTTCATGCCCTGCCTCCAGTCCACTTATCGATATCTAAACAAGAGAGCCTCATCGAAATTGCAACAAGCGGTTCTGTGAAAATGTCATTTAATCAGAAGCCACTGCCAGATTTCTGGATAGGGCTGCACTCAGAGTATTCTGCCTTGACAAATCGCACTGTTAAGACACTGATGCCCTTGGCAACCACATACCTATGTGAGAGTGGATTCTCGGCCCTCACTAGCATGAAAACGAAATACAGGCACAGACTGTGTGTGTAAAATTATTTAAGACTGAGACTCTTTCCAATACAACCCAACATTGCAGAGTTACATGCATCCTTTCAAGCACACCAATCTCATTTACCTGTGGCAAGTTATTCACATTGTTGATGAACAAATAAGGTTTTATATGTAAGATGGCTAAATAAAGAGAAAAATGATTGATTATTATTATATTATTATTTGTGCCTTGTCCTATAAGAGCTTTTTGTCACTTCCCACGAGCCAGGTTGTGATAAAAACTCACACTCGTTCTTATGTTTAATAAATGTATCATATAGTGTGTGTGGCAGGCTTACAATGATGGCAAAAAAACGACATTTGAGAGTGCGCTGACCCTGGTGCTAGAGGGTGTATGCAGCTGGTTGAATGTTTGAAGGGACTATAAAAAGTTTGGGACTATAAAAAGTTTGAGAACCACTGTTTGAGAACCACAGTTTGAGAACAAGTTTGAGAACCACCTGGGACTATAAAAAGTTTGAGAACCACTGTTCCAAAGGATCAAGTATTTACACCAAAACAACAAACAAAGACGCAGAGGAAATGAATTACATTCAGGTCTGCTCCAGCAGGAGGGCCCATAAGAAAGCACACCTTATTCCTTCATGTAAAATTCAATTACCCAGGCCTGGCTCCTGAAAGTACCAAATCAAAGCGATTCATTACATGTAAATAAAATATACCACAAATCATCATACCTCCATTATGTTTTAATTACTCTACTGTGAGATACCTCCCCTGTGAGATGTTATAACCACCCAACGTAGCATCGTAAACAATTAGAGAAGCTCCCAATGGGCCTGAGAAACAATCTCACTCACACTCACCAAAACACCTCTCATATTAGCACAAGTCCTTTTTTCCATCCAGGAACCTAAATTAAAAATGTTGTGATCACCCTGATTGTTTTGTGTGGAATGAGGTGATAGTGGAATTATACGCTGGGGGTCTCCTTCGGCAAGACAGACTGGTTTCTTACTTTTGTGATGGAGGCAGACAAAGAAGACATTAGCAGAGACGGAAACAAATAAGGAAGGTGAAACAATACAGGTGTCGGCAGGCGGCGTATCCATTTCCGTCTCTGAATGTCAAGTATCCACTTAAGATGTGCCAGTCTGCTGATGTTGGAAAGAGGATATTGGAGACCCTGGGTCTCAACCCCGCCCTATGCAATTGGGTCCTGGACTTTCTGACGGGCCGCCCCAGGGTGGTGAAGGTAGGAAACAACATCTCCACTTCGCTGACCCTCAACACTGGGGCCCCACAAGGGTGTGTGCTCAGTCCCCTCCTGTACTCCCTGTTCACCCATGACTGCGTGGCCATGCACGCCTCCAATGCAATCATCAAGGTTTGCAGACGACACAACAGTAGTAGGCTTGATTACCAACAACAACGAGACAGCCTACAGGAAGGAGGTGAAGGCACTCGGAGTGTGGTGTCAGGAAAACAACCTCTCACTCAAGATCAACAAAACAAAGGAGATAATCGTGGACTTCAGGAAACAGCAGAGGGAGCACCCCCCTATCCACATCAAAGGGACAGAGGTGGAGAAGGTGGAAAGTTTTAAGTTCCTCTGCGTACACATCACACACAAACTGAAATGGTCCACCCACACAGACAGTGTGGTGAAGAAGACGCAACAGCGCCTCTTCAACCTCAGGAGGCTGAAGAAATGTGGCTTGTCACCTAAAACCTTGACGAACTTTTACAGATGCTCAATCAAGAGCATCCTGTCGGGCTGTATCACCACCTGGTACAGCAACTGCACCTCAATCAACCGTAAGGATCTCCAGAGGGTGGTGCAGTCTGCACAACGCATCACCGGGGGTAAACTACCTGCCCTTCAAGACACCTACAGCACCTGATGTCAAACGAAGGACAAAAAGATCATCAAGGACAACAACCACCAGTGCCACTGCCTGTTCATGCCGCTACCATTCAGAAGGCGAGGTCAGTACAGGTGCATCAAAGATTGGGCCGAGAGACGGAAAAACAGCTTCTATCTCAAGACCATCAGACTGCTAAACAGCCATCACTAACTCAGAGAGGCTGCTGCCTACATAGAGGCCACTTTAATAAATAGATCACTAGTCATTTTAAACAATGCACTTTAATAATGTTAACATAACATAACTCATCTCAAATGTACAGTTGAAGTCAGCTAAATACATTTAAACTCAGTTTTTCACAATTCCTGACATTTAATCCTAGTAAAAATTCCCTGTCTTGGGTCAGTCAGGATCACCACTTTATTTTAAGAATGTGAAATGTGAGAATAATAGAGAATGATTTATTTCAGCTTTTATTTCTTTCATCACATTCCCAGTGGGTCAGAAGTTTACATACACTCAATTAGTATTTGGTAGTATTGCCTTTAAATGGTTTAACTTGGGTCAAATGTTTCGGGTAGCCTTCCACAAGCTTCCTCCCGACAGAGCTGGTGTAACTGAGTCAGATTTGTAGGCCTCCTTGCTCGCACACACTTTTTCAGTTCTGCCCACAAATTTTCTATAGAATTGAGGTCAGGGCTTTGTGATGTCCACTCCAATACCTTGACTTTGTTGTCCTTATGCCATTTTGCCACAACTTTGGAAGTATGCTTGGGTTCATTGTCCAAGCTGTTTAAAGGCACAGTCAACTTAGGGTATGTAAACTTCTGACCCATTGGAATTGTGATACAGTGAATTATAAGTGAAATAATCTGTCTGTAAACAATTGTTGGAAAAATTACTTGTGTCATGCACAAAGTAGATATCCTAACCGACTTGCCAAAACTATAGTTTGTTAACCAGAAATTTGTGGAGTGGTTGAAAAATGTGTTTTAATGACTCCAACCTAAGTGTATGTAAACTTCCAACTTCAACTGTATATACTGTACCTTATACCATCTATTGTACCATGCCTATGCCGCTCATCCATATATTTTTTGTACATATTCTTATTCCTCCCTTTAGATTTGTGTGTATTAGGTAGTTGTTGGGGAATTGTTAGATTACTTGTTAGATATTTCTGCACTTTTGGAACTGGAAGCACAAGCATTTCACTACACTTGCATTAACATATGCTTACCATGTGTATGTGATCAATCAAATTTGATTTGATTTGAGAGGCTATTGTGCTACTGTGCTGTAGTTACCCTTTTGAATTCTCTGGTAATCTGTTCTTTGTATGGTGTTCATGTACACCAACTCTCCATGTTCCTCAAAAAGAAAGGAGGACCAAGGCACTCTTTAAATAATTAATTAAAATGCTTTATTTGTATGGCATGTTCAATGGAAACAAAGTTTAAAAACTCAGACGCGTTTCGTCTGCATGGCCTTCGTCAGGGAGTACAAAGATATGATAATTCAATGTCCTCTTTTGAACAACTTTTTCCAATCAACCCTGATTTGAAGAGGGAGTGGTTACAGAATTCATTGGACAACATCTAGTAAGCAATACTATAGACGTTAAAAAGTGAAATACTGTAGATATGTTATCAAAAATGCATCTCAAGGCTAGAACCATCAGAACCCCCAGAGGGTCAGAGGGTGCTCTGGTCAGACGGTGCTCTGGTCAGTGGGTGCTCTGGTCAGTGGGTGCTCTGGTCAGACGGTGCTCTGGTCAGTGGGTGCTCTGGTCAGTGGGTGCTCTGGTCAGTGGGTGCTCTGGTCAGACGGTGCTCAGTTCAGTGGAATAGGTGCTTTGGTCAATGGGTGCTCTAGTCAGAAGGTGCTCTGGTCTGAGGGTCCCCTGTCAGATGGTGCTCTGGTCAGAGGGTGCTCTGGCCAGATGGTGCTCTGGCCAGAAGCTGCTCTGGTCAGAGGGTGCTCTGGTCAGATGGTTCTCTGGTCAGAGGGTTCTCTGGTCAGATGTTGCTCTGGTCAGAAGGTGCTCCGGTCAGAGGGTGCTCTGGTCAGAGGGTGCTCTGGTCAGAGGGTGCTCTGGTCAGTTGGCTCTTGTCAATGGGTGCTCTTGTCAATGGGTGCTCTCCCATAGTGTATGCTCTGGTCAGATGGTGGTCTGGTCAGTGGTTGCTCTGGTCAGAGGGTGGTCTGGTCAGAGGGTGCTCTGGTCAGAGGGTGCTCTGGTCAGATGGCTCTTGTCAATGGGTGCTCTTGTCAATGGGTGCTCTCCATAAGGTATGCTCTGGTCAGATGGTGGTCTGGTCAGTGGTTGCTCTGGTCAGAGAGTGCTGGTCAGTGAGTGCTCTGGTCAGAGGGTGCTCTGGTCAGAATTTGCTCTCCCACAGTGGGTGCTCTGGTCAGAGGCTGCTCTGGTCAGTGGGTGGTCTGGTCAGTGGGTGGTCTAGTCAGTGGGTGGTCTAGTCAGAGGTTGCTGTCCCACACTGAGTGTTCTGGTCAGATGGTGGTCTGGCCAGATGGTGCTCTGGTCAGTGGGTGGTCTGGTCAGTGGGTGGTCTAGTCAGCGGGTGCTCTGGTCAGATGGTGGTCTGGGCAGAGGGTGCTCTGGTCAGTGGGTGGTCTGGTCAGTGGGTGGTCTAGTCAGTGGGTGGTCTAGTCAGTGGTTGGTCTAGTCAGAGGTTGCTCTCCCACACTGAGTGCTCTTTTCAGATGGTGGTCTGGTCAGATGGTTCTCCGGTCAGATGGTGGTCTGGTTAGAGGGTGCTCTGGTCAGAAGGTGCTCTGGTCAGGGAGTGCTCTGGTCAGCGGGTGCTCTGCTCAGTGGGTGCTCTGGTCAATAGGTGCTCTGGTCAATAGGTACTCTGGTCAGATGGTGCTCTGGTCAGATGGTGGTCTGGTCAGAGGGTGCTCTGGTCAGTGGGTGTTCTAGTCAGCGGGTGCTCTGGTCAGTGGGTGCTCTGGTCAGTGGGTGCTCTGGTCAGATGGTGGTCTGGTCAGAGGGTGCTCTGGTCAGTGGGTGCTCTGGTCAGATGGTGGTCTGGTCAGAGGGTGCTCTCCCACACTGAGTGCTCTGGTCAGATGGTGGTCTGGTCAGATGGTTCTCCGGTCAGATGGTGGTCTGGTTAGAGGGTGCTCTGGTCGAAAGGTGCTCTGGTCACCGAGTGCTCTGGTCAGCGGGTGCTCTGGTCAGTGGGTGCTCTGGTCAATAGGTGCTCTGGTCAGATGTTGCTCTGGTCAATAGGTACTCTGGTCAGATGGTGCTCTGGTCAGATGGTTCTCCGGTCAGATGGTGGTCTGGTTAGAGGGTGCTCTGGTCAGATGGTGGTCTGGTCAGATGGTTCTCCGGTCAGATGGTGGTCTGGTTAGAGGGTGCTCTGGTCAGAAGGTGCTCTGGTCAGCGAGTGCTCTGGTCAGCGGGTGCTCTGGTCAGTGGGTGCTCTGGTCAATAGGTACTCTGGTCAGATGGTGCTCTGGTCAGATGGTGGTCTGGTCAGAGGGTGCTCTGGTCAGTGGGTGTTCTAGTCAGCGGGTGCTCTGGTCAGAGGGTGCTCTGGTCAGTGGGTGGTCTAGTCAGTGGGTGGTCTGGTCAGAGGGTGTGCTTGCCCCAATTTGACAAGTGTTAGTGTCAGTGTTATCCATTAATGATGGGTCATTGTTTATAGCAGTGGGTCAACCAGCTACAGTTGGAACCTGAAGACTAAGATTCTTCTTCTCATTGTTAATTTTTCAACACTTCTCCTGTAAGTCATAATATCTGAGCCTGAACTCCAGGCACTTTCTCTGTCTTGGCTCTGCCTGGCTTCTGATTCTTTGAGTAGCCTTTTCTCTTTATTTTCATCCCTTTGACAAGAGCCAGAAACTTTAACCACCTACACCTACATTATCTGTGTTACAGTTGTTACTCTCTCTCATATCTTTCTTTGTTTATCTCTCTCTCTCTCATCTCTTTCTTTCTTTATTTCTCTCTCATCTCTTTCTTTCTTTATTTCTCTCTCATCTCTTTCTTTCTTTATTTCTCTCTCTCTCATCTCTTTCTTTCTTTCTTTATTTCTCCCTCTCTCATCTCTTTCTTTCTTTCTTTATCTCTCTCTCTTTCTTTCTTTCTTTCTTTCTTTCTTCTCTTTCTCCTCTCTTCCCCCCATCTCTTTCTTTCTTTCTTTATTTCTCTCTCTCATCTCTTTCTTTCTTTATTTCTCTCTCTCATCTCTTTCTTTCTCTCTCTCATCTCTTTCTTTCCATCTTTATTTCTCTCTCTCATCTCTTTATTTCTCTCTCATCTCTTTCTTTTTCTCTCTCTCTCTCATCTCTTTCTTTCTCTCTCTCTCTCTCTTATTTCTCTCTCTCTCATCTCTTTATTTCTCTCTCCCATCTCTTTCTTTCTCTCTATCTTCCATTTCTCTCTCTCTCATCTCTTTCTTTATTTCTCTCTCCTCTTCTCTTTCTTTCTTTCTCTCTCCCATCTCATCTCTTTCTTTATTTCTTTATTTCTCTTTATCTCTCTCATCTCTTTATTTCTCTCATCTCTTTCTTTCTCTCTCTCATCTCTTTCTTTCTTTATTTATTTCTCTCTCTCTCATCTCTTTATTTTTCACTCTCTCTTCTCTTTCTATCTTTCTCTCTCATCTCTTTCTTTCTTTCTTTCTTTATTTATTTCTCTCATCTCTTTCTTTCTCTCTCTCTCATCTCTTTCTTTTATTTCTCTCTCATCTCTTTCTTTCTCTCTCTCATCTCTTTCTTTCTTTATTTCTCATCTCTTTTTCTTTCTTTCTTTCTCTCTTTATTTCTTTCTTTCTTTCTCTCTCTCATCTCTATCTTTCTTTCTTTCTCTCTCTGTCTTTCTTTCTCTGTCTCCCTTTATCCCTCTCTCTCTCTCTCTCGCTCTCTCGACTCTCTTTCTCTCTCGCTCTTACTCAGATTACCTCAGTAAAAGGTGACATGAAGTCAGATAGTAACATGACCAATTAAATGAGTTGCTATTAAGCTCTGTGACTAATTAAATGAGTTGTTATTGAATGCCACTTAGAAGAGACAGTAAACAAACTCTGTTTATCTTAATGAGATGCATATTTTCACTTTTCTTTTCCTTTCCCCATCCTCCTCCTTCTCTTTTCTCTTTCTCTCTCTATTCGCAAAGCCAGAATTATTAGAGAAATTACAGCCATCACATCTTGTCATAAGTGTGAGCTACCAGAGGACTAGCTGTGCTTTGAAGCCACGCTCTTCAGAGGCGAGGCGCTGAGAATTAACCGTCTGTTTTTGATCAACTTTATTACATTTGAAGCCCCGTCGCTCTTTGATGAAGTTGTTGAGCATGGCGGCAGCTATGGCAGAGCTGGGCAAGCCGCAGGAGTGACAAGGAGCCACTCACAGATGACCTGAGCACTACAAAGACATGAGAGAGAGCGAGAGAGAGAAGGGAGAGAAAGAAGAGAGAGAGAGGACAGAAAAGCCCGGAGAATGCACAGGGGCCTGTTCCTCAGTTAATCTCAGACAGACTTTATTCTGTGCAAATTTCTTTAAGACTCTCCCGCAACCTAAAGTCTGCTCCTACCGCTGGGCACTTGGTAGGAGACTAATAGACAAGGCAAGGCCCCCGGTGGAGGACTACATATGTTTATATTAGTACATTCACAGATGCGCTTCCTTCTCAACGTATTACTGAATCATAGGGGTTGGAAATTCACTCTGGTTTCTTATCGTACGTGACTAAGATGTAAGTAGAAAAATATGTATTCATGTGTAAGATTCTGTTTGTCAATTATTGGAGAATGGTTCTGCGGCTTGGCATAACTCAGTGGGGGAGAACACAGAATAAGATATTTTAATAATACGGCTGTGAATTGCTGTTTAGAATATAAAGCTTATCCCAACATGTGTTCTTTGTGTGCCATCATCCATGACTAAATGTATGGTGAATCAAGCACAAAACAATTTCATACAGGCAGATTTGCTCTTATCTACTTTTGCCACGACCCTGCTGTCTGTCACTGTAACTCAGCAGTGAGTGTGTGTGTGTGTTCGTGTGTTCGTGTGTGTGTGTGTGTGTGCACGAGTGTGTCTCTTAGGTGGAGGCCTACTGGGGACTAATATTTTATACTTTGAAATTCCCCACCAATCACCTCCACCCAATTTCCTCCAGTTTAGCACCTTAGCGAAAAGCTATTATCAGCCTGCCTTGATTGTAAACAAGCCAATGGGATGGTTTGAATTCGTCACAGCTTAGGACCTGTTTAATAGTTTTTCATGGTCATTTCACACAATCAAATTATACCAAAGAAAAACTGGGAGAAAAAGCATCAGGGTTTGTCAAGCATGCGATAAATTCTCAGGAAAACTATGAAATCGAAATGAACATGTCTGCTTGAGAGTTTAATCAAAATGTCTGTCTCACAAGTCAGGTTGGGGATTGTAGCAATTTTTCTTCACATTGCTGTGAAATTAATGACTACAGTGCCTTCAGAAAGTATTCACACCCCTTGACTTTTTCCACATTTTGTTGTGTTACAAAGCGGGATACATTTGATTTAATTGTCATTTTTTTGTCAAAGTTCTACACAAAATACTCTGTATTGTGAAAGTGGAAGAAAAATTTTAACATTTGTAAAACATTAATGAAAAATAAAACACGAATATATCTTGATAACATGATGCAGCCAACACCATGCTTGACAATATGAAGAGTGGTATTCATTGATGTGTCGTGTTAGATTTGACCCAAACATAACACTTTTTATTCAGGACATAAAGTTCAATATTTTGCCACATTTTTTGCAGTTTTACTTTAGTGCGTTATTGCAAATAGGATGCATGTTTTGGAATATTTTTATTCTGTACAAACTTCCTCTTTTCACTCTGTCAATTAGGTTAGTATTGTGGAGTATCTAAAATGTTGTTCATCAATCCTCAGTTTTCTCCTATCACCGCCATTCAATTCTGTAACTGTTTTAAAGTCACCATTGGCCTCATGGTGAAATCCCTGAGTTGTTTCCTTCCTCTCCAGCAACTACGTTAGGAAGGACGCCTGTATCTTTGTAGTGATTTGGTGTATTGATACACCATCCAAAGTTTAATTAATAACTTCATCATACTCAATGGGATATTCAATGTCTGCTTTTTTTATTTATATCCATCTACCAATAGGTGCCCTTCTTTGCGAGGCATTGGAAAACCTCCCTGATCTATATGGTTGAATCTGTGTTTGAAATTCACTAATCGACTGAGGAACCTTTATCTGTAATATCTCTATGTGTGGGGTCCTGAGATGAGGTAGTCATTAAAAATCATGGTCAACACTGTTATTGCACACAGATTGAATGTTACTTGTTACGTGATTTATTACTCCTGAACTTATTTAGGCTTGCCATTTCAAAGGAGTTGAATACTTATTGACCCAAGACATGTCTGCTTTTCATTTTTTATTAACTTCTAAATAGATAATTCCACTTTGACATTATGGGATATTGTGTGTAGGCCAATTTAATCTATTTTAAATTCAGGCTGTAACACTACAAAACGTGGAAAAAGTCATTGGGTGTAATTATAGGGCTGTGGCGGTCATGACATTTTGTCAGCCAGTGATTGCAAACAAAGAACTGCCGATCTCACGCTGTTGACCGTTAATTAACATAAACACGTTTAGCATCTCCTGGCTTTCACACATAGCCTACAAGCCACTGATGCAGACCTTTGGAACATCTACATTTTAAAAAGTCTAATAAATCAATTTAATATAGCCTACACCTTCACAATAAATCCATTATTTATTTAAAAAAAAACATGATATGAAGAAAATCTAGTCTATTTCAGAAGAACAGTATAGCATACTCTGTTGTCCTTATGTTAGACCAAACGATTTGTGCACACATGTGGCTATTCTGTGTTGAGAGGATAACAAAGAAACAGGTCCTCCTATATGCTTCATTTAGAGTTATTTATGCAACTTTAGTTGTGATACAAACATTGGGCTATATCTTTAGATTTGTAATATAATCCAAGGCTGCATGCAATGATGTTTCTTAAAGACATGAGTTCTGCTTTGTTTCTTGTGCACGCCACGAATTTCCAGGCAAGCATCCCCCTTGTGTGGCAGTATTGCCCCCTAAAAAAAAAACATGCCTTTGGCCAAAGTGGCTGTAAATCCCTTCTCCCGGCTGCCAATCAAATCAAATCAAATAAAATATAATTTCTCACATACACGTGTTTAGCAGATGTTATTGCGGGTGTAGCGGAATGCTTGTGCTTCTAGCTCCAACAGTGCAGTAATATCTGACAGTTTCACAATAATACACACAATACACACAAAGCCAAAGTAAAGGAATGGATTTAAGAATATATTACTATTTGAATGAGCAATGTCAGAATGGCATAGACTAAGATACAGTAGAATAGTATAGAATACAGTATATACATATGAGATGAGTAATACATAGACTAAGATACAGTAGAATAGGATAGAATACACTATATACATATGAACAATCGTTGTGCTCTGAAGCCCCTCTCACTCACATGGCTCTCTAAGATATTTTAATTCTTATTAGCCAATGCCCCTCATGTGATCGGGTCCTTCTCAAAGGCATCTCAGCTCCGAAGTAGGCTACAAGTGAAGACAGACACATTGGGGACACAACTGAGCGTGTCCTAATTCCGAGGCGCATATTGAAGATGTTACAAGAACAGTCCACATTTTAATTTTCGTCAGCCAACAAGATAAGTAGGCCTAACGAACAGCAAAATCACTAGCCTATGTCAATCTACTATCCCCCATAGTACAAAAGTTGACCTATTCTATTAGTCAACTTGTCCTTCTGTGCCAGAAAGAAATATTCCAAACATATTCTGGGACCGTTGTTGGATGCGATAGATCCCAAAATAACAACTTGCATCAAAAAACCTCTGAAAAGCAATGAGGCTGATGCAAAAGATCAGAACAGTTAGCTTAAAATGTTGATAAACTGTTGGGCTATTTCTTCACATTATAAGCACAGCAATGCACACACGGCAGTAGGCTATATGCGCAAATGTTCCAAAATGCTATGAATTAGCGGTGTTTCTTTAAACTGACCACAAATGCATGTATGTATGTATGCATGTAATGCTTTAATTATAAAGGTGCATTTCTATGCTGAAAATGATCTTCCCCAAACTTGAAACTGACGTGCCGCCTATGTATGCCAGTTAGGCTCTACACCCGTTGTAAAGCGGATTAATGTGCTTAATTTTAAAAGTGATTTGGCCACTTTAGTTAGGCTACATGAGGTGTGCTACTGTTGTAAAGCAAAGCAATGTGCTTAATATTAGGAATGCTGAGAAATAAATATAGTAGGCCTAGCCTAAAGAAAGCTGATGGGATCCTCCTCTTTTTAATAGAGATCATCACTCTGTTTTCTGACGCAATTGCATAGCCTATAGAAATGTTGCGCCACATGAGCTCTCATGAAGTTTTTGATTAGATTTTCGATTACATTTGCATTGATGTCAGAGTGTTTAGAGGGACAATAGAGTCCTGAGTACCAGGCAGTTAGCAAGTTTGGTAGTCTACTAAGGACCAGCAGCAGCATCAGAGTGCAGTTTTGGAGAAGCCTAGTTACCTTGACTAGACGGTCATGTGGAATTTGACTGTGGTCATGACTCGTGACCGACAATGTGGCGGTAATACAGTAACAGCCCTAGGTGTGAATACATTCCGAAGGCACTGTAAGTGGATGGTGACTGGCAAAGCAGCACTTACTGTAGATGGGAAGAGTAAACACTCAACTATACACAGGGCTGTGGCAGTCATGACATTTTGTCAACCTGGAATTGTCATGCAAATAACTGCTGGTCCCACAGTAATTGACTGTCAAGTAACATAAACACATTTAGCGTCTTCGGCTTCCACAAATAGCCTACAAGCCACTGGTGCAGACCTTTGGAACATCTACATTTTAAAAAGTTTCATAAATCCATTAAATGTAGCCTACACATTCACAATAAATCCATTATTTATTTTAGGCAGGTCTAAAGAAACTTTCTGATATGATACTTTTTTTTTTGCCTATTTAAGAAGAACAAAATATCATATTCTGAGTCGTTCTTAAGTTGGGCCCTGATCTGGCTATGCCATATGTCTGCGGGCTACGCTAGTTCATTTAGCAGGCAAGATTTGCTTATAATTGCCATTGCATTATTTAGTATTATTTTATAGTAAGAACAATACAATTGAACATAGCTGAATATAATAGAAAGGATATTTTGTTCCCAAACGATTTCTGAGGGAGTGAGCACATACGGCTATTCTGTGTTGAGAGGTTAACAAAGAAACAGGTCCTCCTATATGCTTCATTTAGAGTTATTTATGCAACTTTAGTTGTGATACAAACGTTAGGCTTTATGTTTTGATTTGGAATTATTCTAAGGCTGCATGATGCGACTAATGATGATTTGAAAAAGAAAGTTGCATGAAAGACAAGCCCTCCGCTCTGTTTCTTGCTCAGGCTACACACGCTTCATCAGTGTCTCATTTTAACAAGCACTTGATAATATTCTGTCACGGGCGTCGTAAGGAGTGGACCAAAATGCAGAGGGTATATTGATCATCTTCTTTACTTTATTAACCTCTTACATCTAGACGTTCCGCTAGCGGAACACCTGCTCCAATATCCAATGATAGGCGTGGCGCGAATTACAAATTCCTCAAAAATACAAAAACTTCAATTTTTCAAACATATGACTATTTCACAGCATTTTAAAGACAAGACTCTCCTTTATCTAACCACACTGTCCGATTTCAAAAAGGCTTTACAGCGAAAGCAAAACATTAGATTATGTCAGCAGAGTACCAAGCCAGAAATAATCAGACACCCATTTTTCAAGCTAGCATATAATGTCACAAAAACCCAGAAGACAGCTAAATGCAGCACTAACCTTTGATGATCTTAATCAGATGACACACCTAGGACATTATGTTATACAATACATGCATGTTTTGTTCAATCAAGTTCATATTTATATAAAAAAACTAGCTTTTTACATTAGCATGTGACGTTCAGAACTAGCATACCCCCCGCAAACTTCCGGGGAATTTGCTAACAATTTACTAAATTACTCACGATAAACGTTCACAAAAAGCATAACAATTATTTTAAGAATTATAGATACAGAACTCCTCTATGCACTTGATATGTCCGATTTTAAAATAGCTTTTTGGTGAAAGCACATTTTGCAATATTCTAAGTACATAGCCCAGCCATCACGGGCTAGCTATTTAGACACCCGGCAAGTTTAGCCTTCACCAAAATCAGATTTACTATTATAAAAGTTTGATTACCTTTTGTTGTCTTCGTCAGAATGCACTCCCAGGACTGCTACTTCAATAACAAATGTTGGTTTGGTCCAAAATAATCCATCGTTATATCCGAATAGCGGCGTTTTGTTCGTGCGTCCCAGACACTATCCGAAATGGTAAATCAAGGTCGTGCGCATGGCGCAATTCGTGACAAAAAAATTCTAAATATTCCATTACCGTACTTCGAAGCATGTCAACCGCTGTTTTAAATACATTTTTATGCAATTTATCTCGTAAAAAAGCGATAATATTCCGACCGGGAATCTCCTTTTCAGCAAACAGAGGAAAAATCACAAAGACGGGGGCGGCCAGGGCACGCGCCTAAGCCCACAGTCCCTTGATCGGCCACTTGAGAAAGGCGATAATGTGTTTCAGCCTGGGGCTGGGATGACGACATTCAGGTTTTTCCCGGGCTCTGAGCGCCCATGGAAGACGTAGGAAGTGTCACGTTAGAGCAGAGATCCTTTGTAAAAGATAGAGATGGCAAAGAAGTTCAAGAAATGGTCAGACAGGCCACTTCCTGTAAAGGAATCTCTCAGGTTTTGACCTGCCATTTGAGTTCTGTTATACTCACAGACACCATTCAAACAGTTTTAGAAACTTTGGAGTGTTTTCTATCCAAAGCCAATAATTATATGCATATTATAGTTACTGGGCAGGAGTAGTAACCAGATTAAATCGGGTACGTTTTTTATCCAGCCGTGAAAATACTGCCCCCTAGCCATAACAGGTTAAAGATAAGACACTTAAACAAAACAAAACAAACGACGAAAACAGTCCAGTAAGGTGCACAGACTAAACTAGGAACAACCACCCACAAACACAAGTGAAAACAAACACAACTAAATATGGCCTCCAATTAGAGACAATAACAACCAGCTGCCTCTAATTGGAGGTCATTGACAAAACTAATATAGAAATAGAAAAGCTAGATAAACACATAGAAATAGATAACATAGAACATAAACCAAAAACCCCGAAACACACAAAACAAAATCCCCCTGCCACGCCCTGACCAAACTACAGTAACAAATAACCCCTTTCACTGGTCAGGACGTGACATATTCTCACTCAGAATATTCTCAATTCTTTATAGCCTACTAATGTATGTGTGGAATAATTTTTTATTTAGAATGGCCCACAACATAAAAAACATCTCATCCGTAGCCTGCACGCAAATAGGGAATGGAGGTTATGTGCGGTTATGTTTTTAATATGCCAGGTGAGCTACACCGTTTGTAAAGCGGATCAATGTCCTTAACTTTTAAGAATTGACCAATAAATGTAGCAGCACAAGAAATCTGGGATCCGCTTTTAAATAGTAGGATATAAGAACACGTTTCACTAGGCTCTGTAGGCTATGGGCTCTCCAAACGTGTTCCAGGGGTCTTGGGGTCTTGTTTCTTGCCTTAGACTGCACACACTGGGCATTATTTACAAGTGATAATATTCTCACCATTCAGACTATTCTCAATGTAATCTTGTCTTTACATACTGTATACTAAATCATATATGTGTGAAATTAGTTTTGATTTAGAATGGGCCCTTATCATGCACCTGTTGGAACGGGGGCAGGGTATAAAAAGACGTCATCCTCATGCACTGGAACAGCGAACGGAGGACGCTTATCCCACGGTTAATTTTCGTCCCAGCCAGGTAGGCTACTGCGGTTGTAAAACGAAGCAATGTGCTTAATATATGGAAAGTTGAGAAATAAATATAGAAGGCCTAGCCTATAGAAAGCTGATAGGATTCCAATTATTTTACTAGAGGCCATCAAAACTGTTTTCTCACGCAATTACATAGCATAGCATAGCCTATAGAAACGTTGCTCAACAGGAACACTTATTCCATGCATCAACCAGCTATGAGGAACTGGCTTTCGCTGCGGTGATCCTGAATGCCAGGGGTCTCATGAAGTGTTGGATTTAATGTTTTAATCATTTGCATTGGCCACAGTGATTAGAGGGACAATAGAGCACTGAGTACCGGCCATTAGCGGCTGGACTTTAGCAAGTTTGGGAGGCTACAAATGGTCATCAGCGGCATCAGAGAGCTGTTTTGGAGAGGCCTAGTTACAGCGACTCAACGGTCACGTGGAATTTGACTTCGGTCATGACTCCTGACTGTTGGTGTGGTAGTAATAAAGTCACTGCAACAGCCCTAACCACACACACACACACACACACACACACACACACACACACACACACACACACACACACACACACACACACACACACACACACACACACACACACACACACACACACACACACACACACACACACACACACACACACACCATATTTAAATATATCAAATTCTATTGGTCACATACTTGTGTTTAGCCGATATTATTGCAGGTGTAGCGAAATACTTGTAAATATATCACATTGCATTTGTGCCATTGATTTCTGCCAGAGAGAGAAGAAAATGTATTTAAACCATATATACCCTATTAAGTGTCTCAAACCAATGCTTTTATTGGATTTCTTACATTAAGGTAATTTCACTATTCAAAGCACACAATTATTGGCAGAAGAGGGGGCACTTACTAGCTTATTACTGAGAATGATCGTCGGTGTACACATCACTGACAAACTGAAATGGTCCACCCACACAGACAGTGTGGTGAAGAAGGCGCAACAGAGTCTCTTCAACCTCAGGAGGCTGAAGAAAGTTGGCTTGTCACTTCAAACCCTCAAACTTTTACAGATGGACAATTTAGAGCATGCTGTCAGGCTGTATCACCGCCTGGCACAGCAACTGAACCGCCCGCAACCGCAGGGCTCTCCAGAGGGTGGTGAGGTCTGCACAACATATCAACGGGGGCAAATTACCTGGTCTCCAGGACACCTACAGCACCCGATGTCACAGGAAGGCCAAAAGGTTCATCAAGGACAACAACCACCCGAGCCACTGCTTGTTCACCCCGTTATCATCCAGAAGGCGAGGTCAGTAAATGTGCATCAAAGCTGGGACCGAGAGACTGAAAAGTAGCTTCTATCTCAAGGTCATCAGACTCTTAAATAGCCATCAGTAGCACCTCAGACTTGAAATCACTGGCCACTTTCATAATGGAACACTGGTCGCTTTAATAATGTTTACATATTTTGCATTACTCATCTCATAGGTATGTACTGTATTCTATACTACTCTACTGTATCTTAGTCTATGCCGCTCTGAAATTGCTCGTCCAAATATTTATATATTCTAATTCCATTCATTTACTTTGGATTTGTGTGTATTGTGTGTATTATTGTGACACTGTTAGATATTACTGCACTGTTGGAGCTAGAAACACAAGCATTTCGCTACACCCACAATAACATCTGCTAAACACGTGTATGTGACCAATAAAATTAGACTTGATTTGATAGGTAATTGCTTATTCCACTGTGGTTCCTATGACATAATGGATTATATACTGTAATGTCATATGTGACCTAACCATGCATACAAACACCTGTCACGGAACTGGCTCATATGAAGTCATTCCACAACCTCCATTCTCTCTCCCTTCTCTCACAATTGCTTATCTTCATTCTCTCTCCCTCTACAAGAAAAGGTAGTGTTAGCTTCGGTAGCGTTAGCGTCGGTAGCATTAGCAGCGTTAGCCGCTGTGTTTGTATGAGCAGATATTTACCTTTCTTCTCCTGCTTCTCCTGCTTTATTATACCCAGTGTAATAGAGTTATCTTCAGTTGAGTTAAGTGACTAGCAGTGTTTGTCTAAGCAGGTAGTTATCTCCCTAATTGAGCCCCCTGTGGATTCCTTACTCGCAGAGAGCAGGCAGATTTCTCTGCAAAGTTCAGGCTGCTCAGCCCCTCAGGCCAGAGACAGCAAGCCTTGAACCCCATCATTAGGCCCTGGAGGGCAGAACAGATACAACAACCACCACTAAACTGTACACTGTACAGTACATACCTATCATTCTGGAGACACGTGATGGTGATCATTGTGATGAGGGGGGAGAGGTAGATAGCACTGATCATGATGATGATAGTGTTGACGATTAGGATGATGGTGGTGTGTGGAATTATGGATATTTATTGATGCAGGCTCTACAATTCTAAAACAATATTTTTTTCTACAGAACAAACAGATGTTGCATCACTTCTGCAACAGCAGAAATATGATAAACATACACTATATATACAGAAAAGTATGTAGAAACCCCTTCAAATGAGTGGATTTGGCTATTTCAGCCACACCCATTGCAAACAGGTGTATAAAATCAAGCACACAGCCATGTAATCTCCATAGACAAACATTGGCAGTAGAATGGCCTTACTGAAAAACTCAGTGACTTTCAACATGGCACCGTCATAGGATGCCACCTGTCCAAAAAATCACTTAGTCACATTTCTGCCCTGCTAGAGCTGCCCCGGTCAACTGTAAGTGCTGTTATTTTGAAGTGGAAACGTTTAGGTGCAACAACAGCTCAGCCACGAAGTGGTAGGCCACAAGCTCACAGAACTGGACCGCCGAATGCTGAAGCGTATAGCACGTAAAAATCGTCTGTCCTCAGTTGCAACCATCACTACCGAGTTCCAAACTGCCTCTGGAAGCAAAGTCAGCACAAGAACTGTTCGCTAGGACCTTCAAAAAAATGGGTTTCCAGCCGCACACAAGCCTAAGATCACCCACCATGTGCAATGTCAAGCATCGGCTGGATGGGTGTAAAGCTCGCCACCATTGGATTCTGGAGCAGTGGAAACGCGTTCTCTGGAGTGATGAATCAAGCTTCATCATCTGTCAGTCCGACATACGAATCTGGGTTTGGTGGATGCCAGGAGAACACTACCTGCCCGCATGCATAGTGCCAACTAAAGTTTGGTTGGAGGCGGAATAATGGTCTGGGCCTGTGTTTCATGGTTTGGGCTAGGTCCCTTAGTTCCAGTGAAGGGAAATCGTAACGCTACAGCATACAATGACTTTTACGTAGGCCACTTGGAGGAGGGAACGCAACACTCTGCTACATCTCAACTCCCTGTGGAGTGAAAAAGTATGTGATCGTTGGTGCAGGGAAGGATGACAGAGGCAGAGAAAAATAAATTTTACAGGGAATTTATTATTCCTTAACACGGTAATGTGGAGAAAAGGGGCTGAACGGAACCAAAGCAAGGAAAGTACAAATTTAAGAGGCCCCTCTCCTACTGTACCTTACTTGCCCTCCCACTTCTTACCTAACCTTTAGCACCACCTGGCGCGCTAACCAAAATACAGGGGCTGGTCCGCCTAGTGTGCATAGAAAGATTAACTACTACGGGTTATGTATGCCCGCAGGCCTCTTGCCTAAATATTCCCAAGGTGCGTTCCCCTTCCCCACCGGGAACAGAATAATTACTAATACTTAGTGAACAATTTCAATACACAAAAATACTAAGTCCTATTTGTATACACATACCTCTGAAGGAGCGCCTACAAAATAATATCAACAAAACTTTTACTGACCAACAACCAACACAGGACATAAAAATAAGTTCTGGTCCGATAAAGGAACACTGGCTTTAATCAACCTGGAGAAGGAGTTGGTAATTGAAGAGACAGCTGTTTCTCCTGGCGAGAGGGAGGGGTCAGAGTGTCAATCAGCGATGGGGCCAACCAATTAGCTGCTTTAGGATTCCAGGAAGCCATTTCCTGAAATACACACACATACAAACCCACAACAACACAGAAACTGGGGACCGTAACAATGACATTCTGGCCAATTCTGTGCTTCCTACTTTGTGGTAACAGTTTGGGGTAGGCCTTTCCTGTTTCAGCATGACAATGCCCCAGTGCACAATGTGAGGTCCATACAGAAATGGTTTGTAGACATCGGTGTGGAAGAACTTGACTGGCCTGCACAGAGCCTTGACCTCAACCCCGTCGAACACCTTTGGGATGAATTGGAACTCCCACTGCGAGGCAGGCATAATCGCCCAAAATCAGTGCCTGACCTCACTAATGCTCTTGTGGCTGAATGGAAGCAAATCCCTGCAGCAATTTAATTTTTTTATTTAAACTTTATTTAACCAGGTAGGCTAGTTGAGAACAAGTTCTCATTTACAACTGCGACCTGGCCAAGATAAAGCAAACCAGTGCGACAAAAACAACAACACATAGTTACACATGGAATTAACAAACGTACAGTCAATAACAAAATAGAAAAAATCTATACACAGTGTGTGCAAATGAGGTAAGATTAGGGAGGTAAGGCCGTGGTGGCGAAGTAATTACAATTTAGCAATTAAACACAGGAGTGATAGATGTGCAGAAGATGAATGTGCAAGTAGAGATACTGAGGTGCAAAGGAGCAACAAAAAAAATAACAATATGGGGATGAGGCAGTTGGATGGGCAATTTACAGATGGGCTATGTACAGGTGCAGTGATCTGTGAGCTGCTCTGACAGCTGATGCTTAAAGTTAGTGAGGGACATATGAGTCTCCAGCTTCAGTGATTTTTGCAAGTTGTTCCAGTCATTGGCAGCAGAGAAGGAATAGGCTTTGAGGGTGACCAGTGAAATATACCTGCTGGAGCGCTTGCTACAGGTGGGTGCTGCTATGGTGACCAGTGAGCTGAGATAAGGCGGGGCTTTACCTAGCAAAGATTTATAGATGACCTGGAGCCAGTGGGTTTGGCGACGAATATGAAGTAAGGGCCAGCCAACGAGAGCATACAGGTCGCAGTGGTGGGTAGTATACAGGGCTTTGGTGACAAACGGATGGCACCGTGATAGACTGCATCCAATTTGCTGAGTAGAGTGTTGGGGGCTATTTTATAAATGACATTGCCAAAGTCAAGGATCGGTAGGATAGTCAGTTTTACGAGGGTATGTTTGGCAGCCGATTCTATATTTAATTTGGGATTGGAGATGCTTAATGTGAGTCTGGAAGGAGAGTTTACAGTCTAACCAGACACCTAGGTATTTGTAATTGTCCACATATTCTAAATCAGAACCGTCCAGAGTAGTGATGCTGGACGGGCGGGCAGGTGCGGGCAGCGATCGGTTGAAGAGCATGCATTTAGTTTTACTTGCATTTAAGAGCAGTTGGAGGCCACAGAAGGAGAGCTGTATGGCATTGAAACTCGTCTGGAGGTTAGTTAACACAGTGTCCAAAGAAGGGCCAGCAGTATACAGAATGGTGTCGTCTGCATAGCGGTGGATCAGAGAATCACCAGCAGAAAGAGCGACATCATTGATGTATACAGAGAAAAGAGTCGGCCAGAGAATTGAACCTTGTGGCACCCCCATAGAGACTGCCAGAGGTCTGGACAACAGGCCCTCCAATTTGACACACTGAACTCTGTCTGAGAAGTAGCTGGTGACCCAGACGAGGCCGTCATTTGAGAAACCAAAGCTGTTGAGTCTGCCGATAAGAATGTGGTGATTGACAGAGTCTAAAGCCTTGGCCAGGTCGATGAATACGGCTGCACAGTATTGTCTTTTATCGATGGCAGTTATGATATCGTTTAGGACCTTGAGCGTGGCTGAGATGCACCCATGACCAGCTCGGAAACCAGATTGCATAGCGGAGATGTTACGGTGTGATTCGAAATGGTTGGTGATCTGTTTGTTAACTTGGCTTTCGAAGACCTTAGAAAGGCAGTGTAAGATAGATATAGGGCTGTAGCAGTTTGGGTCTAAATTGTCTCCCCTTTGAATAGAGGGATGACGGTGGCAGCTTTCCAATCTTTGGGGATCTCAAACAATACGAAAGAAAGGTTGAACAGGCTAGTAATAGGGGTTGCAACAATTGCGGCGGATCATTTTAGAAAAAGAGGGTCCAGATTGTCTAGCCATGCTGATTTGTTACGGGTGCAGATTTTTCAACTCTTTCAGAAACTCAGCTATCTGGATTTGGGTGAAGGAGAAATGAGGGAGGTTTGGGCAAGTTGCTATGGGGGTGCAGGGCTGTTGACCGGGGTAGGTGTAGCCAGCTGGAAAGCATTGCCAGCCGTAGAAAAATGCTTATTGAAATTCTCAATTATCATGGATTTATTGGTGGTGACAGTGTTTCCTAGCCTCAGTGCAGTGGGCAGCTGGGAGGAGCTGCTCTTATTCTCCATGAACTTTACAGTGTCCCAGAACCTTTTGGAGTTTGTACTACAGGATGCAAATTTATGTTTGAAAAAGCTAGCCTTTGCTTTCCTAACTGCCTGTGTATATAGGTTCCTAACTTCCCTGAAAAGTTGCATATTGCGGTGGCTATTCGATGCTAATGCAGTACGCCACAGGACGTTTTTGTGTTGGTCAAGAGACGTCAAGTCTGGAGTGAACCAAGGGCAATATCTGTTCCTGGTTCTACATATTTTGAATGGGGCATGCTTATCCTCTTAGGGCTAGGGTCAGTTTTCAGAAGTTCGGATGAATGACATGCCAAAAGTAAACTGTCTGTTACTCAAGCCCAGAAGCTAGGATATGCATATAATTGGTAGCATTGGATAGAAAATACAGTTTCTAAAACTGTTAAAATAATGTCTGTGAGTATAACCGAACTGATATGGCAGGCAAAAACCCGAGGTCACAGGCCATTTCAATGCTAGTCTATGGGATATACAAATAAATAGCTCCCAGCTTGCAGTTCCTATGGCTTCTACTAGATGTCAACAGTCTTTAGAAAGGGTTTCAGTCATGTTTTTTGAAAAATGAACGAGTAGTTGTAGGTGTCTCTCATTAGAAAAGTAATCTTGTTGCGCTTGTGAATGAGGTGTGTGCTCGTCGTTATTTATCTTCCCTATTGAACATACTATTCTCCGTCTTAAATTTAATTGTTTATTTAGATATTAGAGTACCTGAGGATTAATTAGAAACATCGTTTGACTTGTTTGGGTGAACTTTACTGGTAACTTTTTGGATTCGTTTCTATGCATGTTGAACGAGTGGATTACTGAATCAAGCGCGCCAACTAAACTGACATTTTTGGGATATAAAGAAGGACTTTATCGAACACAACGACCATTCATTGTGTAGCTGGGACCCTTGGGATTGCAAACCAAGGAAGATTTTCAAAGGTAAATGATTTATTTTATCGCTATTTGGGATTTTGTGATGCCTGTGCTGGTTTGAAAAAGTATTTTGATATGGGGCGCTGTCCTCAGATAATCACATGGTATGCTTTTGCCGTAAAGCCTTTTTGAAATCTGACAACACGGTTGGATTTACAAGAAGTTAAGCTTTTAATTGACGTAAAACACTTGAATGTTCATGAATGTTTAATATTACAATTTTTTCATTTGAATTTGGCACGCTCCAGCTTCACCGGATGTTAACGATTTTGATTCCGATAGCGGGATCCGTGCGCTAAGACGATTTATTTAAGATGGCGAGGAAAGCCCTTTTAAAGAATAACCATGCATCCTGTACTGACGGAATGAGGTCAATATCCTTCCAGGATACGCGGGCCAGGTCGATTAGAAAGACCTGCTCGCTGAAGTGTTTTAGGGAGCGTTTGACAGTGATGAGGGGTGGTCGTTTGACCGCAGACCCATTACAGACGCTGGAAATGAGGCAGTGATTGCTGAGATCCTGGTTGAAGAAGGCAGAGGTGTATTTAGAGGGGAGGTTGGTCAGGATGATATCTATGAGGGTGCACATGTTTACAGATTTGGGGTTGTACCTGGTAGGTTCATTGATAATTTGTGTGAGATTGAGGGCATCTAGCTTAGATTGTAGAAAGGCTGGGGTGTTAAGCATGTCCCAGTTTAGGTCACCTAACAGTACGAGCTTTGAAGATAGATGGGGGCAATCAATTCACATATGGTGTCCAGGGCACAGCTGGGGGCAGATGGTGGTCTATAACAAGCGGCAACGGTGAGACACTTGTTTCTGGAAAGGTGGATTTTTAGAAGTAGAAGCTTGAATTGTTTGGGTACAGACCTGGATAGTATGACAGACCTCTGCAGGCTGTCTCTGCAGTAGATTGTAACTCCGCCCCCTTTGGCAGTTCTATCTTGTTGGAAAATGTTGTAGTTAGGGATGGAAATTTTTGGATTTTTGGTGGCCTTCCTAAGCCAGGATTCAGACACAGCTAGGACATCCGGGTTGGCAGAGTGTGCTAAAGCAGTGAGTAAAGCAAACTTAGGGAGGAGGCTTCTAATGTTAACATGCATGAAACCAAGGCTTTTACGGTTACAGAATTCAACAAATGAGAGCGCCTGGGGAATGGGAGTGGAGCTAGGCGCTGCAGGGCCTGGATTAACCTCTACATCACCAGAGGAACAGAGGAGGAGTAGGATAAGGGTACGGCTAAAGGCTATAATAACTGGTTGTCTAGTGCGTTCGGAACAGAGCATAAAAGGAACAGGTTTCTGGGCACGGAAGAATAGATTCAAGGCATAATGTACAGACAAGGGTATGGTAGGATGTGATGTAGTTTGATGTGATGCAATGTTCCAACATCTAGTGGAAAGCCTTCCCAGAAGAGTGGAGGATGTTAAAGCAGCTAAGGGTGGACCAAGTCCATTTTAATTCCCATGATTTTGGAATGAGATGTTTGATGGCCAGGTGTCCAAATACGATTGGTCATGTAGTGAATATATAAGAATTATCTGGCCAAGTACATTGCTAATTCAGCTTCCATAGATTTTATACATCAAATACAAAACTAACAGAAACACACAAGCAGAGAGAGAGAGAGAGAGGAGAGAGAGAGAGAGAGAGAGAGAGAGAGAGAGAGAGAGAGAGAGAGAGAGGAGAGAGAGAGAGAGAGAGAGAGAACACAATCACCAGATGGTGTCGCAAAGTAGTATGTGTTGCACCTCCGTCCCTCGCTCACGTCATTTACAGTGTTATCAACGTTCCACAGGCGCCACATTGGTGTCCAAAAGTAGAACAGGAGCTACTGACTGTTTTGCCCAGTAGTCGAGTCACTAAACCTCGAGTCCAAATCGAGTCCCCTGTGCTCGAGTCCAAGTCCGAGTCACCAGTGGTCAAGTCATGAGTCGAGTCACCAGTGCTCAAGTCCTGGTCCAAGTGCTCCAGTCTGAGACACAGGGTCTACATTAACTCAAAATAAAGTTATTTACCCAGTCAGATATAGCGTAGCAGCAAGATGAATTTAGTCAATAAATTGTTTGCTATCCCTTTTCCTTTCTTTCTGTGCCACCAAATGTTTGCATTTAGGCTACTGGTAATGTTACCAGAGCTACGTTCAGTTGCACAATGTTCTTGAATGTTTCTGACAGAAATTCTGTGAATAGAGCCTACATTAATCCTTATTCAACATGTCAGAGAGGCATGTTTGTTCTACATAGCATATTTCTATCTGAACATTCCAAAACATTGTGTCCTGCTGAATGCGCCCCAGGTTGTTAGCTATAGCTAGCTAATGAGGTACACTACCGTTCAAAAGTTTGGGGTCACTTACAAATGTTTTCCATGACCTTTCTATGTGCGGATAGTATGCATCCCCTTCCCCTCAAGAATGGTCTACCATATAGCCAGTTATGCAGGGTTAAACAAATCTGTGGCCACCAGTCAGATTTTGACAGCAATACAAAAAAAAAATGACAGATAAATACAAAATGAGAGGCTACAAGGACAAAACTCTTGATGCTACATGATGAAAATATCTCAAAAACCAAGAGAGGAATTACTAAAAACTCAACCAAAGAAGAAAAACAACACAACCGTCTTTTGCACTAAGAACACCAAGGGTTCGGAGAAAATGAAAGCAATCCTGAAAAAGCACTGGCATATTCTGCAATCAAACAAAAAAATCACACACCTCTTCAAGGAAGCCCCACTTATGGTCTATAAGCGTGGTCGCAATATTGGAGATAGTTTGGTGAGATCAGACATGCCCCCTGAAACAAAAACAAGGACATTTCTAAGTGACCCCAAACTTTTGAACGTTGGTGTAACATGACTGAACAAGGTGCAGCCTAAACAAATGGTTAACGGTCTGGTTCACAAGTAACCTAGTTTTTGACCCGCCAATGCATGATAGAAAGAAAAAACATAGCACCTGTATTATGGGTCATGTCTTCTGAACGGTAAGGGCTAGAATCAAGCACATTTCTCTGAGGAAAAGAGAGAGACTTAGCTACCTTGGCTATGAAATGCAGTGGGGAAAGTGGGAGGGTTGAGCGAGACTACAAAGTCAAAGAAAGACTACTTTTCTATACTCCAGGGAGTGAAAAACATAGCTAGCGTGTTGTTTTACTATGAAACTCAATGCTGCTATTGGTTTGAATTTGGAAAACAGCTATTGTTTCGTAACCAGGCAAAGGTTAGCTAACGAGAAGGCTGGTGGTGACTGTTTAGCTACAGGGATGCAAGAGAGTCTCCTGCGTGATAATCGAAGGCTGATAGGCTGTGTGTGGTGCGTCGTTACCACTGCAGAGCAGAACTGCACGTCGTATCTATGCTGCTATTATTAATTGTGTTTATCACTGAAAAGCTCTCAATCTCGCCAAAAACTCTTGTCCAGTCCACTTAGTTGTTCGATTTTAGTCTCAGAGATCATTTAGTCTCGTGTCGTTTTAGTCAACTGATTTTTTTGTTTGTTGTTAAGTTATAGTTTTTTTCTGGGTCTATTAAGTCAGTTATAGTCTCACCAATTGCCACTGAAAAATATTTTTGTCCATATTTTTATTGACGAAATGAACACTGTGTCAATCACACTGACATCCACACCGCTAATGTTTCTTCTTTAAACACACTTTGCGAGTAGAACCAACATCCCTGTGTTAGTTACAGTAACATCTTCTATTGAATCATAGTATAGAGCAGCAGTCAAATTACTGTAGGACTTACATCCCCATAAGCTCTCAAACTCCTTGCCCGACCGACACACAGAGGGAGAGAGCAGAGCGGCACTAGCTCCTGCTACCTGCCCAGGGTTTTACCCTGATGGAATACGCAATTATGCCTCTCTGGCTCCTTTGTAATGGAATATGCAATTATCCTCTGTGCTCGTTTTTCACATAATAATGTATAGACCTGTAACTCTATGGGAGTGAAAGTGTATTGCCGTGATTGAGTTCCCATCCATAACAATTGCTGCACTAGTCAAGTATGGGAGGTTTAAATTATGAGCTGTTTTATTGCTATTTTATACCAGGAAGCTATTTGGGAAACAACGGCACAGAGAGGTTTTCTCCACCCTGGCATTACGGGAATATAAGAAGGGAGTGGACCTGGGGAAGGCATCTATCAAACACAATGAATGTTCTGGCGAGGAGATTGAAAACAAGTTCCTTAATGAAGAGCTCAAAGTGGACTGCACACTGAGGGGTGTGTGTGTGTGTGTGTGTGTGTGTGTGTGTGTGTGTGTGTGTGTGTGTGTGTGTGTGTGTGTGTGTGTGTGTGGTGTGTGTGTGTGTGTGTGTGTGTGTGTGTGTGTGCGCACACACACGAATCTCTATTAACTTCGTCAACTCATTCTCTTTGACCCAAAGTATTTAAAAGAAAACGAATGGACACAGATCCATTTGTTAGTTTGTAATTAACAAGGTTGTGTTCAGCTGACTCTTCTCAGCTCAATAAGCACAGTATTTACACTATATCGCTATGTTTTTCAGCCCTCAGGCTCAGTTCGTGGGGCAAAAAAAAATGACCTTTGCAGCTGCTGGAGAAACACATCGACACTAAAAGGCAATGAAAACAACCCTCCAGTCTTTCAGCTCTGTAAGCAGCAGACATCCACATGGCCTGACTGTCTGACATTAAGACCATTAAACATGAATGAGTCCACAGTTCACCTCATGTGTAGGTGCGTGTATACTTGTGTGTGTGAAGACTCAGACCTCTTGCTTGGCCAAACAGAGAGGATAAAAGGAAGATGAGAGAGGTTGGCTGAGTGAAGGTCAGAGAGATGTTCTGCAGGCTTTGTCCGTCTTCTTGGCGTAATTAGCTTTGCAGGTCAGGCATGCTGTATGAAGCTGCTGTGGTGAATCATTAGACATAGACAGTCATTACTTTGGTGATTATAATGTGAGCATTTCTGACATACATACTTTCACTTTATATTTCAGTACATGGTAATCAAAAACTCCAGAACCACTCAGAAAAAGAGGTCATGTGTGTATACGAAGGTGAGTGTTCATGTCTAAGGTCGTGCATGCTTCTGTGTGTGTACTGTAAGTATTACGCTGCCACTGAGTCATGATAGTCATTCTCCAGTTGAGGGCTATGTTCATCCTCCTGTCCTGCCTGACATCTCTGTCTCTCCTCTGGGAGCTGTCTGTAGTGCATCTGCATCCCACTCCGCATGGCCCTCTGGCTCCAGAGACTCCCAGCCACATGCCACATAATCACTGGAACTACTTGTGTGTGTGTGTGTGTGTGTGTGTGTGTGTGTGTGTGTGTGTGTGTGTGTGTGTGTGTGTGTGTGTGTGTGTGTGTGTGTGTGTGTGTGTGTGTGTGTGTGTGTGTGTGTATATGTGTGAGCGTGTGTGTGTGTGTGCGTGTGTGTGCGCGTGTGTGTGTGTGTCTACTGTGTGGCTCCAGAGACTCCCAGCTCCATGCCTCACAATCACAGGAACAGTTGGCAACGCCAAGCTGCACGGGATTCTGGGTAACTGTCTTAATTAGCCTGTCTTGGCCAGGCAGGCGTACTGTATATTCACTCACACATATATACACACACAAACATACACAAACACACGCACACAATTATACACCCACAAAGGCATCTAACTGTTGTCACCAACCCGTTCAGCCAACACACTCTCTAACAAACACATGCCCATATAGAGTGTACCATATACCTCCATTAGCTGCAGCAGATGGCTGTAAAGATTTAGCTGGAGTCAATCCTATTTCTCCTGCTGTTGATTTGCAGGTTCTCCTATGCTAAGAGGTCCACAGAGAGAGCCTATAGCACTGGAGTTGGGCACACCTGGTTTAGGAACTGTAGTTAGTTATATTATTTGGTGTTCATTAAATACAATATTTTTACAGAGCAGTCCAAACGTCCCAATATCTTTATTGATCGCTATAATTATATATGTGTTTATTTATTTATTAAATTCTTCCTAATTAAAAAAACCTTATCGTGTGATGGAGAGAGGCAGGGACTGCTAAATGAGTCAGGTTAATTTATATGCAAATAGAGATGAAAATGAAAGTCAAATTAAAGATCTTTGTGGATGACAAACACACAAACACCACATCATATTTTGTGCACACACTCATTTTAGATATCATTGACAGCGACAGTGACTGTGGTTCATATTCAGTTCAATGTTGAGTCATCATCACTGTTAGAGATAGTAACAGTATCAGAACTCAGGATAAGACCCAGATGCAGACAACTAGAATCACAGATGTTTATTGACCAAACATGGGGCAGGCAAAAGACAGGTCAAGGGCAGGTAAAGGTCCGTAATCCAGGGCAGAGTCAGTAAGGGACAGAACGGCAGGCAGGCTCGGGGTCAGGGCAGGTTGAGGTTCGTAATTGGGTCAGAGTCAGGCAGGTACAGAATGGCAAGGAAGGCTCGGGGTCAGGGCAGGCAGAATGGTCAGAACCGGGGAAACTAGGAAACAGAAACTTGAGAAAACAGGAAGATGGGAAAGCACGCTGGTAAGATCTGACAAGACAAGACGAACTGGCAACAGACAAACAGAGAACACAGGTATAAATGCACAGGGGATAATGGGGAAGATGGGCGACACCTGGAGGGGGCTGGAGACAAACACAAAGACAGGTGAAACCGATCAGGGTGTGACAAACAGAGGGGTCATCAGAATATATCATCACATGTGTCTACAGTGGCTTGCGACAAAAGTATTCACCCCCCCTGGCATTTTTCCTATTTTGTTGCCGTATAACCTGGAATTAAAATTGATTTTTTTCGAGGTTGGTATCATTTAATTTACACAACATACCTACAACTTTGAAGATGCAAAATATTTTTTCTTGTGAAGTAAACAAGAAATAAGACAAAAAAAATGAAAACTTGAGCGTGCATAACTATTCACCCCTCCCAAAGTCAATACTTTGTAGAGCCACCTTTTGCAGCAATTACAGCTGCAAGTCTCTTGGGGTATGTCTCTATAAGCTTGGCACATCCGGCCACTGGGATGTTTGCCCATTTTTCAATGCAAAACTGCTCCAGCTCCTTCAAGTTGGATGTATCCTGCTGGTGTACAGCAATTTTTAAGTCATACCACAGATTCTCCATTGGATTGAGGTCTGGGCTTTGACTAGGCCATTCCAATACATTTAAATGTTTCCCCTTGTTAAACCACTCAAGTGTTGCTTTAGCAGTATGCTTAGGATCATTGTCCTGCTGGAAGGTGAATCTCCGTCCCAGTCTCACATCTCTTTTTAAGACTGAAACAGGTTTCCCTATAGAATTTCTCTGTATTTAGCGCCATCCATCTTTCCTTTAATTCTGACCAGTTTCCCAGTCCCTGCCGATTAAAAACATACCCACAGCATGTTGCTGCCACCATCAAGCTTCACTGTGGGGATGAGAGGGGTTGGGTTTGCGCCAGACATAACGTTTTCCTTGATGGCCAAAAAGCTCAATTTTAGTCTTATCTAATCAGAGTACCATCTTCCATATGTTGGGGAGTCTCCCACATCCCTTTTGGCAAACACCAAACGTGTTTGCTTATTTATTTTTCTTTAAGCAATGGCTTTTTTCTGGCCACTCTTCCAAAAAGCCCAGCTCTGTGGAGTGTAAGGCTTAAAGTGGTCCTATGGACAGATAATCCAATCTCCGCTGTGGAGCTTTGCAGCTCCTTCAGGGTTATCTTTGGTCTCTTTGTTGCCTCTCTGATTAATGCCCTCCTTGCCTGGTCCGTGAGTGTTGGTGGGCGGCCCTCTCTTGGCAGGTTTGTTCTGGTGCCATATTCTTTCCATTTTTTAATAATGGATTTAATGGTGCTCTGTGGAATGTTCAAAGTTTTGGATATTTTTTTATAACCCAACCCTGATCTGTACTTCTCCACAACTTTGTCCCTGACCTGTTTGGAGAGCTCCTTGGTCTTCATGGTGTCGTTTGCTTGGTGGTGCCCCTTGCTTAGTGGCGTTGCAGACCCTGGGGCCATTCAGAACAGGTGTATATATACTGAGATCATGTGACAGATCATGTGACACTTAGATTTCACACAGGTGGACTTTATTTAACTAATTATGTGACTTCTGAAGGTAATTGGTTGCACCAGATCTTATTTACGGGTTTCATAGCAAAGGGGTTGAAAACATATGCACGCACCACTTTTCCGTTTTTTATTTTGGGGAATTTTTTGAAACAAGTAATTTTTTTCATTTCACTTCACCAATTTGGACTATTTTGTGTATGCCCATTACATGAAATCCAAATTAAAATCAATTTCAACTACAGGTTGTAATGCAACAAAATAGGAAAAATGTCAAGGGGTGTGAATACTTTTGCAAGGCACTGCAGTTATTGATCCACCATTCTTAAATGGGTAGTTAGAGGTGTGTGTGGCTGGATGTGTAGGTTTGTCTAGAAAAGGTTGGCAAAAGTCACATTTTTTATGTTTTCTTTCTGTCTCGTTTGTCTCTCTCTCTCTCTCTCTCTCTCTCTCTCTTTCTCTTTTTCTCTCTTTCTCTCTGGCTCCTGGCTCAGGAGCTCAGGACATGAGGTGTGGTGGGACATTCAGACATCCAGTCATCATTCCTCTGTTGTTCAAAGGAGTCTCAGTGTCCTTGACTAAAATCCCAAGAGGCTCTCTCTTTTTACACACTTAACTAGGAGCAGCAATTAAAACTATTTGACCGTTCTTGCTCTCTTCCCTTCCCCCTCCTCTCTCCCTCACCCTTTTTCTCTCTTTCTTTCTTTCTTTCTCTCTATCGCTCTCTCCCTCTTTCCCTATCACAATCGCTTTGCTCTCTCTCTCATTCTTTATCTCTTTCTCTCCCTCACACTTACTCTTTTTCTCTCCCTCCCACTCACTCTCTTTCTGTCTCCCTATCTCTCTCCATTTCTCTATCCTTATTTATATTTTTCTCTGTTTCTCACTTTCTAATTTTCAAAGGATAAATCTTGGTAATACTTTACTTGACATCCAGTGTCATAACATGTCATAACCATGTCATAATATGTCATAACAGCTGACATAACTTGTCATAACCTGTCATAATATTGCCATTACACTGTCATGACCCATTAATTTACATCTGTTGTGACATCTATTGCGTTATGTTATGGCTGGTTATGACACCTACATCAGAGTGTCAACTCCACATTTATCAAATGAGTTTTTTCCTTGCCAAGAAGTTTCCTTTCATTTGAAAGATTGTTTCTTAAATCCTTTGTTGTTGTTGTAATGAATTAATATCATATTTTAAATAACTTGAAGAAAATACACTTTATGACACTGTCATGAAACATTATGACCATCCTGTGTCACTTTACATGGACTAAGAAAATACAATTTATGACACTGTCAAGAAGCATTATGTCCTTCCTGTGTCACTTTACTACGACCTATAAATACACTTTATGACACTGTCAAGAAGCATTATGACCATCATAATCATATAAATGTTCTTAAGGATCGGTGTCCCGCTAGCGGAACAACTTCCGGTGAATCTGGAGGGCGCGTAATTCAAATAAATAATCACAAATATTATGGATTTTAAACATTTATGTACATATAAGTGTCTTATATCGGCTGAAAGCCTAAATTCTTGTTAATCTAACTGCACTGTCTGATTTACAGAAGCTATTACAGTGAAAACATGCCATGTGATTTTTTGAGGACGGCGCCCCAAATCAAAACATTTTTCCACCGGCACAGGTTTCATACATTCACAAATAACGATTAAATATTCACTTAGTTTTTGAAAATCTTCCTCTGATTTGTCCTCAAAAGGGTCCCAGCTATAACATGTAGTGCCGTTTTGTTAGATAAAATCCTTCTCTATATCCCAAAAAGTCAGTTTAGTTGGCGCCATCAATTTGAGTAATCCACTCGTTCAACATGCAGAAAAAGGAATCCGAAAATCTTCCCCTAAACTTTGTTTCAACAAGTCAAAATACATTTCTATTTACCCTAAACTGTAATCAAACTACAATATTTCTTTCGGAAAGTTGTTCAATTGGAAACCGATTTTAGCAGGTGCGTAACGTCTTCATGGCGCGCGCAAACACAAGACTGTGTCCCACTACTAAACTGATATTTCTGATTCTTTTTTTAAGTTACAAGCCTGAAACCTTGAACATAGACTGCTGACACCCTGCGGAAGCCATATGAATTTCATCCATGGAGCTAATTTTCAATATGAGCTTACTCTTGCATTTCTAAGAGGATGGTCTCTCAAAAACATAAAGATTTCCAGTTGATTTTTCTTTGGATTTTCTCCTACCATATCTATTGTGTTATATTCTCCTACATTATTTTAACATTCCTACAAACTTCAAAGGGTTTTCTTTCCAATGATACCAATTATATCCATATCCTGGCTTTAGGGCCTGAGCTACAGGCAGTTTACCTTGGGCATGACATTCAGACAGGAAGTGGAGTAAAAAGGGGCCTATAAGCCAGATAGGCCTATCACATACATGCCCTTAAATCCGTCATCAGTCAAAAAGAGGATGCCTTGTCCTACTCCTGAAATCAGCAACAAGGTGTCACACCCTGATCTGTTTCACCTGTCTTTGTACTTGTCTCCAACCCCCTCCAGGTGTCGCCCATCTTCCCCATTATCCCCAGTGCATTTATACCTGTGTTCTCTGTTTGTCTGTTGCCAGTTCGTCTTGTCTTGTCAGATCTTACCAGCGTGCTTTCTCATCTTCCGGTTTTCTCAAGTTTCTGTTTCCTAGTTTCCCCGGTTCTGACCATTCTGCCTGCCCTGACCCCGAGCCTGCCTGCCATTCTGTACCTGCCTGACTCTGATCCGTGTTCTCTGTTTGTCTGTTGCCAGTTTGTTTTGTCCGTCAAGCCTACCAGCGTTTTCCCCCTTGCTCCTGACTTTTTCTATAGTTCCTGTTTTCTAGTTTTCCGGTTTTGACCATTCTGCCTACCCTAACCCTGAGCCCGCCTGCCGTTCTATACCTTTTGACTCTGATCTGGATTACTGACCTCTGCCTGCCCTTGACCTGTCGTTTTGACTGCCCGTGTTTGAGTAATAAACCTCTGTTGCTTTGACAATGTCTGCATCTGGGTCTTCCCTAAAACGTGATATAAGGTGCATGTCTGACACCAATGTGTGCACAATTACAATGACAATATAACATGGTCAATAAAAAAAATATATATATAAATATAACATAAACATACTGTTGACAAGTAGGCTATGGTGTAATGGAGTGTTTTGCCTTGTGCGGTAGGTTTTGTGGGGTTTGACACTCTTATGTAGGTGACACAACAAGCCATAAAATAATGCAATAAATATCAGAACAGGTGTAAATATATGTGTCATGACAGGGTTATGACTATATTATAACAGGTTATGACAAGTTAAGTCAGCTGTTATGATGTATTATGACACGGTTATGACTGTGTCATAACGTGTCATGACGCTGGGTGTCCAGTAAAGTGTTACCAGAATCTAATTAGCAGTGACCTGAATAAAATCGCATCAGACTGATAATGAAGATGTCTGTCAATTAGTAGGAGATTGTTTCTGTCTGACTAATTCTACACAAGGAGGTTGCATATGGTTGATCTCCCATCTGTATACCATCTAATTTTCTCATTTTTAATTCATTCTTTATGCCTCGCAGACAGAAGATGTTTGATGAACATAAAGCTTAAAAAACCCGTTCATGAAACACAGAAATAGACAACAATGCAAAAGCTGTACATGTTGAAATATATGTTTGTTAAAATAACTCACAGATCTGTCAGAGATTGGAAAACCATTGAACCAACAGAATGATATCAATATGTTATGTTTATAACTAGTTTTGTACTCAATATACAAAGCTGACATGACCCATCACCCCAAGCAAGGGTAGACTCCTGTGTTCGATGGCTGAGAGAGACATCTTTAGTATTCTGTGACAGACACTCAGACAAAGACTTTAAAAAAAACAATAAACATTTGTGGAGTTTCAGAGATGGAGCCGCAAAGCAGAGGGTCTTCACAGTAACTGAAAGTATTCTACGGGCTAATAAGCTCTCCACAGGACCACCATACTGTCTGAGCATGTCATTCATCATAAACTCAGACAAAAAAGAAACGTCCTCTCACTGTCAACTGCGTTTATTTTCAGCAAACTTAACATGTGGAAATATTTGTATGAACATAACAAGATTCAACAACTGAGACATAAACTGAACAAGTTCCACAGACATGTGACTAACATAAGTGGAATAATGTGTCCCTGAACAAAGGGGGGGGGGTGTCAATCAGTATCTGGTGTGGCCACCAGCTGCATTAAGTACTGCAGTGCATCTCCTCCTCATGGACTCCACCAGATTTGCCAGTTCTTGCTGTGAGATGTTACCCCACTCTTCCACCAAGACACCTGCAAGTTCCCGGACATTTCTGGGGGGAATGGCCCAAGCCCTCACCCTCCGATCCAACAGGTCCCAGACGTGCTCAATGGGATTGAGCTCCGGGCTCATCGCTGGCCATGGCAGAACACTGACATTCCTGTCTTGCAGGAAATCACACACAGAATGAGCAGTATGGCTGGTGGCATTGTCATGCTGGAGGGTCATGTCAGGATGAGCCTGCAGGAAGGGTACCACTTGAGGGAGGAGGATGTCTTCCCTGTAACGCACAGCGTTGAGATTGCCTGCAATGACAACAAGCTCAGTCCGATGATGCTGTGACACACCGCCCCAGACCATGACGGACCCTCCACCTCCAAATTGATCCCTCTCCAGAGTACAGGCATCAGTGTAACGCTCATTCCTTCGACGATAAACCCGAATCCGACCATCACCCCTGGTGAGACATAACCGCAACTCGTCAGTGAAGAGCACTTTTTGCCAGTCCTGTCTGGTCCAGCGACGGTGGGTTTGTGCCCATAGGCGATGTTGTTGTCGGTGATGTCTGGTGAGGACCTGCATTACAACAGGCCTACAAGCCCTCAGTCCAGCCTCTCTCAGCCTATTGCGGACTGTCTGAGCACTGATGAAGGGATTGTGCTTTCCTTGTGTAACTCGGGCAGTTGTTGTTTCCCTCCTGTATCTGTCCCACAGGTGTGATGTTCGGATGTACCGATCCTGTGCAGGTGTTGTTACACGTGGTCTGCCACTGCGAGGACAATCAGCTGTCCGTCCTGTCTTCCTGTAGCACTGTCTTAGGCATCTCACAGTACGGACATTGCAATTCATTGCCCTTGCCACATCTGCAGTCCTCATTCCTCCTTGCAGCATGCCTAAGTCACGTTCACGCAGATGAACAGGGACCCTGGGCATCTTTCTTTTGGTGTTTTTCAGAGTCAGTAGAAAGGCCTCTTCAGTGTCCTAAGTTTTCAGAATTGTGACCTTAATTGCCTACCATCTGTAAGCTGTTAGTGTCTTAACGATCGTTCCACAGGAGCATGTTCGTTAATTGTTTATGGTTCATTGAACAAGCATGGGAAACGGTGTTTAACCCTTTTACAATGAAGATCTGTCACGTTATTGGGATTTTTACGAATTATCTTTGAATGACAGGGTCCTGAAAAAGGGAAGTTTCTTCTTTTGCTGAGTTTACTACAGACAGGGCACGTTCTGGCATACAGAGGATTCCTGGAGCTCTGGAATATTTAGAAGTACTCTAAGGAACACTAAATGTTGCTATTTCTCCAGGACATGCTAGTCGGTATCTACACTTCTCTTTTCATTAACATCGCTCTAGGCTACACTCATCAAAGCAATATGCTTTTAACTGTCTTTGCTCAGGGGCTCTTCATATAACCAATATGGGTTTAAACCAGTTCAGGGATCCCCTGTTAATTTCTCCATATACAGCCAAAGGGTCCATCCTCTCTGAGGGTGAAAAACTCCCTGAGGGTGAAAGCCAGACATTGCACGTCTATGTAGCTTTCATGAACCCACTTAACACTAAACTAGCGATACAACAGCACCATGACAAGATCACAGAATACATATTCCTGTGGAGTGAACAGTAACATTATTATGCCAGGGCAGGGAACGTGTCTAAAAGGGACTGTCTTTGAATTCTTTTAAGATTCATCTGAATCAATTACAGTTAATTAAAGCACTTCTGTCAGACTAGTTGAATAATTTATCAAGTCTAATTATCCTAAATTAAACATGATGTCGTATTATGCATGTAAATTATAGCTGTTTAAAAAATAGACGTTTTTATAGAAAGTGCCTTTGAATTATCAAGGTAGAAATTGAGCATGTTTTTGGCCTTGGTGAGTTTATTTTTTTTCATCATTATAATGAGCATGTTACTGGCAGGTGTTGTGTGTGTCTAAAGTATTTATCTAAAGTATTTCTATATACACGTATGTATGACCTATAACAGCTGGTATGTATATACAGGAGAGGATGCTTATTTGGGTGTGAGTGGGTGCAGAATGATGTTGCTGTACCTTATTTCACTATTTTATTAGTGTACGAGATGGAGTAATTCCCACAAGCCACCTCTTTTCTCCAGTTGTTTTCAGAATGTGAGGAAAGGTTTGGGAATATGGAAAGGCAGTGTTTTCATTGTTCCGTCCACCAGACTTATATCATTTACTGTAATTGGTCAGAGACTCTTTATTAGAACACTTGGAGGCTGTAACTCCTAGAGGAAACATCTACAGCTGTCTTACACACGCTAAACACAGTCACTAACTACTGTGATGTGGCAGCTCATCTCCAAGCCAATTTAAACTTAATTACAACACTTAAATAAATGAGAGGACGGGAGGGGAGGGAGGGGAGAGGAGGGCAGAATTAAAAGCGTCTTGAGTAGAATAATGTCCATGGCCACGAATATAGAGTTTCCGCCCTAGCCCCGCCCCCTCCCCACCCCTACAGAAACCTCTTTCTCAACGCTAAGGATCCGGATCACGTTCTGCGCATTTGTTATTTTAAGCAGTCTACGTAGCTACTGCTCGCACTCCACGTAGCTACTGCTCGCACTCCACCTCCCTTTACGTTTCTCTCTTTACTCACCGTCTTCTGAACCAAGATGATGTAGCCTATCTCTGCCTCATATTTCGGAATTTCTGAAATAAAAAAACCCGACAGCGATTTGATTGAACATTTCCAAAATATTTTTTGAAGGCTACACAACCTTCTGTGTCTGTTGAAAAACATGTTGCAGTTGCACAAGCAGGACCCAGTCTCAACACATTGAATTGGAGCAAAAGCAATCAGCATTGTGATTGATGATGTAGGCTAATCTTTGTTGGTGCTGCTATATCTTAGTTCCCACTGTGACGATTAGAACTTATCCAAACCAAAAACGTGGATAGATGGCAGCATTCCCGCAAAACTGAAAGCACGACCCACTGCATTTAACCACCACAAGGTGACTGGGATCATGGATGTGTGTAAACAGACAAGCTATGCCCTAGTCAGGCAATCAAAGAGGTAAAATGACAGCACAGGGACAAAGTGGGGTCGCAATTCAATGGCTCAGACAAAAGACATGTGTGGCAGGGACTGCAGACAATCATGGATTATAAAAGGAAAGCCAGCCACGTCGTGGACACCGATGCCTCGCTCAAGTACTGTGAGCTCTCGTTCTCCGAGGCCGACGTGAGTAAGACATTAAAGCGTGTTAACCCTTGTAGGGCTGCCTGACCAGACGACATCCCAAACCGCGTTCTCAGAGCATGTGCAGACCAACTGGCTGGAGTGTTTACGGACATATTCAATCTCTCCCTATTCCAGTCTCTGTTGTAACCACTTGCTTCAAGATGTCCACCATTGTTCCTGTACCCAAGAAAGCGATGGTAACTCAACTAAATGACTATCGCCCTGTAGCACTCACTTCTGTCATCATTAAATAATTTGAGAGGCTAGTCAAGGATCATATCACCTCCACCTTACCTGCCACCCTAGACCCACTTCAATTTGCTTACCTCCCCAAAAGATCCACAGATGATGTAATCGCCACCACACTGCACACTGCCCTGTCCCATCTGGACAAGAGGCATACCTATGTAAGAATGCTGTTCATTGACAATAGCTCAGCATTCAACAGCATAGTACCCTCCAAGCTCATCATCAAGCTCGGGGCCCTCATTCTGAACCCCGCCTTGTGCAACTGGTTCCTGGACTTCCTGACGGGTCACCCCCAGGTGGTGAAGGAAGGAAACAACACCTCCTCTTTGCTGATCCTCAACACTGGGGCCCCAAAGGGGTGCGTGCTCAGCCCCCTCCTGTACTCCCTGTTCACCCATGACTGCGTAGCCATGCACGTCTCCAACTCAATCATCAAGTTTGCTAATGACACAACAGTTGTAGGCCTGATTACCAACAACAATGATACAGCCTACAAGGAGGAGGTGGGGGCCTTAGCACAGTGGTGCCAGGAAAATAACCTTTCCCTCAAGGTCAGCAAAACAAAGCAGCTGATTGTGGACTTAAGGAGACAGCAGAGAGAGCACACCCCCATCGACAGGTCAGTAGTGGAGAAGGTGAAAAGCTCCAAGTTCTTTGGCATGCACATCACTGACAACCTGAAACGGTGGTGGTGAAATGGTTGGTGAAATGGTCCACCAACCTGAAATGGTGCAATAGTGCCTCTTCAACCTCAGGAAGCTGAAGAAATTTGGCTTGGCCCCTAAGACAATTACAAACTTCTACAGATGCACCATTGAGAGCATCCTGTCGGGCTGCATCGCCGCCTGGTCAGGCAATTGTACCATCCGCAACCGCAGGGCTCTCCAGAGGTTGGTGTGGTCAGCCCAATGCATCACTGGGGGCAAACTGCCTGCCCTCCAGGACATCTACAGCAGTCGGTGTCACAGGAAGGCCAAGAAGATCATCAAAAACCTCAGCCACCTGAGCAAAGGCCTCTTCACCCCGTTACCATCTAGAAGGTGGAGACAGTACAGGTGCATCAAAGCTGGGACAGAGAGACTGAAAAACAGCTTCTATCGCCAGGTCATTAGACTGTAAAACAGTCACCACTAGCCGGCCTCCGCCCAGTACCCTGCCCTGCACCTGAGAGACTGCTGCCCTATGTACATAGTCATTCAACACTGGTCACAACAATGTTTACATACTGTTTTACCCATTTCATATTCTAGTCAAGGCTTATCTTATATAATTACTGCTGTAGACACCTTTTCTATTCATATACTGTCCATGCTGTCTATTTCACACCATGATATATAAATATAAACTGAATACACAAAACATTAAAAACATAGACTGACCAGGTGAATCCAGATGAAAGCTAGGATCCCTTATTGATGTCACCTGTTGAACACACTTCAATCAGTGTAGATGAAGGGGAGGAGACAGTTTAAAGAACGATTGTTACGCCTTGAGACAATTGAAACATGGATATGTGTCAAGAACTGCAACGCTTCTGGGTTTTTCACGCTCAACCGATTTCGATGTGTATCAAGAATGGTCCACCACCCAAGGATATCCATCCAACTTGACACAACTGTGGGAAGCAATGGGCCAGCATCCCTGGGGAACTCTCTCAACCCCTTGTAGAGTCCATGCCCAGACAAATTAAGGCTGTTCTGAAGGCAACTCAATATTAGGAATGTGTTCATAATATATTATACACTCATTTTAAATTGAACCTTTATTTAACTAGGCAAGTCAGCTTAACCTGTTTAGGATGGGGGCAGTATTTTCACGGCCGGATAAAAAACGTACCCGATTTAATTTGGTTATTACTCCTGCCCAGAAACTAGAATATGCATATAATGATTGATTTGGATTTGGATAGAAAACACCATAAAGTTTCTGAAACTGTTTGAATGGTGTCTGTGAGTATAACAGAACTCATATGGCAGGCCAAAACCTGAGAAGATTCTATACAGGAAGTGCCCTCTCTGACCATTTCTTGGCCTTCTACAGCCTCTTTATCGAAAACAGAGGATCTCTGCTGTAACGTGGCATTTTCTAAGGCTCCCATAGGCTCTCAGAAGGCGCCAGAACGGGGAATGATGACTCTGCAGTCCCTGGCTGAAAAACAGTAGAGCATTTGGATAGTGGTCAATCTGAGAACAATGACACGGGTGCGCGCGTGCATGTGAAGACACCATTTTCTTCTTTCAGTCTTTGAATGAAAACAACATCTCCCGGTCGGAATATTATCGCTATTTTACGAGAAAAATCGTATAAAAATGGATTTTAAACAGCGTTTGACATGCTTCGAAGTACGGTAATGGAATATTTAGAAAATTTTTGTCACGATATGCGCCGGCGCGTCACCCTTCGGATAGTGTCTTGAACGCAAGAACAAAACGCCGCTATTTGGATATAACTATGGATTATTTGGAACCAAAACAATATTGGGTGTAAAGTAGAAGTCCTGGGAGTGTATTCTGACGAAGAACAGCAAAGGTAATCCAATTTTTCTTATAGTAAATCTGAGTTTGGTGAGTGCCAAACTTGGTGGGTGTCAAAATAGCTAGCCGGTGATGGCCGGGCTATCTACTCAGAATATTGCAAAATGTGCTTTCACCGAAAAGCTATTTTAACCTCTCTACGGTATGTGGGACGAAATCGTCCCACCTACTCAACAGCCAGTGGAATCCCGTGGCGCGATATTCAAATACCTTAGAAATGCTATTACTTCAATTTCTTAAACATATGACTATTTTACACCATTTTAAAGACAATACTCTCGTTAATCTAACCACACTGTCCGATTTCAAAAAGGCTTTACAACGAAAGCAAAACATTAGATTATGTCAGCAGAGTACCCAGCCTGAAATAATCAGACACCCATTTTTCAAGCTAGCATATAATGTCACATAAATCCAAACCACAGCTAAATGCAGCACTAACCTTTGATGATCTTCATCAGATGACACTCCTAGGACATTATGTTATACAATACATGCATGTTTTGTTCAATCAAGTTCATATTTATATCAAAAAACAGCTTTTTACATTAGCATGTGACATTCAGAACTAGCATACCCCCTGCAAACTTCCGGTGAATTTACTAAATTACTCACGATAAACGTTCACAAAAAACAGAACAATTATTTTAAGAATTATAGATACAGAACCCCTCTATGGACTCGCTATGTCCGATTATAAAATAGCTTTTCGGTGAAAGCACATTTTGCAATATTCTCAGTAGATAGCCCGGCATCACAGGGCTAGCTATTTAGACACCCAGCAAGTTTAGCACTCACCAAAGTCAGATTTACTATAAGAAAAATGTTATTACCTTTGCTGTTCTTCGTCAGAATGCATTCCCAGGACTTCTACTTCAATAACAAATGTTGGTTTGGTCCCAAATAATCCATTGTTATATCCAAATAGCGGCGTTTTGTTCGTGCGTTCAAGACACTATCCGAATGGTAAAGAAGGGTGACGAGTACGACGCATTTCGTGACAAAAGAATTCTAAATATTCCATTACCGTACTTCGAAGCATGTCAACCGTTGTTTAAAATCAATTTTTATGCAATTTGTCTCGTAAAAAAGCGATAATATTCCGACCGGGAATCTGTGTTTAGGTAAAAAGACGAAAGAAAATAAAGCATGGGGTCGACTCGTGCACGCGCCTAAGCCCATTGTCCTCTGATCGGCCACTTACCAAAGGCGATAATGTGTTTCAGCCAGAGGCTGCCTCGATATCATTCAGCTTTTTCCCGGGTTCTGAGAGCCTATGGGAGCCGTAGGAAGTGTCACGTTACAGCAAAGATCCTCAGTCTTCAATAAAAAGAGCCAAGATGAACAAGAACTTGTCAGACAGGTCACTTCCTGTATGGAATCTTCTCAGGTTTTTGCCTGCCATATGAGTTCTGTTATACTCACAGACACCATTCAAACAGTTTTAGAAACTTTAGGGTGTTTTCTATCCAAAGCCAATAATTATATGCATATTCTAGTTACTGGGCAGGAGTAATAATCAGATTAAATCGGGTACGTTTTTTATCCGGCCGTGAAAATACTGCCCCCTAGCCATAACAGGTTAAGTTATAGCATTTTTGAGGTATTTGTATTTCGCGCCACGCGATTCCACTGGCTGTTGACTAACTAAACTACTTAAAGATCTGCTTCCTGTGCTTGGCCCTCCTGTCACGCCCTGACCTAAGAGAGCTGTTTTTTCTCTGTTTAGTTAGGTCAGAGTGTGATATGGGGTGGGAATTCTATGTGTTGTGTGTCTATGTTTTGGCCGGGTATGGTTTCCAATCAGAGGCAGCTGTCTATCGTTGTCTCTGATTGGGAGCCATACTTAGGCAGCCTTTTTCCAGCTGGTTTGTGTGGGTAGTTTTTTTCTGTTTCATTTAGGTACCCTGACAGAACTGTTGGCTGTAGTTTTGTTTCTTAGTCTAAGTGTTTCATTTCATTAAACTTAAATATGAGCACTCAACACGCTGCGCCTTGGTCCCCTCTATACGACGCCCGTTACACCTCCTATGTTGAACATTATAAACGGCTCTCTATCCAACGGATGTGTACCAAACTCACTAAAAGTGGCAGTAATAAAGCCTCTCTTGAAAAAGCCAAACCTTGACCCAGAAAATATAAAAAAAACTATCGGCCTATATCGAATTTCCCATTCCTCTCAAAAATTTGAGAAAAGCTGTTGCGCAGCAACTCACTGCCTTCCTGAAGACAAACAATGTATACGAAATGCTTCAGTCTGGTTTTAGACCACATCATCGCACTGAGACTGCACTTGTGAAGGTGGTAAATTACCTTTTAATGGCGTCAGACCGAGGCTCTGCATCTGTCCTCGTGCTCCTAGACCTTAGGGTTGTTTTTGATACCATCGATCACCACATTCTTTTGGAGATATTGGAAACCCAAATTGGTCTACACGGACAAGTTCTGGCCTGGTTTAGATCTTATCTGTCGGAAATATATTAGTTTGTCTCTGTGAATGGTTTGACTTTTGACAAATCAATTGTAAATTTCGGTGTTCCTCAAGGTTCCATTTTAGGACCACTATTGTTTTCACTATATATTTTACCTCTTTGGGATGTCATTCGAAAACATAATGTTAACCTTCACTGCTATGCAGATGGCACACAGCTGTACATTTCAATGACACTTGGTGAAGCCCCAAAATTGCCCTCGCTGGAAGCCTGTGTTTCAGACATAAGGAAGAGGATGGCTGCAAACGTTCTACTTTTAAACTCGACCAAAACAGAGATGCTTGTTCTAGGTCCCAAGAAACAAAGAGATCTTCTGTTGAATCTGACAATTAATCAAGATTGTTTCAAGGACAGCATTTTTCCATCTGTGTAACATTGCAAAGATCAGAAATGTTCTGTCCAAAATTGATGTAGAAAAATTAATCCATGCTTTTGTTACTTCTAGGTTAGACTACTGCAATGCTCTACTTTCCGGCTACCTGGATAAAGGACTAAATAAACTTCAGTTAGTGCTAAATACGGCTGCTAGAATCCTGACGAGAACCAAAAAATTTGATCATATTACTCCAGTGCTAGCCTCCCTACACTGGCTTCCTGTTAAGGCAAGGGCTGATTTCAAGGTTTTACTGCTAAACTACAAAGCATTACATAGGCTTGCTCCTACCTATTTTTCCGATTTGGTCCTGCCATACATACCTACACGTACGCTACGGTCACAAGACGCAGGTCTCCTAATTGTACCTAGAATTTCTAAGAAAACAGCTGGGGGCAGGGCTTTCTCCTATAGAGCTCAATTTTTATGGAATGGTCTGCCTACCCATGTGAGAGACGCAGACTCGGTCTCAACCTTTAAGTCTTTATTGAAGACTCATCTCTTCAGTAGGTTCTATGATTGAGTGTAGTCTGGCCCAGGAGTGTGAAGGTGAACGGAAAGGCACTGGAGCAACGAACTGCCCTATCTGTCTCTGCCAAGCCGGTTCCCCTATCTCCACTGGGATTCTCTGCCTCTAACCCTATTACAGGGGCTGAGTCACAGGCTTACTGGTGCTCTTCCATGCTGTCCCTAGGAGGAGTGCGTCATTTGAGTGGGTTGAGTCACTGACATGGTCTTCCTGTCTGGGTTGGTGCTCCCCCTTGGGTTGTGCCGTGGCGGAGATCTTTGTGGGCTATACTCGGCCTTGTCTCAGAATGGTAAGTTGGTGGTTGAAGATATCCCTCTAGTGGTGTGGGGGCTGTGCTTTGGGGTTATATCTTGCCTGTTTGGCCCTGTCTCAGCCTCCAGTATTTATGCTGCAGTAGTTTATGTGTCGAGGGGCTAGGGTCAGTCTGTTATATCTGGAGTATTTCTCCAGTGTCCTGTGTGAATTTAAGTATGCTCACTCTAATTCTCTCTTTCTCTCTTTCTTTCTTTCTTTCTCTCTCTCGGGGCACCTGAGCCCTAGGACCATGCCTCAGGACTACCTGGCATGATTACTCCTTGCTGTCCCCAGTCCACCTGGCCGTGCTGCTGCTCCAGTTTCAACTGTTCTGCCTACAGCTATGGAACCCTGACCTTTTCACCGGACGTGCTACCTGTTCCAGACCTGCTGTTTTCAACTCTCTAGAGACAGCAGGAGCGGTAGAGATACTCTCAATGATCGGCTATGAAAAGCCAACTGACATTTACTCCTGAGGTGCTGACCTGTTGCACCCTCGACAACTACTGTGATTATTATTATTTGACCACGTCGGTCATTTATGAACATTTGAACATCTTGGCCATGTTCTGTTACAATCTCCACCCGGCACAGCCAGAAGAGGACTGGCCACCCCTCATAGCCTGGTTCCTCTATAGGTTTCTTCCTAGGTTTTGGCCTTTCTAGAGAGTTTTTCCTAGCCACCGTGCTTCTACACTTGCATTGCTTGCTGTTTGGGGTTTTAGGCTGGGTTTCTGTACAGCACTTTGAGATATCCGCTGATGTAAGAAGGGCTATATAAATACATTTGATTTGATTTGATGAAAACTGGTTGTTTTGCAAATGTTGAACTTATAATATGGCTACTAATACTTGGAAAGCTAAATCAAAGTCCAAGTATGCAGATTTGACGATATTCTTGCTGAAAAATGTTATATGAATGTGAGTCTTCATGATTTGCCCAAATGTACCTGGGGACTTCACACTAAAAGTCTTTTAGTTCACTCATACTTCAAGTTATCCATCTGAAACGTTGCACACTGCTGCCATCTTGTGGACGCTATCGGAATTACAACCAGAGTGATGGCTAGAACTGTGACCTTTCTCTTGTATTTCGAAGATGGTGGTATTTTTTCTTTATTTTTTCTTCCACCAGATCTATTGTGTTATATTTTCCTACATTAAATTCACATGTCCACAAACTTCAAAGTGTTTCCTTTCAAATGGTACCAAGAATATACATATCCTTGCTTCAGGGCCTGAGCTACAGGCAGTTAGATTTGGGTATGTCATTTAGGCGAAAATTGAAAAAAGGGGGTCTATCCCTAAGAACAAATTCTTATTTACAATGACAGCCTACCGGGGAATAGTGGGTTAACGACAGATTTTTATCTCGTCAGCTCGGAGATTCGAATCCTGCAACCTTTTGATAACAAGCCCAACGCTCTATCCACTAGGCTACTTTCCGCAAAAATAAACTGAGTGCACAATACATATATATTCAGGACTCTGACATTGCTCATTCTGATATTTTGTTAATTTCTTTCTTTACATTTTTGGATTTGTGTGTATTGATTTGTATTGTTAGGCATTGTTGGAGCTAGAAACTTAACCATTTTGCTGCACCTGTGATAATATCTGCAAAATATGTGTACACAAACAATAGAATTCTATTTTATTTTATTTGAGTAGGCTACCTAGCTGCTCCACATCTGGGAAGCCAAGCGTTCTAGGCAGCCCTAGCATTTGTATCCAGACCGGTAACCAGAGTCTGGCAATAGGGGAGCTCATTTTCAATCGCCCAGCACCAACTACTGATTTAGACTGCCTACTATTTATGATGATAATCTTCATAGTTAAGCAGCCATATCATAGCGAGAGTTGCTGATAAAAGAGCTAGCCAATATTTGCAATGATAATGCGGAAATAATCGTTATTTTTGACTGCCAGTATGTATCTTGCTTGTGTTTGATATGATTTTCTAAATATATGCCTACTGCTACGACTGACAACAAGGCTTGTATGAACATCTTGATGTAGGGTACAACATGAAAAGAGAACATCAACATGAAATTGTTCATGTTTAGTGTACAACATTCCTTGACGTGGAGGGGGAAGCGGCAGCGGAGCAGCGGGAGCTCTGAGCAGAAGGTAAGTAGGCAGCAGGGTGGGCAGCAGCTACGTAAAAAAATCCAGCACAGGCGCAGAAATCTCTGTATCAATAGCCACGCAAGTAGCGTTCTAGATAATCCAGAACCACAGCCACTCCGTAAAATAATACCTGAGACACAAATTAAATAAAAGAATGAATAGCAAAATGTTAAGCTTTTATCTTTCAAATTAGCAATCACACTTTAATGATGACATTGTTGTCATGCTCTTTCTTTCTCTCACTTTCTGGTTTTGTCTCTCTGTTTTCAGCTTTTTCGTTCTCTTTTTGTTTGATTGGAGGCATTCATGGATAAAACACTCCATACTTGAGTAAGCTGGTGAGAAAATCAACCAACACAGAAGAGTCTTCTGATTGTGACAGAGGTGCAAATATAATCAAGAGAGATTGACAGAAGCAGAAGTAAAGAAGCGGATGATGGAGAGAACGTGTGAGAGTGTCCATGCAAATCACACAAACCCTACAATGCTTTAGCAGTTTTTTTTTCAACAGAACGCAAAATTGAAAATAAAAAAAGTTAAATGGAGTTTTATGGCCTTTCTTTGAGTAAGCTGTCAGGCAACACAAAGAGTTCATAGAGAGCAATTTAAGCCTATTTTTACCCATCAATTACTGGTAGACCAGGGCATTATGTTACTTCTGTCTATCTAGAAACAGAGACTGCTCACTGTGTTCTGATCTAAGGAAGACTCAGTGTGGGTGGAGGGTGATGAGTTCACATTGCTAGTGATACATCTTCCATCATCTGTTTTAATAGCTGTTAGCTTCCTAGCGGGAATGGTTTAACCCTGACTTATGTAATATGCGAGATGTGTCATTAACACCTTGTTAGATGGGGGATGATAAGGGATGTCATTATTGTAACACAAGATCCATCGCTAAACTGAGGGTGAATACATTACATGATCATGTTAAGTTGCTGCTAATGTGTATGTTTACAGTGAGGGAAAAAAGTATTTGATCCCCTGCTGATTTTGTACGTTTGCCCACTGACAAAGAAATGATCAGTCTATAATTTTAATGGTAGGTTTCTTTGAACAGTGAGAGACAGAATAACAACAAAAGAATAAAAAAAAAAACATGTCAAAAATGTTAGAAATTGATTTGCATTTTAACCTGTTGGGGGTAGGGGGCAGTATTGACACGGCCGGATAAAAAACGTACCCGATTTAATCTGGTTACGACTCCTGCCCAGTAACTAGAATATGCATATAATTATTGGCTTTGGATAGAAAACACCCTAAAGTTTCTAAAACTGTTTGAATGGTGTCTGTGAGTATAACAGAACTCATATGGCAGGAAAAAACTTGAGAGGATTCTATATGGGAAGTGGTCTGTCTGACAAGTTGTTCTTCATCTTGGCTCTTTTTATTGAAGACTGGGGATCTTTGCTCTAACGTGACACTTCCTACGGCTCCCATAGGCTCTCAGAGCCCGGGAAAAAGCTGAACGATAATGAGGCAGCCTCTGGCTGAAACACATTATCGCTTTTGGCAAGTGGCCGATCAGAGTACTATGGGCTTAGGCGCGTGCCCGAGTCGACCCCATGCTTTATTTTCTTTCGTCTGTTTACCTAAATGCAGATTCCCGGTCGGAATATTATCGCTTTTTTACGAGAAAAATGGCATAAAAATGGATTTTAAACAGCGGTTGACATGCTTCGAAGTACGGTAATGGAATATTTAGATTTTTTTTTTTTCACGAAATGCGCCATGCTCGTAACCCTTATTTACACTTCCGGATAGTGTCTTGAACGCACGAACAAAACGCCGCTATTTGGATATAACTATGGATTATTTGGGACCAAACCAACATTTGTTATTGAAGTAGAAGTCCTGGGAGTGCATTCTGACGAAGAACAGCAAAGGTAATAACATTTTTCTTATAGTAAATCTGACTTTGGTGAGTGCTAAACTTGCTGGGTGTCTAAATAGCTAGCCCTGTGATGCCGGGCTATCTACTTAGAATATTGCAAAATGTGCTTTCACCGAAAAGCTATTTTAAAATCGGACATAGCGAGTGCATAGAGGAGTTCTGTATCTATAATTCTTAAAATAATTGTTATGTTTTTTGTGAACGTTTATCGTGAGTAATTTAGTAAATTCACCTGAGGTTTGCGGGGGGTATGCTAGTTCTGAACGTCACATGCTAATGTAAAAAGCTGTTTTTTTATATAAATATGAACTTGATTGAACAAAACATGCATGTATTGTATAACATAATGTCCTAGGTGTGTCATCTGATGAAGATCATCAAAGGTTAGTGCTGCATTTAGCTGTCTTCTGTGTTTTTGTGACATTATATGCTAGCTTGAAAAATGGGTGTCTGATTATTTCTGGCTGGGTACTCTGCTGACATAATCTAATGTTTTGCTTTCGTTGTAAAGCCTTTTTGAAATCAGACAGTGTGGTTAGATTAACGAGAGTCTTGTCTTTAAAATGGTGTAAAATAGTCATATGTTTGAGAAATTGAAGTAATAGCATTTCTAAGGTATTTGAAAATCGCGCCACGGGATTACACTGGCTATTGCGTAGGTGGGATGATTTCGTCACGCCTAGCCCAGAGAGGTTAAGGAGAGTCTTGTCTTTATAATGGTGTAAAATAGTCATATGTTTGAGAAATTGAAGTAACAGCATTTCTAAGGTATTTGAATAACGCGCCACAGGATTCCACTGGCTGTTACGTAGGTGGGACGATTTCGTCCCACCGGCCCTAGAGAAGCTAATGAGGGAAATAAGTATTTGACCCCCTCTCAATCAGAAAGATTTCTTGCTCCCAGGTGTCTTTTATACAGGTAACGAGCTGAGATTAGGAGCACACTCGGGCTCGTCCCGTAAGCGGGATGGACATCCAGCGGAAAAATCCTATCGCCATTAGCATAACGAAATGTAATATATATATTTTTTCAAATATAGGACTATGTCATATTGTTTTTAGATACACCTCTCCTGAATCGAACCACGTTGTCCGATTTCAAAAAGGCTTTACAGCAAAAGCAAAACATTAGATTATGTTAGAGGAGTATATCGTAAAAGTAGCCACATAGCCATTTTCCGACCAACCACATGCATCACAAATAACCAAAAAACAGCTAAATGCGGCACTAACCTTTTACAAACTTCATCAGATGACACTCCTAGGACATCATGTTACACAATACATGCATTCTTTTGTTCGATAAAGTTCATATTTATATATAAAAACAGCATTTTACATCGGCGCGTAACGTTGACTAACTATTTTCCCTCAAATGCATCCGGTGAAACAGTGCTACAATTTACTAAATTACTATTCGAAAACATTTTAAAAATGAAATATTGTCATTCTAAGATTTATAGATGAATATCTCTTGAAAGCACCTGTAATGCCAGATTTAAAAATAACTTTACTGGGTAATCACACTTTGCGATACTCAGAAAATAGGCTAGTAATACAGGTCAGCGCCATCTTTGAACAATCGCATATCAAATCTAGTCTTGTATACTATAGTCAATAATCCCTTACCTTTGGTTGTCTTCATCAGAAAGCACTTCCAGGAATCCCAGGTCCACAACAAATGTATTTTCGTTCGAAAGAATTACTCCTTTATGTTCCAGTAGCTTGTTCTTGTTAGCGCGTCTGAAGGCTGCTCCAAAACTTCCGTCGTGCACGGGACAGCTCTTTCGGAAAAATTCATTTTTTTTTCATTTAGGTTCGTTCAAACATGTCAAACATTGTATAACATAAATCTTTAGGACCTTTTTCAACCAGAGCTCCAATAAGATTCAAGGGGGACGATTGCATTGTCTTTCAAAACGTTTCGAAAGGGGAGGGTAGTCAGGGGCGCCGGCGTCATAATGGTGATGGCCCTCCTCATGTGACCAATTTCAACAGCGTCTCATTCATTCACTTTTCACAGTAGGAGACTCAAATCATTTTGTAAAGACTGGGGACATCTAGTGGAAGCAATAGGAAGTGCTCAATGAACCATTGCTCACTGTGTGAATTACAGGCAAAGTGGTGAAGTTGAGTCCGCAATTCAGAATTCCACATCCTGTTACGATCGGTCTCGGGGTTTTGACTGCCATATGAGTTCTGTTATACTCACAGACACCATTCAAACAGTTTTAGAAACTTTAGGGTGTTTTCTATCCACAAGTATTAATTATATGCATATCCTAGCTTCTGAGTTTGAGTAGGAGGCCGTTTAAAATGGGCACGATTTTTTTTCAAAACTCGCTGTAGCGCCCCCTATCCTAGGCGACCATCAAGAGGTTAACGGGAGTGCTCCTAATCTCAGCTTGTTACCTGTATAAAAGACACCTGTCCACAGAAGCAATCAATTAATCAGATTCCAAACTCTCCTCTGTGGCCAAGACCAAAGAGCTCTCCAAGGATGTCAGGGACAAGATTTTAGACCTACACAAGGCTGGATTGGGCTACAAGGCCATCGCCAAGCAGCTTGGTGAGAAGGTGACAACAGTTGGTGCGATTATTCGCAAATGGAAGAAACACAAAAGAACTGTCAATCTCCCTCGGCCTTGGGCTCCATGCAAGATCTCACCTCGTGGAGTTGCAATGATCATGAGAACGGTGAAGAATCAGTCCAGAACTACACGGGAGGATCTTGTCAATGATCTCAAGGCAGCTGGGACCATAGTCACTAAGAAAACAATTGCTAACACACTACGCCGTGAAGGACTGAAATCCTGCAGCGCCCGCAAGGTCCCCCTGCTCAAGAAAGCACATATACATGCCCGTCTGAAGTTTGACAATGAACATCTGAATGATTCAGAGGACAACTGGGTGAAAGTGTTGTGGTCAGATGAGACCAAAATGGAGCTCTTTGGCATCAACTCAACTCGCCATGTTTGGAGGAGGAGGAATGCTGCCTATGACCCCAAGAACACCATCCCCAATGTCAAACATGGAGGTGGAAACATTATGCTTTGCTTTTTCTGCTAAGGGGACAGGACAACTGTCACCGCATCAAAGGGACGGGGCCATGTACCGTCAAATCTTGGGTGAGAACCTCCTTCCCTCAGCCAAGGCATTGAAAATGGGTCGTGGATGGGTATTCCAGCATGACAATGACCCGAAACACACGGCCAAGGCAACAAAGGAGTGGCTCAAGAAGAAGCACATTAAGGTCCTGGAGTGGCCTGGCCAGTCTCCAGACCTTAATCCCATAGAAAATCTGTGGAGGGAGCTGAAGATTCGAGTTGCCAAACATCAGCCTCGAAACCTTAATGACTTGGAGAAGATCTGCAAAGAGGAGTGGGACAAAATCCCTCCTGAGATGTGTGCAAACCTGGTGGCCAACTACAAAAATTGTCTGACCTCTGTGATTGCCTACAAGGATTTTGCCACCAAGTACTAAGTCATGTTTTGCAGAGGGGTCAAATACTTATTTCCCTCATTAAAATGCAAATCAATTTATAACATTTTTGACATGCATTTTTCTTGTTGTTATTCTGTCTCTCACTGTTCAAATAAACCTACCATTAAAATAATACACTGATCATTTCTTTGTCAGTGGGCAAACATACAAAATCAGCAGGGGATCAAATACTATTTTCCCTCACTGTAGCAGCTAGACGAGAGTGTTAAAACTTATCATGTTGTGTTCTATTTAAAACGAATCAGGTACATAGTACCGTATTAGGCTAGTGGAAAGGCCCCCACATTTTTTAAATACCCCTACTCGAGGTAGATAAAAAACACAACCATGTTTTTCCAGATCCCTAATGTCTCCCATTTAAGAACTGGATGGTTGTGTAAAAATGGTTGTAGTTAAATATTGCAAGCTCTGATATTGCTCAAATGTGGAACACAAGTAGTTAGTTGCCTGCCCTACATACACAAACAAATATAATTTGGATATCATAATGAATCTTGTAATTATAGACCTGTAAACACAGAGATACAATAGGCGGAAAGGTCAACTATGAATATTTATGATGAATGTAAGCTTTACTTTTTGGTAGCTGATTATCAGACAGCTTTGCTCTCGTTCAGTGCTGTATGGACCTGCCTGGCGAAAATACATACAGTTACAAATGTTTTTTGGTGTTATGTAATCTACAAGTGGGCTCAGACATCAAAATTAGATTTTTCATTGAAGGATTTTGTATATTTAGTCATTAAGTCATGGGACACCACAGATTATCTTTGGGGCAACCATGGATTTTGCCTCAAATCCAATATGGCATCCAAATCCAATGTGGCTGCCATAACACCATTTGATGCAGGTTAAATCGCATCACAAGAGGTTGGTGGCACCTTAACTGGGGAGAACGGGCTTGTGGTAATGACTGGAGCCATTCCATTTGCTATGTTCCGGCCATTATTATGAGCCGCTCTCCCCTCCTGTGAATAACATGTAAATATGTACTTCGCAGATGAGAGGCATGTTTTGGTGTAAATCAATTTTTATTCTGAATCTATTATGGCCAACATGAACTCAGACACCTTCCCCTGCATATGTTACCCTTGTTTGTTATGTATTGAATGTGTTATTCTGTCTTTAAAAGGGTTTCATAAGGCTCTTGGTATTTCTAGGACCATGAGTGGCACTGCCATGCCTCTGTTGTGTTTGAATAGCAGAAGCCAAATATCTTTTCAATGTGTGTTCATGTATACATCTCATTCACACTTACAACATATCAACAATGTGGGCAATTCTGCAAAATGTAATAGCAAGCCTTTCACCAACACATAGTAGCATAACCAAGTTACAGGAAAGTAACCTGTAATCAAACAGTCAGCTAGTAGAGTACAGTGCCTTCAGAAAGGATTCACACCCCTTGATATTTTTACCCACATTTTGTTGTGTTATAGCCTGAATTTAAAATGGATTAAATTTACTTTGTTTTGTCACTGGCCTACACACAAAATCCCATAATGTCAAAGTGGAAATATGTTTTAGATTTTTTTCCAAATTAATAAAAAATTAAAAGCTCAAATGTCTTGAGTCAATAAGTATTCAACTCCTTTGTTATGTCAAGCCTAAATAAGTTGAGCAGTAAAAATGTCTTTAACAAGTCACTTAATAAGTTGCATGGACTCATTATGTATGCAATAATAGTGTTTAACATGATTTTTGAATGACTACCTCATCTCTGTAACCCACACATACAATTATCTGTAAGGTCCCTCAGTCAAGCAGTGAATTTCAAACACAGATTCAACCACAAAGACCAGGGAGCTCTTCCAATGCCTCACAAAAAAAGGACACCTATTGGTAGATGGGTAAAAAACAAAGCATTGAATATCATTGAGTTATTAATCACACTTTGGATGGTGTATCAATACACCCAGTCACTACAAAGCTCCAGGTGTCCTACATAACTCAGTTGCCAGAGAGGAAGGAAACCACTCAGGGATTACACCATAAGGCCAATGATGACTTTAAAATAATTACAGAGTTTAAGAAAATTGAGAATGGAGCAACATTGTAGTTACTCCACAATACAAACCTAACTGACAGAGTGAAAAGAAGGAAGTCTGAACAGAATAAAAATATTCCAAAACATGCATCCTGTTTGCAACAAGGCTCTAAATTAATACTGCAAAAGAAATTGGCAAAGCAATTCACTTTTTGTTCTGAATACAAAGTGTTACGTTTGGGGAAAATCCAATACAACATTTTACTGAGCACCAATCTCCATATTTTCAAGCATAGTGGTGGCTGCATCATGTTATGGGTATGCTTGTAATGGTTAAGCTCTGAGTTTTCCAGGATAAAAAAATAAATGGAATGGAGCTAAGCACAGGCAAAATCCTAGAGGAAAATCTGGTTCAGACTGCTTTCCACCAGACACTGAGAGATACAGAAAATCCACATTTCAGCAGAACAAAAACCTAAAACACAAGGCCAAATCTATACTGGAGTTTCTTACCAAGAAGTTCAGACTTAAATCGGCTTTAAAATCTATGGCAAGACCTGGAAATGTTTCTTTAGCAACCAATTTGACAGAGGTTGAAGAATTTTTTAAGAATAAAGGGAAAATGTTGCACAATCCATGTGTGGAAATCTCTTAAAGACTTACCCAGAACGATTCACAGCTGTTATTGCTGCCAAAGGTGCTTCTACAAAGTATCAACACAGGGGAGTGAATACTTATGCAAATTAGATATTTCTCTATTTAATTTTCTATAAGTTTGCGAACATTTCTAAAAACATATTTTCAGTTAGTCATTATGGGGTATTGTTTTTAGACGGGTGATAATTTTTACAAATTTTCTTATCCATTTTTCAATTCAGGCTGCAACACAACAAAATGTGGAATAAGTCAAGGGGTGTGATTACTTTCTGAAGGCACTATATATGTACAACTCTAGCCTTTTCACTCTTTTCCCCAATGAAACTAAGTGTGCAAGGTTGATTCAAAGCCTTTGAGGTGACCAGGACAGGAAGCCAGTAATGGTTGTAGTTCTGGGGCCTGACCAGCTTGCACATCTAACTGGTCATTCTGGGTAAACTGCAGTGACAAGGCTAGTGTCTTCCTGTATGACTGGTATTGGGGCTGTGTGGTGATCTGTTTCCAATTCTACAACAGTTGGGTACAGACACTCAGGAGATGAGCTTACATGCCAATGAGACTCATTGACCGCTTCTATCTCAAGGCCACCAGACTGTTAAATAGCCATCACTAGCCGGCTACCACCCGGTTACTCAAACCTGCACCTCAGAGGCTGCTGCCCTATATACATAGACATGAAATCACATGCCACTTTAATAATGGGACACTAGTCACTTTAATAATGTATACATACTGCTTTACTCATCTCATATATTCTACTGTTGTCACGACTCCCTCCGAAGTCGGCTCCTCTCCTTGTTCGGGCGGCGTTCGGTGATCGACGTCACCAGGTTTCTAGCCATCGCTGCTCCATTTTTCATATATCCATTTGTCTTGTCATTTGTCTTTCTTGTCATTTGTCTTTCCATGGTTTTCATTTCCCCAATTAAGCTACTTGTATTTAACCCTCTGTTTCCCATCATGTTTTGTGTGTAATTGTTTCATGTTATGTGGTGTTAGTTTACTCGCTTAACTTTTATGTTCTGTTTTTTGAGCGTGTTTGATTTATGTAGTGCTCTCGTTTTTGGAACTTGAACCTGTTGGTGCTAGGGGGCAGTATTTGCACGGCCGGATAAAAAACGTACCCGATTTAAACTGGTTACTACTCTTGCCCAGAAATGAGAATATGCATATAATTATGTTTGAATGGTGTCTGTGAGTATAACAGAACTCATATGGCAGGCCAAAACCTGAGAAGGTTCCATACAGGAAGTGCCCTGTCTGACAATTTGTTGTCCTTCTGTTGCATCTCTATCAAAAATACAGCATCTGTGCTGTAACGTGACATTTTCTAAGGCTTCCATTGGCTCTCTAAAGCCACCAGAAAGTGGAATGGGGTGTCTGCTGTCTCTGGGAAAAGAACAGCAGCAGAGTTTGTGAGTGGTCAGCCTGGGGACAGAGAGACTGAGATGCGCGTTCACGAGACTACTCAATTTTTTTTCTTTCAGCCTTTGAATGAATACAACGTTGCCCGGTTGGAATATTATCGCTATTTTACGAGAAAAATCTCATAACAATTGATTTTAAACAGCGTTTGACATGCTTCTAAGTACGGTTTTGTCACAAAATGCACTCGCGCGTCACCCTTTGGATAGTGACCTGAACGCACGAACAAAACGGAGCTATTTGAATACAACTATGGATTATTTGGAACCAAAACAACATTTATTGTTGAAGTAGAAGTCCTGGGAGTGCATTCTGACAAAGAACAGCAAAGGTAATCCAATTTTTCTAATAGTAATTCTGAGTTTAGTGATCCCAAAACTTGGTGGGTGTCAAAATAGCTAGCCGTGATGGCCGAGCTATGTACTCAGAATATTGCAAAATGTGCTTTCACCTAAAATATATTTTAAAATCTGACACTGCGATTGCATAAAGGAGTTCTGTATCAATAATTCTTAAAATAATTGTTATGTATTTTGTAAACGTTTATCAGGAGTAATTTAGTAAATTCACCGGAAGTTTGCGGTGGGTATGCTAGTTCTGAACATCACATGCTAATGTAAAGAGCTGTTTTTTGATATAAATATGAACTTGATTGAACAAAACATGCATGTATTGTATAACATAATGTCCTAGGAGTGTCATCTGATGAAGATCATCAAAGGTTAGTGCTGCATTTAGCTGTGGTTTTGGTTTTTGTGACATGTATGCTTGCTTTGAAAATGGCTGTGTGATTATTTTTGGCAGGGTACTCTCGCTGAAAAGTCTTTTTGAAATCGGACAATGTGGTTAGATTAACCTCTCTGGGCTAGGTGGGACGTTTGCGTCCCACCCTAGTCAACAGCCAGTGGAATCCCGTGGCGCGATATTCAAATACCTTAGAAATGCTATTACTTCAATTTCTCAAACATATGACTATTTTACACCCTTTTAAAGACAAGACTCTCGTTAATCTAACCACACTGTCCGATTTCAAAAAGGCTTTACAACGAAAGCAAAACATTAGATTATGTCAGCAGAGTACCCAGCCAGAAATAATCAGACACCCATTTTTCAAGCTAGCATATAATGTCACAAAAACACAGAAGACAGCTAAATGCAGCACTAACCTTTGATGATCTTCATCAGATGACACTCCTAGGATATTATGTTATACAATACATGCATGTTTTGTTCAATCAAGTTCATATTTATATCAAAAACCAGCTTTTTACATTAGCATGTGACTAGCATGTGACTAGCATTCCCACCGAACACTTCCGGTGAATTTACTAAATTACTCACGATAAACGTTCACAAAAAACATAACAATTATTTTAAGAATTATAGATACAGAACTCCTTTATGCAATCGCGGTGTCAGATTTTAAAATAGCTTTTCGGTGAAAGCACATTTTGCAATATTCTGAGCAGATAGCCCGGCCATCACAGGCTAGCTATTTTGACACCCACCAAGTTTGGTACTCACCAAACTCAGATTTACTATAAGAAAAATTGGATTACCTTTGCTGTTCTTCGTCAGAATGCACTCCCAGGACTTCTACTTCAATAACAAATATTGGTTTGGTTCCAAATAATCCATAGTTATATCCAAATAGCGGCGTTTTGTTCATGCGTTCAAGACACTATCCGAAGGGTAAAGAAGGGTGACGCGCCCGGCGCGTTTCGTGACCAAAATTTTCAAAATATTCCATTACCTTACTTCGAAGTATGTCAAACGCTGTTTAAAATCAATTTTTATGCGATTTTTCTCGTAAAAAAGCGATAATTGTTACGGTTGTCGTCGGTGAAGGAGTACCAAAACGCAGCAGGTATGTGTATGCTCATCTTGCTCTTTTAATAAATACAAAATGAGCACCAAAATAACAAAGAACGAACGATCAACAAAAACAGTCTGGTAAGGCACAAGGCTAAACACAGAATAATCTCCCACAAAATACAAGACAAACACACCCAACTAATATAGGACTTCCAATCAAAGGCAACACCAAACAGCTGCCTTCAATTGGAAGTCCAACCCCAATTAACTCAACATAGAACCAGACACACTAGACTAAACATAGAAATACCTAAACATAAACCAAAACCCGGGAATACTAAATCAAACACCCTTTTAACAAACACACCACCCCGAACCACATAAAACGAATACCCTCTGCCACGTCCTGACCAAACTACAATACTAATTAACCCTTATACTGGCCAGGACGTGACAATAATATTCCGACCGGGAGTCGTTGTTTTCGTTCAAAGACTGAAAATGTAAACATGGAGTCGTCTCGTGCACGCGCGTACCAGTCTCATTGTTCTCAGATCGACCACTTACCAAATGCGCTACTGTTTTTCAGCCATGGCCTGCAAAGTCATCATTCAACGTTCTGGCGCCTTCTGAGAACCTATGGGAGCGTTAGAAAATGTCACGTTACAGCAGAGATCCCCTGTTTTGGAGAGAGATAACAAAGAAGGCCAAGAAATGGTCAGAGAGGGCGCTTCCTGTTTGCAATCTTCTCAGGTTTTGGCCTGCCAAATGAGTTCTGTTATACTCACAGACACCATTCAAACTGTTTTAGAAACATTTTAGGGTGTTTTCTATCCAAATCAAACAATTATATACATATTCTAGTTACTGGGCTGGAGTAGTAACCAGATTAAATCGGGAATGTTTTTTATCCGGCCGTGCAAATACTGCCCCCTATCCCCAACAGGTTAACGAGAGTCTTGTCTATAAAATGGTGTAAAATAGTCATAAGTTTGAGAAATTTAAGTTATAGAATTTTTGAGGTATTTGTATTTCGCGCCACGCGATTCCACTGGCTGTTGACTAGGGTGGGATGCTTGCTAGCCCATAGAAGTTAATAAAAGTGTGCCTGTTCATTATACTCTGCTCTCCTGCCCCTGTTCAATGGAGTCAGCAGGAGCAGGTACCCCGGTTAGAGGAGTCGAGGAGCGCGTCCAGGAACATTCGACCATGTTACAACATCTTGGTGCCATGATGGATCGCGTTGTCCAGACCATGGACCACTGGGAGAGACAGAAAGTCTCTCCAGTGCCTCGACCAGCACAACCGGGGTTGTCTGCATCCGTTCCATCCGGAGAGAGTTCCAGTGGGATGCGTCTTTCCCTTCCCAGGGAGTATGATGGAATGGCAGCACAGTGCCAGGGATTCTTATTACAACTGGACCTCTACCTGGCCACTATGCACCCAGCTCCCTCAGGAGGGAAGAGAGTGGCCGCCCTCGTCTCCTGCCTCTCAGGAAGAGCGCTGGAGTGGGCAAACACCGTGTGGAGAGAAATAGACACGGCAACAGACCTTCAGGGCCGTCTTCGACCATCCACCTGAGGGCAGAGCGGCAGGGGAGAGGCTCATCCATTTGAGACAGGGGACGAGGAGCGCCCAGGACTTCGCCCTGAAATTCCGGACCTTGGCCGCCGGAGCAGGCTGGAACGACAGGGCCCTCATCGGCCACTATTGATGCAGCTTATGAGAGGACGTCCGACGTGAGCTGGCCTGCAGGGATGCCACCATTTCCTTCGACCAACTGGTGGATTTGTCCATCAGGTTGGATAACCTGCTGCTCACCCGCGGACATCCAGAGAGGGCTCTGTTGGTTCCATCGTCCAGCACCCCCGCTCCGGTGCCCATGGAGTTAGGAGGGGCTGGTCATAGGGAGACTGGAGGAGGAGCCATCACGTGCACCATCTGTGGCCGCAGAGCACACACTGCCGGTCGGTGCCGTGTTGGTTCCTCTGGGAGTCCAGGCAACAGGCAGGGCACTCTGGCGTCACCCCAGGTGAGTTTGCATCACACTCATCCAGAGTCCTCTGTTGATCAACTGTTTGTGCCTGTTTGTTTCCCTGAGTTTCCAACACATTCCCAGCATAAGGCGCTCGTCGATTCAGGCGCAGCTGGGAATTTTATCGACAGAGCATTAGCCATTAGGTTAGGGATCCCTATTTTTCCTATAGTTAGACCCTTCCCGGTACACGCTCTAGATAGTCGACCATTAGGGTCCAGGCTAAGCAAGGAGGCCACCATCTCCTTGGCCATGGTTATGCAGGGGAATCATGAGGAGAGAATCAGTCTCTTTCTCATTGACTCTCCTGCGTTTCCTGTGGTACTAGGCCTTCCTTGGTTGGCTCTGCATAACCTCACTATTTCCTGGCAACAGAGGGCTCTCACGGGGTGGTCGCGAGAGTGCTCAGGGAGGTGTGTAGGGGTTTCCGTTGGTGTTACCACGGTGGAAAGTCCAGACCAGGTCTCCACCATGCACCCCCCCCCCCCCCCCCAGAAAATGCCAATTTGGCTCTCGCCTTCTGTGAAAAGAAGGCGACTAAATTACCACCTCATCGACGGGGTGATTGTGCGATAAATCTCCTGGCAGACGCTGCGTTTCCCAGGAGTCACGTGTATCCCCTGTCGCAAGCGGAGATGGTGGCTATGGATACATATGTCTCTGAATCCCTGCGTCAGGGGTACATTTGGCCCTCTACTTCACCTGCCTCCTCGAGTTTATTTTTTGTGAAGAAGAAGGATGGAGGTTTACGCCCGTGCCTTGACTATAGAGGTCTCAATCAAATCACGGTGAAGTACAGTTACCCGCTACCTCTTATCGCCACGGCGATTGAGTCAATGCATGGGGCGCGCTTCTTCACGAAACTGGATCTCAGGACTGCGTATAACCTGGTGCGTATCCAGGAGGGAGATGAGTGGAAGACAGTGTTCAGTACCACCACAGGGCATTATGAGTACCTCGTCATGCCGTACGGGTTGATGAATGCTCCATCAGTTTTCTAATCTTTTGTAGACGAGATTTTCAGGGACCTGCACGGGCAGGGTGTAGTGGTGTATATCGATGACATTCTGATTTACTCCGCTACACGCGCCGAGCATGTGTCCTTGGTGCGCAAGGTACTTGGACGACTGTTGGAGCATGACCTGTACGTTAAGGCTGAGAAATGCCTGTTCTTTCAGCAGGCCGTCTCCTTCCTAGGGTATCGTATTTCCACATCAGGGGTGGAGATGGCGAGTGACCGCATTGCAGCCGTGCGTAATTGGCCGACCCACCACGTTAACCTGTTGGGTCTAGGGGGCAGCATTTGCACGTCTGGATAAAAAAAATTTACCCGATTTAATCTGGTTACTAATCCTACCCAGTAACTAGAATATGCATATACTTATTATATATGGATAGAAAACACTCTAAAGTTTCCAAAACTGTTTGAATGGTGTCTGTGAGTATAACAGAACTCATTTGGCAGGCAAAACCCTGAGACATTTTCTGACAGGAAGTGGATACCTGATGTGTTGTATTGACTTTAAACCTATCCCATTGAAAAACACAGGGGTTTAGGAATATTTTGGCACTTCCTATTGCTTCCACTAGATGTCACCAGCCTTTACAAAGTGTTTTGAGTCTTCTGGAGGGAGATCTGACCGAACAAGAGCCATGGAACGATGATGTCCCATTAGACACCTGGCGCGCGAGTTCATGTTGGGTACCCTCGTTCCAATACGTTATAAAAGAGTATGCATTCGTCCACCTTGAATATTATTCATGTTCTGGTTAAAAAAGGCCCTAATGATTTATGCTATACAACGTTTGACATGTTTGAACGAACGGAAATATATTTTTTCCCCTCGTTCATGACGAGAAGTCCGGCTGGCTTACATCATGTGCTAACGAGACGGAGATTTTTGGACATAAATGATGAGCTTTTTTGAACAAAACTACATTCGTTATGGACCTGTGATACCTGGAAGTGACATCTGATGAAGAGAATCAAAGGTAATGGATTATTTACATAGTATTTTCGATTTTAGATCTCCCCAACATGACGTCTAGTCTGTATCGCAACGCGTATTTTTCTGGGCGCAGTGCTCAGATTATTGCAAAGTGTGATTTCCCAGTAAGGTTATTTTTAAATCTGGCAAGTTGATTGAGTTCAAGAGATGTAAATCTATAATTCTTTAAATGACAATATAATATTTTACCAATGTTTTCTAATTTTAATTATTTAATTTGTTACGCTGACTTGACTGCCGGTTATTGGAGGGAAACGATTTCCTCAACATCAATGCCATAGTAAAACGCTGTTTTTGGATATAAATATGAACTTGATAGAACTAAAAATGCATGCATTGTCTAACATAATGTCCTAGGAGTGTCATCTGATGGAGATTGTAAAAGGTTAGTGCATCATTTTAGCTGGTTTTATGGTTTTGGTGACCCTGTCTTTGACTTGACAAAACATTACACACAACTCTTGTAAATGTACTGTCCTAACATACTCTAAATTTATGCTTTCGCCGTAAAACCTTTTTGAAATCGTAAAACATGGTTAGATTAAGGAGATGTTTATCTTTCAAATGGTGTAAAATAGTTGTATTTTTGAAAAATTTGAATTTTGACATTTATTTGGATTCAAATTTGCCGCTCTTGAAATGCACCTGCTGTTGATGGAGTGCACCACGGGTGGCATTCATTATGCTCTGCTCTCCTGCACCTGACTTCGCCTCCAATACACCGTTTGACAACTGTATTTTATTCTACTGTATTTTAGTCAATGCCATTCTGACATTGCGCATTTTTATATTTATATATTTCTTAATTCCATTATTTAACTTTTAGATGTGTGTGTATTGTTATGAATTGTTAGAAACTACTGTACTGTTGGAGCTAGGAACACAAGCATAACGCAACACCCATAATAACATCTGCTAAATACAAAACGCCGCTGTTTGGATATAACTATGGATTATTTGGGACCAAACCAACATTTGTTATTGAAGTAGAAGTCCTGGGAGTGCATTCTGACGAAGAACAGCAAAGGTAATAACATTTTTCTTATAGTAAATCTGACTTTGGTGAGTGCTAAACTTGCTGGGTGTCTAAATAGCTAGCCCTGTGATGCCGGGCTATCTACTTAGAATATTGGAAAATGTGCTTTCACCGAAAAGCTATTTTAAAATCGGACATATCGATTGCATAGAGGAGTTCTGTATCTATAATTCTTAAAATAATTGTTATGTTTTTTGTGAATGTTTATCGTGAGTAATTTAGTAAATTCACTGCATTTAGCTGTGGTTTGGGTTTATGTGACATTATATGCTAGCTTGAAAAATGGGTGTCTGATTATTTCTGGCTGGGTACTCTGCTGACATAATCTAATGTTTTGTTTTCGTTGTAAAGCCTTTTTGAAATTGGACAGTGTGGTTAGATTAACGAGAGTCTTGTCTTTAAAATGGTGTAAAATAGTCATATGTTTGAAAAATTGAAGTTTTTGCATTTTTGAGGTATTTGAATATCGCGCCACGGGATTACACTGGCTGTTGAGTAGGTGGGACGCAAGAGTTTTCCTTGATGGCCAAAAATCTAAATTTTAGTCTCATCTGACCAGATTACCTTCTTTCATATGTTTGGGGAGTCTCCCACATGCCTTTTGGCGAACGTCAAACGTGCTTGCTTATTTTTTTCTTTAAGCAATGGCTTTTCCTGGCCACTCTTCTGTAAAGCCCAGCTCTGTGGAGTGTAAGGCTTAAAGTGGTCCTATGGACAGATAATCCAATCTCCGCTGTGGAGCTTTGCAGCTCCTTCAGGGTTATCTTTGGTCTCTTTGTTGCCTCTCTGATTAATGCCCTCCTTACCTGGTCCGTGAGTGTTGGTGGGCGGCACTCTCTTGGCAGGTTTGTTGTGGTGCCATATTCTTTCCATTTTTTAATAATGGATTTAATGGTGCTCTGTGGAATGTTCAAAGTTTCTGTTCATTTTATAACCCAGTCCTGGTCTGTACTTCTCCACAACTTTGTCCCTGACCTGTTTAGAGAGCTCCTTGGTCTTCATGGTGCCGTTTGCTTGGTGGTGCCCCTTGCTTAGTGGCGTTGCAGACCCTGGGGCCTTTCAGAACAGGTGTATATATACTGAGATCATGTGACAGATCATGTGACACTTAGATTGCACACAGGTGGACTTTATTTAACTTCCCTGGGCTAGGTTGCGCTGGCGTCCCACCTACTCAACAGCCAGTGGAATCGCGTGGCGCAAAATACAAATACCTCAAAAATGCTAAAACTTCAATTTCTCAAACATATGACTATTTTACACCATTTTAAAGACAAGACTCTCGTTAATCTAACCACATTGTCCGATTTGAAAAAGGCTTTACAGCGAAAGCAAAACATTAGATTTTGTCAGGAGAGTACCCTGCCAAAAATAATCACACAGCCATTTTCAAAGCAAGCCTATATGTCACAAAAACCAAAACCACAGCTAAATGCAGCACTAACCTTTGATGATCTTCATCAGATCACACTCCTAGACATTATGTTATACAATACATGCATGTTTTGTTCAATCAAGTTCATATTTATATCAAAAACCAGCTTTTTACATTGCATGTGATGTTCAGAACTAGCATACCCACCGCAAACTTCCAGTGAATTTACTAAATTACTCATGATTAACGTTCACAAAATACATAACAATTATTTCAAGAAAGCACATTTTGCAATATTCTGAGTACATAGCCCGGCCATCACGGCTAGCTAATTTGACACCCACCAAGTTTGGCCCTCACCAAACTCATATTTACTATAAGAAAAATTGGATTACCTTTGCTGTTCTTCGTCAGAATGTACTCCCAGGACTTCTACTTCAACAACAAATGTTGTTTTGGTTCCAAATAATCCATAGTTATATCTAAATAGCTCCGTTTTGTTTGTGCATTCAAGTCACTATCCGAAGGGTGATGTGCGAGTGCATTTCGTGACAAAACAATTCAAAATATTCCATTACCGTACTTCGAAGCATGTCAAACGCTGTTTAAAATCAAATTTTATGCTATTTTTCTCGTAAAATAGCGATAATATTCCAACCGGGCGACGTTGTATTCATTCAAAGGCTGAAAGAAAAAAATTGAGAATTCTCATGAACTGTTCCCAGCCTGACCACTCACAAAATCTCCTGCTGTTCTTCGCCCAGAGACAGGAGACACGTCATTCCACTTTCTGGCGCCTTCTGAGAGTCAATGGAAGCCTTAGAAAATGTCACGTTACAGCAGAGATGCTGTATTTTCAATAGAGATGCAACAGAAGGATAACAAATTGTCAGACAGGGACCTTCCTGTATGGAATCTTCTTAGAAGCATGTCAAACGCTGTTTAAAATCAATTGTTATGAGATTTTTCTCGTAAAATAGCGATAATATTCCAACCGGGCAACGTTGTATTCATTCAAAGGCTGAAAGAAAAAAATGGAGTAGTCTCGTGAACGCGCATCTCAGTCTCTCTGTCCCCAGGCTGACCACTAACAAACTCTGCTGCTGTTCTTTTCCCAGAGACAGCAGACACCCCATTCCACTTTCTGGTGGCTTTAGAGAGCCAATGGAAGCCTTAGAAAATGTCACGTTACAGCACAGATGCTGTATTTTTGATAGAGATGCAACAGAAGGGCAACAAATTGTCAGACAGGGCACTTCCTGTATGGAACCTTCTCAGGTTTTGGCCTGCCATATGAGTTCTGTTATACTCACAGACACCATTCAAACATAATTATATGCATATTCTCATTTCTGGGCAAGAGTAGTAACCAGTTTAAATCGGGTACGTTTTTTATCCAGCCGTGCAAATACTGCCCCCTAGCCCCAACAGGTTAACTAATTATGTGACTTCTGGAGGTAATTGGTTGCACCAGATCTTATTTAGGGGCTTCATAGCAAAGGGGGTGAATACATATGCACGCACCAGTTTTCAATTTTATTTATTTTTTGAAACAAGTAATTTTTTTTCATTTCGTTTCACCAATTTGAACTATTTTGTGTATGTCCATTACATGAAATCCAAATTAAAATCTATTTTAATTACAGGTTGTAATGCAACAAAATAGGAAAATGGGGTGAATACTTTCCCAGTCAATCCCCAGCCACCATACAAAATGACGTACATCATATTTGTTTAAATTTGACCATCCTAAGCGATCTCTTGTTTGCCATAGATGGCATTATGTCCTTAAAGGGATGTTGGGATTACTGGACAGTTTCCCAGAACACTGCATGAGTCATCCCAACATGAGAGCTCATTCTTTACATGTGTTGTGTTGGCGTCTTGCCAACAGGCTTTGGTTAAAGCCTCATTTACCAGCTAGTACGTCTCATCTTTAAGAAACTAGGTAAACAGCCTCCAATTTTGGTAGTTGTGTCCCCGCTGAAGGCTTTAGTGGATGACCAAATTCCACGCGGCAACAGCCCTGGGTCTGAGTGCAGTTGGGGAAGGAGGAAGACAAGAACCCCCTATGGGAGGGTGCATGCGAGCTCATCTTCGGAAGTCTGGAGAGTTGGTTAGAGAAATTCGGCAGAAATATGTTGGCCTCAGTCAGGTACCTCTCCAAAATTGTCCGGATCATCGTGGATGAAGTCCATATGACCTACCCATGGTACAGTATGTACATTGACCTACAACTGTACTTTGACTGTATAAAATGGAGGCAATAGCGATGGGTGATGGATGTAATGTCTGAATGGAAATTGTAGTCATGACACTCCAGTGAATGGTTGATTGAAAGTTGTGTATTTGTACAAACGTAATGAGTAAGAATGTTTGTTTGCATGAATTGTTTGCATAATCAGGCAGGTCCCACCTGATACAAGTCAGTATTTGATGTCCATCCATGTCTGAGGACGCCGGGAGATGACATGGAAAGTGCCGCTAGGGGCAGCAGTTAGCACTGTTACCTTCAGGTAGGCTTTGGTTTTGCTCGGGTGTTGTGGCGGTTGGGATCTTGGATCTGCCTCTACTTTCAAAAGTTCCATGTTCAAATCCAATGATAGAAAGTTGTTTCTGATATTTTTGTTTTATGCCTTTCCCAAACCTTAACCCTTACCTTAACCATTCGGAATTAATGCCCAACCTTAAGAATTCGGAGTTAATGCCTAAACTTAACCTTGGAACGATACAGAGAAGTAACTAAACACTTTGAAATTTGAAGTTTGGAACAACTTCTACGTTTGACGTTTGCGCAACATGGTTGAACATCTAATTCTGACAAGAGACAGTGAGAGCTAGTTGTGCATAATAGGCCTATACCATAATGGAATAGTGATAGAACTGTACCATAAATGACTGTGTGTCAGGCGGCATAATGGCTGAAAGACACTACAGAAAGTACTTCTATTGGATTATCCTAAACTATGGGAATCCCACACATAACAGTTGCTTATGCAATAACTACTAGCATTATAATAACGCAGAGTAATCAAATGTGCTTCAATATCTTTATATTGTTATCAATAGCAGTTTTTATTAATAATAACTTGTATCGTCAATGAGTGTGGGTATTAGCCTACTTTTTTTTATCACAGTCAGCACTGTAACAGCAGTATTGTCTTTCGGCAAGGGGCAGGGAACAAAATGAAAACCTGCATTTCAGCAAGCTTGTAGATCTGTGTTCCTTGGTGAAAGAAAGTTAGACTACTATTAGCACAGGATTTTCAAAAGCGGTTATTTGAGAGAGGGTTAAACATGAGGAGCCATGTTGAAAAGCCATGTCGACTTTATAGGGGCCATCACCACTCATAGATAGTCTTCAAAGTGAAACATAGAGGAAAATAGAACAGCTGTAGTTGATAATAAGGTGTTCATTTTGTATCATTTCCCAATGCTAACATGTGATTCTGTTGGGAAACGATGTTTTCGTAGTGCCAGCATGACCTAGTGACATTGAGAGGGAGAAAGAGAGAGAGCCTCATGACTGTAGTCAGGTATAAGCTATGTGCATCATTACACATATTGGTTGACATGAAACTAATACAACTTACAATTGAATAATAAGAACAGTGAGATATATGCTAATTTGGTTGCAGACAGTGATGTTCAGCAGCTTGAGCTAGTTCAAGGTTGGATTGTCTCAATTTGAGGCCTCTGAGAATTCTGTGTCCTGTGTGATAAGAGACACAGACACTGATGGGAAACACTTGTATACGTGTGAGCTACTAAGCGTTCTCCTTGGGATATGATTGTGAACAGAGATATGTGAAGATTAAAGAGCTCATGATCAGTAATGCTATTACAGAAAACACTACATATAATGTATACCAGAAATGTCTGAATACTTTTATGTAAAATCTATATGTATTTATGTGTGTTATATATATATATATATATATACAGTATATACACACATAAAAACCAATATGTTAGTCATGTGATTGCTGTATATAAAAGTACTATGTATGTAGTATGTGAAATGTATATGTGAAATGTAAAATATGGAACAAAAAAGATGTAAAAACTAAAAATGTGTCCTCAGAAGAGTTGGATCCATTATTATTTCATTATTTTTTAAAGATATGTGAGGATAGGACCTCTGGGTTGTCGTCCTCTGACACTCAAGTCGGCTCCCACTAATATAGGGACGGATTCTGAAGTCTATGACTTCTAATTATTTTTCAGGCACACCCATCTTGGCGCTAACAGAGTCAGCAGATCTAAAGTCCCAGACAAAAGTGATAAAGATCCTTAACATGCAAAGAGCTCTCAGAATTAAGCTCTCAGAATCGAGTCCCAACCAACCAAACATTTGACTTGGACTGGTAAAGATCCCCTCTACAAAAACTTGACGTGTTTGGATTGTAAAAGAGGTCAAGGAAAAAGGGAAAACCGCAGCAAAAGACGATAACATACTGCACGTCCATTAGGGAAAGGTGTTCGGCCACCTAAAAGCAAAGCTGTCGGAGAATGCCTGGGTTGATCGAGACCCTCAAAAGATAGCCAAAAACCTTTTGATTGGGATGTTCCATGCCAACACCTTGAACAAGTACAAAGTGTAACGCCTGTATGTTTACAAGCTACTTCCCCTATAGTGCATGTAGACCCCTCAGGTTGTGCCTATTGTAGTGTGCGTATTGATTTTTTGTTGTATGTGTCATTGAAGCAAGGATTCCATGACCTCATCAAAATACAGCTCCAACACAGAGTCTTATTTGTTTTGTGTAGTTGTGTTTATAAGGGAACAAACACGACAAATTGGCGACGAGATTGAACCTGCATCTTACTGATGTGCCACCCCGGTTTGAGACGACAGCAAAACTCTGAGGAGAGGGACAGAAAAGTCGAGAGGAGTGAAAGGATGCATGCACAGTCAGAATGTGCCGTCTATGCTAGCGTGAGAGATGTTGTGAGTCAAATGAAAAAGCACAGAATGAAAGTTAGCTAATGAATGTGACTAAAAATGCCGGGATATATTGGAACTATTGCCACTTTTGATAGCGGTATTGAGGATTGGGCAACCTACATTGAAAGAGTGGAACTTTATTGGGACGTTAACGATGTAGGAAGAAAGTTTCCATTCTGCTTATAATGCTATGGGTGCAACAACATACAGCTTGCTACTTAGCTTGTTAACGCCAGAAAAGCCAGCCAACAAATCGTTCAAGACATTGTTGACAATATTTAAACCCAAAACCGTTGGTAATAGCTGAGAGATTGCGATTTCATAAACGGAACCAGTCAACACGTGTGGCCATATCAAAATATATTGCAAAGCTGAGGAAATTATCAGAATATTGCCAATTTTGCCAATTTGGTGCAGGACTGTCAGATTGAGGGACAGGCTTGTATGTGGCATGCATTGCGAAAGCACACAAAAGAGGTTGCTAACAGAAAAGGTCTTGACATTAGAACGTGCACTGAACATTGCATTTTCAATAGAGACTACAGCAAACGATGCATCTGAATTGCAACAAAAAGGCATCGAATGTGAAAAAAATCAAACGTAATTTGAAAATACAAAGAGACAAACATGTTTTCGCTGTGGCAAGGCATCACATAATGCAAATGGCTGTTGGCTTACAGAGAAATACTATAGAAAAAATGCCACAAGCAGGGTCACATTGAGAGAGTGTAAAGCAGATAAAAAGTACACACATAGCAAACAGAAATCGTATAAAGAGAAACGCAAAACTACAAATTTACACAAAGTGACTGAGAGTGACTGGAAATGACACAGACTCACAGAAAGATGATCTGTCATGCCTAGAAGGGCATAGCATTACAGAAACAGACTGCAGAATAATATGGATTACTCCAGAGGCGTCAGGAGTCAACTTAAAAATGGAGTTAGACACCGGGTCAGCGTTATCAGTAATCTCAGTGACAGATTACAACAATACCATTACAGAAGACAACACTGATGCTCAAAACATACACTGGGGAAAAGGTTTCTCATTTGGGCAAAATTCTCCAAAATTCAACAAGGCCATATGCAATCCAACCTGAAGTGGACACAAAGTTGCAGAACTTAAAGGATTCAGGGATCCTGTCCAAGGTGGAGTGGAGTGAGTTTTGAAGAAAGGGAAAGCACGTACAGGACTTTAATGTGACAGTCACGTACTCCACACTGTTCAGTACCCGCTGCCTCGCATTAAGGACATATTTGCTTCCCTATCAGGAGGGGGACGCTTCACGAAGATAGACCTAGCGCAAGCTTACAAAATGGAAATTGAGGAATCGTCAAATACATTTTTGACAAATAACACACACAAATTATTTCCAGTACACCTATCTTGTTTTCGGGATCGCCTCGGCTCCAGCCATCTGACAAAGAGCAATGTACCAAGTGCTTCAAGGGATACCAGATACCAAACACTACCTCAACAACACAATAGTTACAGGAACAGATGACGAAGATCAACTGAACAACCTACAAAGGGTGCTCACGAGGCTATGTGAGTATGGACTTAGCACAAAGAAAGGTGTGACTTTTTCAAGGAGGAAATCTCATACTGTGGATATGTGATCAACAAAGATGGCTAACACAAGTCACTGGTGACCACAGCCCCAGAACGTGTCCCAGTTACAATCCTGCTTAGGGCTGGTGAACTATTTTCACAAATTCCTACCAAAACTCTCCACAGTGCTATAACTGCTGAACGCGCTGCTACAGACAGGGTCACACTGGAAGTGGTCTGAGAGCTGTGAACATGCATGTTTCAAGAGGCTAAGAATCTGATAACATCAGATGAAGTGCTCACTCACTTTGACCCTTCCCTACCCATCAACGTGTGATGCTTCACCTTACAGAATCGGTGCAGTGTTGTCACACAAGCTAAAAGACGTCAGTGACTGATCGCGTTTGCTTCGAGATCATTAATTAACAGTGTCAGAACGCAATTATGCTCAAATTGACCGAGGGGCCATTAGTCTACCATGGAGAGTAAAGAGCACCAACAACACTCAATTGAGTCAATTTATTTCAACACGATAGGCTTTGTAGACTACTAATTTATAGAGTACAGAAGTGTATCTGTCTTTCAACAACATCTTGACACTCAGGATCCTTCTTGAACAAGATGTATGCACTTACCATTGTAAGTCACTTTGGATGAAAAGGTCTGCTAATTTCTTTGGGATCTGGGGGCAGTATTGAGTAGCTTGGATGAATAAGGTGCCCAGAGTAAATTGCCTGCTACTCAGGCCCAGAAGCTAGGATATGCATATTATTAGTAGATTTGGATAGAAAACACTCTGAAGTTTTTAAAACTGTTTGAATGATGTCTGTGTGTATAACAGAACTCATATGGCAGGCAAAAACCTGAGAAAAATCCAACCAGGAAGTGGGAAATCTGAGGTTTGTAGTTTTTCAAGTGATTGCCTATCCAATATACAGTGTCTGTGGGGTCATATTTCACTTCCTAAGGCTTCCACTAGATGTCAACAGTGTTTAGAACATTGTTTCATGCTTATACTGTGAATGGGGAGAGAAAAAGAGCTGTTTCAACAAGGTGTCTGGAAAAATGCCATGAGCTCTGTCACGCGCACTGTCGTGAGAGCGGTCTGAGTTCCTTTTCATTTCTAAAGACAAAGGAATTGTCCGGTTGGAATATTATTGAAGATTTATGATAAAAACATCCTAAAGATTGATTCTATACATCGTTTGACATGTTTCTACAACTTTTTTGACTTTTCGTCTGGACTTAGTGCATGCGCCTTGTGCATTTGGAATAGTGAACTGAACAAAAAGGAGGTATTTGGACATAAATATAGACTTTAACGAAACAAAACAAACATTTATTGTGGAACTGGGACTCCTGGGAGTGCATTCCGATGAAGATCATCAAAGGTAAGTGAATATTTATAATGCTATCACAGTCGCCACAAAAATACAGGTGTCCTTTCTAACTCAGTTGCTGGAGAGGAAGGAAACCGCTCACAGATTTCAACATAAAGCCAATGGTTACTTTAAAACAGTTACAAAGTTTAATGGCTATTATAGGAGAAAACAGGATGGATCAACATTGTAGTTACTCCACAATATTAACCTATGTGATGCATCCTGTTTGCAACAAGGCACTAAAGTAAAACTGCAAAAAATGAGGCAAAGCAAATAACATTATGTCCTGAAAACAAAGTGTTATGTTTGGGGCAAATCTAACACAACACATCACTGAGTACCACTCTTCATATTGTCAAGCATGGTGGTGGCTGCATCATGTTATGGGTATGATGAATATGGGAATATCCAAGATCCAAGATGGGGTAGCAGTTCAGACGTCTTTGTCTTGTCTTGTCCCGTGTATAACTTTTTTTCCTTTGTATATATTTCGTATATATTTTTAATGTTTTTAACCTCGGTTTCAACACACTCTCCTGCAACCCGCCTCACCCAATGTGGTATGGATCAGCTATACTTTAGAACCGGAAACCCCAACAGAAGCTAGCCAGCTAACTAGCTATTAGCTAGTAGTCAGTTAGCCACTGCTAGCAGTCATCAGCTAACGTTAGCCCGGTCAACTCCTGCCAGTCTGCACAGCGCGATTCAACCCAAAGCATATGGACTGCTTTTTCTCCGCATCTCTGGTTTCCTACCACAAGCTCTGAACCTTTCCACCTGGATCATCTCAGCTAGCTAGCTGCTATCCGAGTGGCTATCGCCTGGCTGACGTCTCTGTCCAAAAGCAAGCACCAGTGAGCCTGGAACTAGCCTCGTGCTAGGCCCATCTCCCGGCTAGCTGAAGAGGTCCATCAGTCACTCCTTGGGCTACAATACCTATTTTGCCAATTGGCCTGGACCCCTTTTACTGCCGACACATCAAGACTGGTCTACCGACGTAATCCGCCCGAGGGGTTTTAACAGGCTCCTCCGTCGCGACGTCCCCTGAAGGCCCATCCGCTAGTGGGCTATTGAGAAGTTTGGGATGAGTTGGACTGCAGAGTGAAGGAAAAGCAGCCAACAAGTGCTCAGCATATGCGGAAACTCTTTCAAGACTGTTGGAAAAGCATTCCAGGTGAAGCTGGTTGAAAGAATGCCAAGAGTGTGCAAAGCTGCCACCAAGGCAAAGGGTGGCTACTTTGAAGAATCTCAAATATAAAATTGTGGTTACTACATGATTCCATATGTGTTATTTCATAGTTGTGATGTCTTTACTATTATTCTACAATGTAGAAAATAGTAAAAATAAAGAAAATCCCTTGAATGAGTAAGTGTGTCCAAACTTTTGACTGCTACTGTATATACAGTTGAAGTTTACATACACCTTAACCAAATACATCTCAGTATTTCACAATTCCTGTCATTTAATCCAAGTAAAAATGCCCTGTCTTAGGTCAGTTAGGATCACTATTTTATTTTAAGAATGTGAAATGTCAGAATAATAGTAGAGAGAATGATTTATTTCAGCTTTTATTTCTTTCATCACATTCCCAGTGGGTCAGAAGTTTACATACACTTAATTAGTATTTGGTAGCACTGCCTTTAAGTGGTTTAACTTGGGTCAAATGTTTCAGGTAGCCTTCCACAAGCTTCCCACAATAAGTTGGGTGATTTTTGGCCCATTCCTCCTGACAGAGCTGGTGTAACTGGTCAGGTTTGTAGGCCTCCTTGCTCGCACATGCTTTTTCAGTTCTGCCCACAAATGTTCCATTGGATTGAGGTCAGGGCTTTGTGATGGCCACTCCAATACCTTGACTTTGTTGTCCTTAAGCCATTTTACCACAACTTTGAAAGTATGCTTGGGGTCATTGTCCATTTGGAAGACCCATTTGCGACCAAGCTTTAACTTCCTGACTGATGTCTTGAGATGTTGCTTCAATATATCCACGTAATTTTCCTATCCTCATGATGCCATCTATTTTGTGAAGTGCACCAGTCCCTCCTGCAGCAAAGCACCTCCACAACATGATGCTGCCACCCCCGTATTTCACGGGTGGGATGGTGTTCTTTGGCTTGCAAGTCTCCCCCTTTTCCCTCCAAACATAACGATCGTCATTATGGCCAAACAGTTTATTTTTGTTTCATCACACCAGAGGACATTTCTCCAAAAAGTACGATCTTTGTCCCCATGCGCAGTTGCAAACCGTAGTCTGGCTTTTTATGGCAGTTTTTGAGCAGTGGCTTCTTCCTTGCTGAGCGGCCTTTCAGGTTAGGTCGATATAGGACTCGTTTTACTGTGGATATAGATACTTTTGTACCTGCTCCCTCCAGCATCTTCACAAGGTCCTTTGCTGTTGTTCTGGGATTGATTTGCACTTTTTGCACCAAAGTATGTTCTTCTCTAGGAGACAGAATGCGTCTTCTTCCTGAGCGGTATGACGGCTGTGTGGTCCCATGGTGTTTATACTGCGTACTATTGTTTGTACAGATGAACGTGGTACCTTCAGGCATTTGGAAATTGCTCCCAAGGATGAACCAGACTTGTGGAGGTCTACAATTCTTTTTCTGAGGTCTTGGTTGATTTCTTTTGAGTTTCCAATGATGTCGAGCAAAGAGGCGCTGAGTTTGAAGGTAGGCCTTGAAACACAACCACAGGTACACCGCCAATTGACTCAAATGATGTCAATTAGCCTATCAGAAGCTTCTAAAGCCATGACATCATTTTCTGGAATTTTCCAAGTTGTTTAAAATGCTGCCCCCTAGACCCAACAGGTTAAAGGCACAGTCAATTTAGTGTATGTAAACGTCTGACCCACTGGAATTGTGATACAGTGAATTATAAGTGAAATAATCTGTCTATAAACAATTGTTGGAAAAATGACTTGTGTCATGCAGAAAGTAGATGTCCTAACCGACTTGCCAAAACGATAGTTTTTCTCAAGAAATTTGTGGAGTGGTTGAAAAACGAGTTTAATGACTCCCACCTAAGTGTATGTAAACTTCCGACTTCAACTGTGTATTTATAAACTGGGTGGTTTGAGCCCTAAATGCTGATTGGCTGAAAGGTGTGGTATTTAAGACCGTATGCCACGGGTATGACAAAAAAATACTTTTTACTGATCATATTATGTTGTTAACCGGTTTATAATAGCAATAAAGCACCTCAGTGTTTGTGGTATATGGCCAATATATCACGGCTTATGGCTGTATCCAAGCACTCCATGTTGCATTGTGCATAAGAACAGCCCTTAGCCGTGGTACAGTATATTGGCCATATACCACACCAATATATCACAATCCCCTGAACCTCAACCAAATTGAGATAGTTTGGGATGAGTCCGACTGCAGAGTAAAGGAAATGGAGCCAACAAGTGCTAGGTGGGAACTCCTTCAAGACTAATGAAAATGCATTCCAGGTGAAGCTGGTTGAGAGAATGCCAAGAGTGTGCAAAGCTGTCATCAAGGCAAAGGGTGGCTATTTGAGGAATCTGAAATCTAAAATATATCTGGATTTGTTTAACACTTTTTTGGTTACTACATGATTCCATGTGTTTCATAGCTTTGATGTCTTAACTAATATTCTACAATGTAGGAAATAGTCAAAATAAAGAAAAACCCTTGAATGAGTAGCTGTTCTAAAACTTTTGACCAGTACTCTATGTATGTATATATATATATATCACTGGAGGCTCCTCAGGAGGAAGGGGAGGACCATCCTCCTCAGTGAATGTCATAAAAATAAACATTTTAAGACATTTAAAAAGTTATCCTTTTTAGATAAAACTATACTACATGTAATCACGTCACCGAATAACTGATTAAAACACACTATTTTGCAATGAAGGTCTACAGTAGTCTCAACAGCACTCTGTAGGGTAGCACCATTGTGCAGCCGGAGGACAACTAACAACTCATCCTCTGGGTATCAGGTATGAAGGTAAGACCCAAGTGCAGACTGTGTGAAGTAACAATGTTTATTGTATCAACAGGGGCAGGCAAACGACAGGTCAAGGCAAAAAAGAGAGGCTGGGAAAAGACGAGCTGACAGGACAAACGCTGGTAAGCTTGACAAACAAGACGAACTGGCACAGACAGACAGAAAGTCAGACAGACAGAAAACACAGGTATAAATACCCAGAGGATAAGTGGGGAAGATGGCGACACCTGGAGTGGGTGGAGACAAGCACAAGGACAGGTGAAACAGATCAGGGCATGACACTGGGTACATTGACTTCATTACAAAACCTAGAAGGCTCATGGTTCTCACACCCTTCCATAGACTTACACAGTAATTATGATAACTTCCGGAGGACATCCTCCAGCCTATCAGAGCTCTTGCAGCATGAACTTTTATTTTATTTTTATTTCACCTTTATTTAACCAGGTAGGCTAGTTGAGAACAAGTTCTCATTTACAACTGCGACCTGGCCAAGATAAAGCACAGCAGTTCGACACATACAACAACACAGTAACTCAGTAACTCAACACAGTAACTCGGTAACATGGAATAAACAAACATACACTCAATAATACAGTAGAAAAAAGAAAAATCTATATACAGTGAGTGCAAATGAAGTAAGATAAGGGAGGTAAGGCAATAAATAGACCATAGTGGTGAAATAATTGCAATATAGCAATTAGACACTGGAATGGTAGGTGTGCATAAGATGAATGTGCAAATAGAGATACTGGGGTGCAAAGGAGCAAGATAAATAAATAAATACAGTATGGGGATGAGGTAGTTGGATGGGTTGTTTACAGATGGGCTATGTACAGGTGCAGTGATCTGTGAGCTGCTCTGACCGCTGGTGCTTATAGGTAGTAAGGGAGATATGGGTCTCCAGCTTCAGTGATTTTTGCAGTTCGTTCCAGTCATTGACAGCAGAGAATTGGAAGGAAAGGCAGCCAAAGGAGGAATTGGCTTTGGGGGTGACCAGTGAGATATACCTGCTGGAGCGCGTGCTACGGGTGGGTGCTGCTATGGTGACCAGTGAGCTGAGATAAGGCGGGGCTTTACCTAGCAGAGACTTGTAGATGACCTGGAGCCAGTGGGTTTGGCAACGAGTATGAAGCGATGGCCAGCCAACGAGAGCGTACAGGTCGCAGTGGTGGGTAATATATGGGGCTTTGGTGACAAACTGACATGTTGTCCACCCAATCAAAGGATCAGATTTATTCACCTAGTACTGAAAGCATTATCTGCAACTAGCTAGCACTGCAGTGTATAAAATGTGGTGAGTAGTTGACTCAAAGAGAGTAAAGACAATATTTGAACAGTTTTGAACAAATACATTTCTTCCAAAATGAAGGAGAAGCAAGAGAGAAATATATATATAGAGAGAGTCATTTTTTTGACTCTCAGTTTCACTTACTTAGCTTATTAAATGCAGCTAGCTAGTTTAGCCTACTGAAACACCGTGCTCAAACAGAGGGAAGTTACAGTATGTTAGTTAGCTGGCTATGACTTTCCAACTCAAAACTGGAACTCTTCCAAGTCAAGGTAAGCTTTTGATGTTATTAATTTATTGCCACCGGGAACCACCGGTGTAAATCCTTACTGGGACGGCAGGTAGCCTAGTGGGTAGAGTGTTGGGCCAGTAACCAAAAGGTTGCTGGATTGAATACCTGAGCTGACAAGGTAAAAATATGTTGTTCTTCCGCTGAGCAAGGCAGTTAACCCACTGTTCCCCGGGTGCCGTCGATTAAGGCAGCCCCAGGCACCTTCTGATTCAAAAGGGTTGGGTTAATTCGGAAGACACATTTCAGTTGAATGCATTCAGTTGTAGAACTGACTAGGTATCCCCCTTTCCCCACTGACTGTAACATTACTGCATGATTCTTATCTAACACATTAGTTATTTTAGCTATGCTCACTATCACGTTACTTTAGCTAATATGGTGACAGCTAACGATGTAGGCTGTTTGTAGAGGTTTGGCTTGGAAAAATGTTTTGCCTGATCACATACAGCTGATTTGTTGTGCATTGAAGTCGACAAGCGAAGGGAAGAGAAGGAATACAACGTGGCTGTTATGAGAGTGAACTGTGTTTACGCGTGATCAGGGGTGTATTCATTCCGCAGATTCTGTTGAAAATAATTTCTTAAACGGAAGCAAAACGAACAAAACAGGGATAAACATACTTGCATTTGTCGAATAGAAACTCTAATTTGCAGCTGTTGGACTATATCTGCAGGCAAGAGCGTGCGGTATTGAATGTCACTGACTGTCACTTCAAATTTGTCTGTTTGCACCTACGTTGTAAACTTTCGTTCATATTCTAGGTTGCAGCGTCCTCGTGATGGGTATAGGGAAAATTAGTGTATCATGTAGTAGCCTAAACCTATTGCTATTAAATTGAACTGGGTGAATGGAAAATGAATGAGAGTCATCCAATATGCTATACAAGAAATAAGGCCATGCTCATGAAAAAAACATTCTCCCTTATCTTAAACAGCATTGACCTCCACTGATATATTGTATATACAGTGCCTTCGGAAAATATTCAGACCGCTCAAATTTTCCACATTTTGTTATGTTACAGCCTTATTCTAAAATGTATATTTTTTTAATACCTCATCAATCTACACACAATAACCCATAATGACAGTGCAAAAACAGGTTTTTAGAAATGATTGTGAATTTATTAAAAATAACCAAATTAAATATTACATTTACATAAGTATTCAGACCGTTTACTCAGTACTTTGGTGAAGCATCTTTGACAGCAATTACAGCATTGAGTATGGGTATGATGCTACAAGCTTGGCACACCTCTGTCTGGACCACTCAAGGACATTCAGAGACTTGTCCCAAAGCCACTCCTGGGTTGTCTTGGCTGTGTGCTTAGGGTCGTTGTCCTGTTGGAAGGTGAACCTTCACCCCAGTCAGGTCCTGAGCACTCTGGAGTAGGTTTTCATCAAATATCTCTCTGTACTTTGCTCCATTCATCTTTGCCTCGATCCTAACTAGTCTCTCAGTCCCTGCTGCTGAAAAACATCCCCACAGCATGATGCTGCCACCACCATGCTTCACCGTAGGGATGATACCAGATTTCCTCCAGACATGACGCTTGGCATTCAGGCCAAAGACTTCAATCTTGGTTACATCAGACAAGAGAATCTTGTTTATCCTGGTCTGAGAGTCGTTAGGTGCCTTTTGGCAAACTCCACGCGGGCTGTCATGTGCCTTTTACTGAGGAGTGGCTTCCGTCTGGCCACTCTACCATGAAGGCCTGATTGGTGGAGTGCTGCAGAGATGGTTGTCCTTCTGGAAGGTTCTCCCATCTCCACAGAGGAACTCTGGAGGTCTTTCAGTGACCATCTGGTTCTTGGTCACCTCCGTGATCAAGGTCCTTCTCCCCCGATAGCTCAGTTTGGCTGGAGTCTTGGTGGTTCCAAACTTCTTCCATTTAAGATTGATGGAGGCCACTGTGTTCTTGGGGACCTTCAATGCTGCAGAAAATTTTTGGTACCCTTCCTCAGATCTGTGCCTCAACATAATCCTGTCTCGGAGCTGTATGAACAATTCCTTAGACTTCATGGCTCGGTTTTTGCTCTAACATGCACTGTCAACTGTGGGACCTTAGAGACTGGTGTGTCTTTCCAAATCATGTCCAATCAATTGTATTTACCACAGGTGGACTCCAATCAAGTTGTAGAAACATCTCAAGGATGATCAATAGAAACAGGATGCACCTGAGCTCAATTTTGAGTCTCATAGCAAAGGGTCTGAATACTTATTGAAATAAAGAATTCCTTTTTTGTATTTTAAATACATTCGCAAAAATATATTTTTTTTGTGCAAGGAGGAGCAGGAGAAGCACTTCCAGAGCCCTGCAAAATTACCTCCAGCAGGCCACAAATGTGCATGTGTCTGCTCAAATGGTCAGAAACAGACTCCATGAGGGTGGTATGAGGGCCTGACGTCCACAGGTGGGGGTTGTGCTTAAAGCCCAACACCGTGCAGGACGTTTGGCATTTGCCAGAGAACACCAAGATTGGCAAATTCGCCACTGGCGCCCTGTGCTCTTCACAGATGAAAGCAGGTTCACACTAAGCACGTGACAGACGTGACAGAGTCTGGAGACGCCGTGGAGAACGTTCTGCTGCCTGCAACATCCTCCAGCATGACCGGTTTGGCGGTGGGTCAGTCATGGTGTGGGGTGGCATTTCTTTGGGGGGCCGCACAGCCCTCCATGTGCTCGCCAGAGGTAGCCTGACTGCCATTAGGTACCGAGATGAGATCCTTAGACCCCTTGTGAGACCATACGCTGGTGCGGTTGGCCCTGGGTTCCTCCTAATGCAAGACAATGCTAGACCTCATGTGGCTGGAGTGTGTCAGCAGTTCCTGCAAGAGGAAGGCATTGATGCTATGGACTGGCCCGCCCATTCCCCAGATCTGAATCCAATTGAGCACATCTGGGACATCATGTCTCGCTCCATCCACCAACGCCACGTTGCACCACAGACTGTCCAGGAGTTGGCGGATGCTTTAGTCAAGGTCTGGGAGGAGATCCCTCAGGAGACCATCCGCCACCTCATCAGGAGCATGCCCAGGTGTTGTAGGGAGGTCATACAGGCACGTGGAGGCAACACACAGCCTCATTTTGACTTGTTTTAAGGACATTACATCAAAGTTGGATCAGCCTGTAGTGTGGTTTTCCACTTTAATTTTGAGTGTGACTCCAAATCCAGACCTTCATGGGTTGATAAATTGGATTTCCATTGATTATTTTTGTGTGATTTTGTTGTCAGCACATTCAACAATGTAAAGAAAAAAGTATTTAATAAGATTATTTATTTCATACAGATCTAGGATGTGTTGTTTAAGTGTTCCCTTTATTTTTTTGAGCAGTATATATATCCATTGATTCTTGAAGAATATAACTCATACAGTGAGGGAAAAAAGTATTTGATCCCCTGCTGATTTTGTACGTTTCCCACTGACAAAGAAATGATCAGTCTATAATTTTAATGGTATGTTTATTTGAACAGTGAGAGAAAGAATAACAACAAAATAATCCAGAAAAACGCATGTCAAAAATGTTATAAATTGATTTGCATTTTAATGAGAGAAATGAGTATTAGACCCCCTCTCAATCAGAAAGATTTCTGGCTCCCAGGTGTCTTTTATACAGGTAACAAACTGAGATTAGGAGCACTCCCTTTAAGAGTGTGCTCCTAATCTCAGTTTGTTGCCTTTATAAAAGACACCTGTCCACAGAAGCAATCAATCAGATTCCAAACTCTCCACCGTGGCCAAGACCAAAGAGCTCTCCAAGGATGTCAGGGACAAGATTGTAGACTGGCTGGAATGGGCTACAAGACCATCGCCAAGCAGCTTGGTGAGAAGGTGTCAACAGTTGGTGCGATTATTCGCAAATGGAAGAAACACAAAATAACTGTCAATCTCCCTCGGCCTTGGGCTCCATGCAAGATCTCACCTCGTGGAGTTGCAATGATCATGAGAACGGTAAGGAATCAGCCCAGAACTACATGGGAGGATCTTGTCAATTATCTCAAGGCAGCTGGGACCATAGTCACCAAGAAAACAATTGGTAACACACTACGCCGTGAAGGACTGAAATCCTGCAGCGCCCGCAAGGTCCCCCTGCTCAAGAAAGCACATATACATGCCCATCAGAAGTTTGCCAATGAACATCTGAATGATTCAGAGGACAACTGGGTGAAAGTGTTGTGGTCAGATGAGACCAAAATGGAGCCCTTTTGGCATCAACTCAACTCGCCGTGTTTGGAGGAGGAGGAATGCTGCCTATGACCGCAAGAACACCATCCCCACCGTCAAACATGGAGGTGGAAACATTATGCTTTGGAGGTGTTTTTCTACTAAGTGGACAGAACAACTTCACCACATCAAAGGGACGGAGCCATGTACCGTTAAATCTTGGGTGAGAACCTCCTTCCCTCAGCCAGGGCATTGAAAATGGGTCGTGGATGGGTATTCCAGCATGACAATGACCCAAAACACACGGCCAAGGCAACAAAGGAGTGGCTCAAGAAGAAGCACATTAAGATCCTGGAGTGGCCTAGCCAGTCACCAGACCTTAATCCCATAGAAAATCTGTGGAGGGAGCTGAAGGTTCGAGTTGCCAAACGTCAGCCTCAAAAGGTTAATGACTTGGAGAAGATCTGCAAAGGAGTGGGACAAAATCCCTCCTGAGATGTGTGCAAAGCTGGTGGCAAACTACAAGAAACGTCTGACCTCTGTGATTGCCAATAAGGGTTTTGCCACCAAGTACTAAGTCATGTTTTGCAGAGGGGTCAAATACTTATTTCCCTCATGTCACGCCCTGACCTGAGAGAGCCTTTTTATGTCTCTATTTAGGTTTGATCAGGGTGTGATTTGGGTGGGCATTCTATGTCCTTTTTTTCTATGTTTTTGTGTTTCTTTGTTTTGGCCTGGCATGGCTCTCAATCAGGGACAGCTGTACATCATTGTCGTTGACTGGGAGTCATACTTAGGCAGCCTGTTTTCCTTTGGGGTTTTGTGGGTAGTTGTTTTCTGTCTTGGTGTGTTCACCTGGCAGAACTGTTGGCTTTCGTTTTCTTGTTTGTTTTAACCTCTTGACGGTCGCCTAGGATAGGGGGCGCTACAGCGCTTTTTGAAAAAAATGTGTGCCCATTTTAAACGGCCTACTACTCAAACTCAGAAGCTAGGATATGCATATAATTAATACTTGTGGATAGAAAACACCCTAAAGTTTCTAAAACTGTTTGAATGGTGTCTGTGAGTATAACAGAACTCATATGGCAGTCAAAACCCCGAGACAGATCAAAACAGGAAGTGGAATTCTAAATTGCGGACTCAACTTCATCTCGTTGCCTATAAATCACACCGTGAGCAATGGTTCATTGAGCACTTCCTATTGCTTCCACTAGATGTCCCCAGTCTTTACAAAGTGATTTGAGTCTCCTACTGTGAAAACTGACTGAATGACACGCTGTGGAACGTGGTCACATGAGGCTACCCTCCCCTTTCGAAACGTTTATAAAGACAATGCAATCGTCCCCCTTGAATCTTATTGGAGCTCTGGTTGAAAAAGGCCCTAAAGATTTATGTTATACAACGTTTGACATGTTTGAACGAACCTAAATAAGAAAAAAATGCATTTTGTTGAAAGAGTAGCGCCGCGCACGTCTGAACTTTTGGTGCAGCCTTCAGAACGCGCTAACAACAACAAGCTATTGGAACATAAAGGATGAACTTTTTCGAACGAAAATACATTTGTTGTGGACCTGGGATTCCTGGAAGTGCCTAAGGATAAAGATAATCAAAGGTAAGGGATTATTGACAATAGTATACAAGACTAGATTTGATATGCGATTGTTCCAAGATGGCGCTGACCTGTATTGCTAGCCTATTGTTCTGAGTATCGCATCCCCTTTTATCGCAAAGTGTGATTACCCAGTAAAGTTCTTTTTAAATCTGGCATTACAGGTGCTTTCAAGAGATATTCATCTATAAATCTTAGAATGACAATATTACATTTTAAAAATGTTTTCGAATAGTAATTTAGTAAATTGTAGCGCTGTTTCACCGGATGCATTTGAGGGAAAATAGTTAGTCAACGTTACGCGCCGATGTAAAATGCTGTTTTTATATATAAATATGAACTTTATCGAACAAAAGAATGCATGTATTGTGTAACATGATGTCCTAGGTGTGTCATCTGATGAAGATTGTCAAAGGTTAGTGCTGCATTTAGCTGTTTTTTGGTTATTTGTGATGCATGTGGTTGGTCGGAAAATGGCCTTGTGGCTACTTTTACGATATACTCCTCTAACATAATCTAATGTTTTGCTTTTGCTGTAAAGCCTTTTTGAAATCGGACAACGTGGTTCGATTCAGGAGAGGTGTATCTATAAAACGATATAATTTGAAAAAAAAAATTGAAAAAATATATATATTACATTTTGTTATGCTAATGGCGATAGGATTTTTCGCTGGAGCCCGACCAGGGGTTAAAGTGTTTCATTAAATATAATTATGACCACTTACCACGCTGCATCTTGGTCCCCTCTTCCACACGATCGTTACACCTCATTAAAATGCAAATCAATTTATAACATTTTGACATGGGTTTTTCCTGATTTTTTTTCTTGTTATTCTGTCTCTCTCTCTGTTCAAATAAACCTACCATTAAAATTATAGACTGATCATTTCTTTGTCAGTGGGAAAACGTACAAAATCAGCAGGGGATCAAATACTTTTTTCCCTCACTGTGAATGCCTCATGAGCTTAGTTCAACTGTCACACTCCATGACAACCCAAAATATAAGCTTGTTTGTCTCCAATGTTTGTAAACATTGTAAATGGAAACTAACACTGTATAGCCTCATATCATGGTTAAAACAATAATTTTGATGTCATGGATTGTCTGTCCTTGCATCCATAGCTCTGTCTATTAATCTGAGAGTGGTTACATTTCTCCAGTCCATCCCTCAGCTTTTTACCAAAACAGAGGCGGGCAACCGTTTTGTTATTGTTTCATCTGTGAATTTCCCCTTTAAACAGCTGCATAATTATCAAGATATCAAAGTGTCACCAACAAGAAGGTAAACAATGGGCCCATAGCTAATGCAGCATATGGCATTCATTCATCACATGTAAATAACACTTTTCAGTCGTGCTTAAAGCACGCCATTCCATGAGCAGAGCATTTTGATTTTCAAATCAATGAGCCCAATCAGTCCTCCATGACAACAAAATCATAAAGAACAAAGTAGGGCTGGCTAATAAGTCCTTAGTTCTGGGGTTACGCTCAGGTAAAACAATTTGGCTAATCTATACTTCCATATTTCCAAGTCTTATTCTTGAAGATCAAGGGGTAGAAAATGTATTGGAATGACTGGAATTCTGATAGACTTTGGTTTTTAATGTGAAGATATCGTTTAATCGTATTATTATATGTAGTAGAAAGCGATGGGTTAGAAGAAGCCTACATAACCAACCCATAAAGTAAAATGTAACATCCATATATGGCCAGCTATGTAAACTTTAACATTGATTTATCCTGCAATAGATGTTTTTCGATTGGTAACTTACATGTTTGTCTTCTTCTAATGCCTCTTAAGTGGAAAGTAATCTAAAAGTAACAGAATGTAATCAGATTACGTTACTGAGTTTGGGTAATTCAAAGGTTACGTTACTGATTACAATTTTGGACAAGTACCTAGTAACTGTAATGGATTAAATTTAGAAAGTAACCTACCTAACCCTGCCTATATGCATACCTCGGCTTCTGTTTGATCACTGAATGAGTGATGATACCTGTATGTTACACCTTTGTCCAAATGTTAGATGTCTGCTTTTGTTAAACACACACACATGCTTGCACACACACACACACACACAAACACACACACACACATACACTACCGTTCAACATTTTGGGGTCACTTATAAGTGTCCTTGTTTTTGAAAGAAAAGCAAAAAAATGTTGTCTATTAAAATAATATCAAATTGATCAGAAATACAGTGTAGACATTGTTAATGTTGTAAATGACTATTGTAGCTGGAAACCTCAGATTTTTCATGGAATATTTACATTTACATTTACATTTAAGTCATTTAGCAGACGCTCTTATCCAGAGCGACTTACAAATTGGTGCATTCACCTTATGATATCCAGTGGAACAACCACTTTACAATAGTGCATCTAAATCTTTTAAGGGGGGGGGGGGGTAGAAGGATTACTTTATCCTATCCTAGGTATTCCTTAAAGAGGTGGGGTTTCAGGTGTCTCCGGAAGGTGGTGATTGACTCCGCTGTCCTGGCGTCGTGAGGGAGCTTGTTCCACCATTGGGGTGCCAGAGCAGCGAACAATTTTGACTGGGCTGAGCGGGAACTGTGCTTCCTCAGAGGTAGGGGGGCCAGCAGGCCAGAGGTGGATGAACGCAGTGCCCTTGTTTGGGTGTAGGGCCTGATCAGAGCCTGAAGGTATGGAGGTGCCGTTCCCTTCACAGCTCCGTAGGCAATCACCATGGTCTTGTAGCGGATGCGAGCATCAACTGGAAGCCAGTGGAGAGAGCGGAGGAGCGGGGTGACGTGAGAGAACTTGGGAAGGTTGAACACCAGACGGGCAGCGGCGTTCTGGATGAGTTGTAGGGGTTTAATGGCACAGGCAGGGAGCCCAGCCAACAGCAAGTTGCAGTAATCCAGACGGGAGATGACAAGTGCCTGGATTAGGACCTGCGCCGCTTCCTGTGTGAGGCAGGGTCGTACTCTGCGAATGTTGTAGAGCATGAACCTACAGGATCGGGTCACCGCCTTGATGTTAGTGGAGAACGACAGGGTGTTGTCCAGGATCACGCCAAGGTTCTTAGCACTCTGGGAGGAGGACACAAGGGAGTTGTCAACCGTGATGGCGAGATCATGGAACGGGCAGTCCTTCCCCGGGAGGAAGAGCAGCTCCGTCTTGCCGAGGTTCAGCTTGAGGTGGTGATCCGTCATCCACACTGATATGTCTGACAGACATGCAGAGATGCGATTCGCCGCCTGGTTATCAGAATATCTACATAGGTGTACAGAGGCCCATTATCTGCAACCATCACGCCTGTGTTCCAATGGCAAGTTGTTAGCTAATCCAAGTTTATCATTTTAAAAGGCAAATTGATCATTAGAAAACACTTTTGTAATTATGTTAGCACAGCTGGCAGAGTTCCTCTGTCCAGTGCCTGTGTTCTTTTGCCCATCTTAATCTTTTATTTTTATTGGCCAGTCTGAGATGTGTCTTTTTCTTTGCAACTCTGCCTAGAAGGCAAGCATCCCGGAGTCGCCTCTTCACTGTTGACGTTGAGACTGGTGTTTTGCGGGTACTATTTAATGAAGCTACCAGTTGAGGACTTGTGAGGCATCTGATATTCCATAAAAATCTGCCGTTTCCAGCTACAATAGAAATTTACAACATTAACAATGTCTACACTGCATTTCTGATCAATTTGATGTTATTTTAATGGACAAAATAGGTGCTTTTCTTTCAAAAACAAGGACATTTCTAAGTGACCCCAAACTTTTGAACGTTGGTGTATATGTAAACCATAATGTATGTGCACCATAATCCAACGGTGCATTGTGAGGTAAGGGTACATATTGATGGATGACTCCAAGTTATATATCCCTATTTTGATGCAAAATGCTGAGTGGACTGAATTAATCTGGTGCTATGGACTCATCCATCACTGGCCTTCAGAGGGGGACCATCAAGGCCTTTTATTTAATGGAAGTCACACTGAACATATGGAGAGTGTAAGTTTGTTCTGATCCCACCTAAACCTTTTATCAAACAAATACAAAGCAAACATGGCAAATCAGTTTTTTGGTGGTGTCAACATTGAGTGTAGCCTGTTTGTAATTTGCATCTACAGTGTGTATGCCACATAAACATTTCATACATACTTCTTTCGTGAGTGCCAGTTATCTCAGTAGCTGAATTGCTACAGATGTCTGATCTTTACTTGATCACTCTTTTGTTGCTGAGAATTTTCCAGCGCCGCAGGAAATCCAGATGAGCTTCGTGATTTACATAAATTCACTGAAAACCCACACTAACACACAGTTGTATTAACAGTATTCCACTTTTCTTGTAGCCTGATTTTGACCAGATAATAGTCTAACCGCTGATCAAGCAACATTATGGACTAAACTTTCAAATCCTGTTGCTGCAGGATTATTGTTCTGCGACAATACTGGTGAAATTAAGATCTTACAATCTGTAGAACACTTAAGAATTAAGGTCCAATGAAATGAGCATTAAGAAAGGCCTTTTGTTGTCATCTGTCTGGATGACTGAGCCGGTGTCAGTGACGTGAAGTGGCCGGGGACGGGCGTTTCGCCGTTCCTGAGTACTGCTGTCCCCACGCCAGGTCTGAGTAATGTGGCACTCCTCGCCAACACGGAACGGTAGCGGTGCCCCGCACCATATGGCATGGCATGCGATTCAGTCTCCAGGATTGATTGGAGCAGAGTGGAGATAGAGAACGTGAGGGATCCTAATTGGGGTGTTTTCTCGACCAGATGCGCAATAAATTCTCTGTAGGACGAGATTATCATCAGGATCACGACAGTAAGGAAGGGAAGGAAGGCGAGGCAGACTGCTGGAGGGAGGCTTGAACTCTCTATCTAGCTGTGAAAGCTGGGGCCGAGGAACGAGAGGAGCGAGCGCCTGAGCAACAGATTCACAGGCCTGTCTGTACGTACATGTGTGTGTGTGTGTGTGTTTGGGGGTGGGCGAGACAATTATTGGCAACGTGTGGAGATTCTCTGCCAAGCTCAATATAATAGTGTATTGTACTAGTTACTATAGTGTATAATAGTAGCACTGTATTTGAAGCAGAGAAAAATATACAGTAGTAGCATGTGGCAGTCACAGCCGCAGTAACAGCCACACCCAACCTCTGATAGGAACCTAGGTATATCATCAATCCATCGGACTTTTTGGAGTCTTCATGTGTAGCGCACAGACGTGGAGTATAGAATAAAGATATAGCCTTGTCGGATGTACCCCTCTGGAGCAGGGCCCTGGGTGAATTAGCATAGCCTCTGATCTGGGGACAGCTCTGCATGGAATGTGGGATTAGACCGGGGGGGGGGGGGGGGGGGGGGGTGTTAAGGGGATGAGTGTGACAGTGACAGCCTCTGATCCAGGACCAGCCTATAATAACTGATTGGATTAGACCATGTTCCATACAGTTTATGGCTTCGAGTCCCACCGCCAACCGCCTAGCTCCTGCGTAAAACCTCTGTTGTGGTTGAAACAACCCCTCGCTGTGCTGCGCCGCGTGTCTCCCATCTAAAAACATGACCCACCAAGAGCATCCTGCTGTCTGAGAGATGCTGTGCTGGGGGGCATCCTGTGCTTTGACTGCTGCTGCTGCTGCGGGGCCTCTGATATGTTAAATGCACCTCATAATATGTAATAGATGTCATGGGAAAGAGATCACAGCTGGAGTATCAGGTGCAATGCATTCTGTAGCATACCTACAGTATTTCCCACGGGCACCCGCTGGTTGAATAAACGTTGTTTCCACGTCATTTCAATGACGTGAAACCAACGTGGAATAAACGTTGAATTGACATCTGTTCCCAGTGGGTTGATGTGGTGTACAGTATGTTGGGAATATTCACTCACTTGGTGAAAATTCTATTCTTTTTTTATGGTTATCCAGAGCGTTTTACCCATACAGTTCTTCAGACAGGCTGCATAAATGACCATACACACTATGAATATATTAATGTTCGATTATTATAGGAATTTTTAAAAGTGCTGTTTAGTCAGAGAAAACAACAATTAGTCAACCAACTCATGCTCCCATAAAGCCACAGGGTCTCGATAGAGTAGACTCACACTTGGTTTATTTGAGTGAAATATGCAGCCATAATATTCATATCAGAGCCTTGTCTGGGGAAATTGACTCGGCAACCTTTCGCTGGGATTCGTAATTAATGATCCATAAATAATTCAGTCCTTTAAAAGCAATTATCAGGCTCAGAGTGTGATGGAAAATACTCACTACTTTAAATGGAGTCTGAAAATTAGGATAAACTATTTACTCCTGAAGCTAGCACGGTACAGTGCCGAGCCGAGGCACGTGGCCTCTAACAATAGCTCACTGACGAAGACGCTCTCTATCAGAGTTTAGATCAAGATTAGCTGTCTTCATCTTAGTATGGACCTTACAGTGAAATGTCGTAAAGGAGAGCGCCAGAGTAACTGTAAGTTGTTTATGCCCAGATACTTTCAAACAACCTTTATCTAAGGTTCTAAATAGGCTTTATTTAAATTAATTCTGAAGGGGAAAAGACTGCATTATCTCCTTTTCTGTCCCCGAGTCTACACTTTGCTTCCTGTGCACTTAGCAAATGAATAAATGACAGAACGGGTAAGAGAGAAAAGAGAAAAAGAGAAGAGAAATTCCATCTGTCCACAACATTCAAATGAGGCTGCTCCACGGGCTGCGTCTGGCTGTGCCTTTCACAACTCTAAAGGTGAAACTCTCTCTCTCCCTCCCAGAGTTATGCCTCGACACCACCAGGGATGTGTCATTGGGAATTGTTTTTACTTCTACCACCTAGAGGGAGGGAGGGAGGGAGGAGTGAGGAGAGAGCGAGAAAGTGGGGAGAGACAGAGAGAGAATGGTGGGGGAGAGAGGGGGGGATAGAACTGATAAAAAATAATAATACTTAATTCTGTGCGCACACCTGTACAGTGGGATGAAGCCATGACTGCTGGTGCTGGGGCTGGTGGGAAGAGAACAAGAACAGACTGTGTTGTTGATGAAGCCAAATCAGGGAGAAAATAATACCCAGCAGCAGATGCCCCACTGACGTGGCTGGCGTACCCTGTCTGTAATATTGATAGAGGTCACAGGTCAAGTGGATGTGACAATTCCGGCTCAGCTGCTTCCTGTCAGAGGGAATTTAATTTCCTGTTCCCCGGCAGATGTTGGAAACGTCGGAACGTGCCGTGTGGTGGGGGACAGTATTCCACAGTTCATTTGAATATTTCCATGGCTCCACATGGCCAATAGGATGAGTTTTTTCTTTGTTATTTCCAGTTATTCCTGGTTATTAGATTTGTCCTGACAAAATGCTATTAGGATGTAATACAATTAAATGAGGGCAGGCATTGAAGTGCTGTGCAATGTCTATTTCTAAGTTTCTGAGTGGGTATGCCTTTCTAGATATTTTACATTCAAGTATGTTTGTGAATCTCAGTTTCCAAGAGGATGAAAATATGTCCTTCAGCATTTTGCAGAGTTTTATCCCCACCAACAACAGTCATGTGTGTATTCGGAAGATTTGAATAACTTTGGACTAGCAGCAGGATCCCCCTTGCTGGAGGAGGGGGCTGTTCAAGCCCATAGCGTCTCAATCAATGATTTACAGCAGGACACTATGGAGCCAGTCAACCAGTCCAACGCTCCCATCCATCCATCAGAGCATTCAGCATTCCAGAAATCAATTAAGCAATCAGGGGGAACAAAGCTCTCTCTCCGGACATCCACTCTGTTCCAGAACCACCGGAATATGGAATATCACTCCCTGAGCCAGGCAGGAGACAGGATGTTCATACAGTGCACACATCTGTTCATCTGTTCACAAATGGTATTTATATTTGCATACACATTTGTGCAGAACTCTTTCCCACCTAAACACATGCACACACACACACACACACACACACACACACACACACACACACACACACACACACACACACACACACACACACACACACACACACACACACACACACACACACACACGATGAACAGACTCCCCCTAACAATTAAACATACACACACCCTCCGTCCCTCTCTTCTGCTGTACCCCAGGTGACCTCAGCGTGCGGGGCCAGAGCGGTAAAAGAGCGGTCCAGCAGGGCATTGTGTTTCTGCTCTCCACCACATCACTCTGGCTGTGTTTATTCAGAAGGCACTCAGTCGTGACGCAGGCACCTGCTTGGAGTACAAAGAGGCCCTGTTTGAGTTTAATGATTCCTAATGTATGATTATCCAGGTGCCAAAGAACATAATCAGAACTGAAAACATTACCTCTCCATAAGTACAGGGCTCATCCATGCAAAAAGCTGCAGTGTACTACTGGGTAGTAGGCTCCCCATTCGCCAACAGAAGCAGAGGTCAAAAACTATACTGGCCAAAAAGTGGAGAGAGCAACAGTACACGAAAGATAAACACAGTACAAAACATGTGTTAATAAAGATTCAAGCAGGTGTGACGAACAGGAAGCTGAAAAACGACATCCAGACCTGGACATTCATCAAGTATGTACAAAGCATTACAGACAGACATAATGGATTGCAGTGTTCGTGTTTCTTTTTATATAAATCATTGACACACTTTGTTAGACTTGAAATGCGTTTCAAGACTTTGGCATGCACTTGACATGGGTTTGGTCTTTTACATTCTTTTAATAGAGAAACAAAATCTCTCTCACTCTAACTCTATGTGTCTTTCTCTCTACATACATACATACATACATACATACATACATACATACATACATACATACATACATACATACATACATACATACAGTACCAGTCCAAAGTTTGGACTACCTATTTTTACTATTTTCTACATTGTAGAATAATAGTGAAGACATCAAAACTATGAAATAACACATATGGAATCATGTAGTAACCAAAAGAGTGTTAAACAAATCAAAATATATTTTATATTTGAGATTCTTCAAAGTAGCCACCCTTTGCCTTGATGACAGCTTTGCACACGCTTGGCACACCTGGAATGCATTTCAATTAACAGGAGTGCCTTGTTAAAAGTTAATTTGTGGAATTTAATTCCTTCTTAATGCACTTGAGCAAATAAGCCCTATTTGGTAAAAGATCAAGTCCAAAGAGAAACGACAGTCCATCATTACTTTAAAACATGAAGGTCAGTCAATGTGGAAAATTTCAAGAACTTTGAAAACCATCAAGCACTGTGATGAAACTGGCTCTCATAAGGACCACTACAGGAAATGAAGACCCAGAGGTACCTCTGCTGCAGAGGATAAGTTCATTAGAGTTACCAACCTCAGAAATTGCAGCCCAAATAAATGCTTCACAGAGTTCCAGTAACAGATACATCTCAACATCAACTGTCAAGAGGACACTGAGTGATTCAGGTCTTCATGGTCGAATTGCTGAAAAGAAACCACTACTAGAGGACACCAATAAGAAGAAGAGACTTGTATGAGCCAAGAAACACGAGCAATGAACATTAGACCAGTGGAAATCTGTCCTTTTGGTCTGATGAGTCCAAATGTGAGATTTTTGGTTCCAACCGCGTGTCTTTGTGAGACGCAAAGTAGGTAAATGGATGATCTACTGTACGCATGTGAGGTTCCCACCATGAAGCATGGAGGAGGAGGTGTGATTGTGTGGGAGTACTTTGCTGGTGACACTGTCTGTGATTTATTTAGAATTCAAGGCACACTTACATTTACATTTACATTTAACACATTTAGCAGACGCTCTTATCCAGAGCGACTTACAAATTGGTGCATTCACCTTATAATATCCAGTGGAACAACCACTTTACAATAGTGCATCTAAATCTTTTAAGGGGGGGGGGGGGTTAGAAGGATTACTTTATCCTATCCCAGGTATTCCTTAAAGAGGTGGGGTTTCAGGTGTCTCCGGAAGGTGGTGATTGACTCCGCTGTCCTGGCGTCGTGAGGGAGCTTGTTCCACCATTGGGGTGCCAGAGCAGTGAACAGTTTTGACTGGGCTGAGCGGGATGGTTACCACAACATTCTGCAACGATACGCCATCCCATCTGGGTTGTGCTTTGTGGGACTATCATTTGTTTTTCAACAGGACAATGACACAAAACACACCTCCAGGCTGCGTAAGGGATATTTGACCAAGGAGAGTGATGGAGTGCTGCATCAGATGATCTGGCCTCCACAATCATCCGACCTCAACCCAGTTGAGATGGTTATGGATGAGTTGGACCACAGAGGGAAGGAAAAGCAGCCATCAAATGCTCAGCATATGTGGGAACTGCTTCAAGACTGTTGGAAAAGCATTCCAGGTAAAGCTGGTTGCGAGAATGCCAAAAATGCGCAAAGCTGTCATCAAAGGATGGCTACTTTGACGAACCTCAAATATAAAATATATTTTGATTTGTTTAACACTTTTTTGATTACTACATGATTCCATGTGTTATTTCATAGTTTTGATGTATTCACTACTATTCTGCAATGTAGAAAATAGTCAGAATAAAGGAAAAGTACGTAACTTTTGACTGGTACTATATAAATATGTGTACTCTTTGCGTCAGTATGGCATCAGCGCCTGTTCTCTTTGTATAGCTGTCAGATGGGTGTCGCTCTCTGAGCTCAACATATAACTCAGTACTTGTGTGTGTGTGTGTGTGTGTGTGTGTGTGTGTGTGTGTGTGTGTGTGTGTGTGTGTGTGTGTGTGTGTGTGTGTGTGTGTGTGTGTGTGTGTGCGTGCGTGCGTGCGTGCGTGCGTGCGTGCGTGCGTGCGTGCGTGCGTGTGTGTGTGCGTGCGTGCGTGTTGAGGAGCAGCACTGCTACCACAGACTGGGGCTACAGCATCAAAAGACACAAGTCTGAATGAAGGACGGAGGAGGCATGAGGCTGTACTAAAATAAGAGCCTTATTCAACAAGAGACAGACAGAATCTGTGTTGGAGGTTTTGGACAGCTTGCCTTAAAGCTAGCTTCCTTAATAGAAACAATAACAAAGCGGCCATCCTGCCTGTGTTTTGGTAAAAAGCTGAGGGATGGCTTGAAAAAATGGAACCACACTCAAATTCATATACAGAGCTATGAATGCAAGGACTGACCACCCATGACATCACAATGATAGTTTTAACCATGTTTTGAGGTTGTACAGTGTGTTTACATTTACATTGTTTACAAACATTGGAATAAAACAAACTTACATTTTGGGTTTCGACTGGGTGCAACATTTGAACTAAGCTCATGAGAAATGTATACGTTATATTTTTCAAGAATCAATGAGTATATATCATTAATTGAAAAGTCCAAAAATGGATGTAGCTACTAACGATTACAGCTTTAAGTGGGTTACATGTGATCAATAAAACGGAGCCCTGAACTACAAAACAGAGGGGTTACTACAGAGGGGTTTACTACAAATTGGAAGGGTTACTTCGAAACAGGTTTGAGGATTTAGTGAGGTATCTTTTGTCAACTCGGAGTTCAGCTCAGGATAGCTGGGCATAGGAGTGGCTCACCTTCTAGCCAGGTAAATGTCTATGGCAACAAATAATTCAGAACTAACACGCTCAGGGGGAGGCTCTCATGGACCAATGAAATCAGATTCCCTCCCTCTTGCAAAGATTGTGTTGTCACCCCCTTCATTTTGACTTATTCAATATTTGATTCATCTGTGTCTTTCTTCTTCAAAACAGTAATATTCAAATACCGATCACATTGCGCATTTAGTAACGTCAGGACGCATTTGAAAGTGTATGCTCAGTAAAACGTATGCGTGACTTTAGAAAATGATTTAATCATAGGTGGGGGGAAAAAGGTGCGTGTGCATTGATAAGCTCACCAAAGATGACATTAACGATATGTAAAAAAAAAAAAAAAAAGAAAACCATAACTTCTAAAAGCCTGTTTCACAGCATAGCCTGCTGAATTTGCAAGATAACTTTTCTTTCATGTTGATTTCAGGCCCCGAAAGGAAAATGTGGCCCTGACTTGCCCACGGATTGATGGTTCAGCATCGTCTCAATGAAGAGTTTGGCGTTCGACTAGCCACGTGCGACATGCACACACGGTTACAGCATGCTAGAGTTAGCAGCATGCTGCATGATCAATATCCATGGATGAAGCCTGAGATGGAATGTGAAGCTAACTGAAGCTAGCTAGCTTTAGTAAAGCCTGAGTAGATATAGCTTCAATTGTAGTATTCCCCTCCTCTGTTGTAGTGTTGAGCTCAAGGTGATGTCATGAAGCCAGTGCTGACGTTGAAACATTCCTAGTGGAGAGGTTGGATGAGTACATCCGGATGGAATTGTATTCCTTATATAACGAATATTTCAGGTATTACAAGTCACTCAATATTACCTGTGGGTATGAAGAATCCTTTTCAGGTCAGAGTCTGTTTGAGTGACACTCGTGCCGTATCTGAGCGTCACAACTGTACAATTCTGATTGGTTGAAAAGCTCCAGCACATCACATCAACAAGCAGAGGTATACCCATTACTATTCTGCTCCATTGTCAGTGCCCAGACCCCTAGAGGTCTTAAGTGAATTATATTTAATGCATTAATGAGAAGGTGTCATTCATCCTCCAACCTCAGCTCTTTTGTTAAGCTCAGAGTCCCGAAAACAGGTTGGTTGATTCAATTATGTACACTGTTTGTTCTAAAGGGAACACAATTATTCACACCACTTCTCCACTGCCTATTAGTGTTCCTGAACTAACTTGTGGTCGATCAGTCAGTCAGCCAGAGCTCCAGCTCATCCTGCTACTGCTGCCAGTCTAATCTAAAGGGAACGAGAGAGACACCGCTAATGGAATTTTATATCAGTCAGAAACAAACAAGGGGAAAGAGAAGTGTGTGTGTGGGGGGGATAATGCATTCTGTGTGTGTGTGTGTGTGTGTGTGTGTGTGTGTGTGTGTGTGTGTGTGTGTGTGTGTGTGTGTGTGTGTGTGTGTGTGTGTGTGGGATGTGTTAAGTGTGGATGTTTACACTGTTACAGCTCTATGCAAAGGCACATCTCGTGCTAATAGGTTTTTCTAAATGCTATTTTCAGTCAACTTTAATGGGAATAAAATGACAATGTGTTCATTTTATGCTTTCAGATAATAATTTTTCCAGTTGGCAAGCATCAAAACTCAATTTCTGCTGTTGATAACCATGTCAGAGGAAACCTGAACCCATCAGGTGGTAGAAATTTCAAAGCCACAGTCAACAGAAGACATTCAAATTTCACTAGTATACCGTGGTAACAGTGTACATTTGTTTGATTATTTTTTGTATCAATTCCCTGCACTTTAAAAAGTTGCCACAGGCAATTTAAGGAGGTTGGCTTTACTCCGTGTTTCTCCATTAGCTCTGGGCTGGAACCCACATCACACATTCAGATTGACACTCCTGTCTGCATGCCTCCCCCGAAGAATACTGTCACACACACACACACACACACACACACACACACACACACACACACACACACACACACACACACACACACACACACACACACACACACACACGAGAGAAGGCGAGAGAGAGCGATTTAAATGTGATTTACACCATTGCACTCTGCAAATTGTATCGTGTGAAAAGCTTGAGCCCTTAAGCCAAGTCGATTATATTTCACCAGCTTTGGCTGTCAATCTTTCCACTGTTTACCAACAGGGCTGATTAGTAAATACTCAGAGCTGCCATTCCCCCCCACACGATTCCCCACTCGTCCCAAACCTCCAAATCAATTTCCTTCTGGAAGCACAATCTATGGCCTCTCGCCGTGGTGTTGTTTGGCTTTGTGGAGACACCCCTGGAGTCCACTCATCCCATCTGTCTCCACACTCATCCCGTCTTCCTCCTCCTCTTCATCCTCTTCCTCATTCCCCCTCTTCCCAGGTCACCTCATTGCGCTGAGGGAGTGATAAGGTGTTCCATGTCAATCAGGCCTGTCTGATTGAGATCAAGCTGCATGCTCCCTCTGCTCCATTCTGTTTACGTGTATCTCACCTGTGTTTCCTCTTCCTTAACAACAGCTTGGGTGGATGTGTGTTCTGACGCTGTTGACATCACTGCTTTGGTATTTGGAGAGTGTTGCCCTCTGGGTAAGATGCATCAAGCCCATTGGGTGAACCATTTACCCATGATAAATTACGGTTTGATCCTCTTGAACACAACCACTGTGTAGAGTGACACACACAGCGTTTGATTTGATTTTAGCTGTCGGTGATGGACTCGCAGGAGGTATGTTTGTAAATTAATTTGATCAAGTTATGTAGTCTATTGATTCCTTCTTAATTAATCAGTTAAATGAAAATGCTTTGTTGTTTCTCTGCAATTTTGTGAAGTTGGCTTTAGCTAGCCAGCTAGATATATGTAAGTTCCCAAACTCCCAACCCCATAACTTGCTAATGAGCCATTTCAGGCAATCAATCAAGTTAGAGTAGCTAGCTTGTCTAAATATCTTAGATGGCAGCCTCCTGGCAAGGTTTCTAGACTTTACAAAAACAATCTCAATCTTTTATCCAGATTTGAACAGGGATGCAGAGAAGCATATTTCATTTATTTTATAAAAAAACACCGGTCAGGAGGATACAGACAGCTCAAAAGATATGCTTAGATGTGCAGAACAATTCTTGGTTGAAATGATAATGTTATCAAGTGCTTGTCAAATTGTGAATGAGAGACTGATGAAGTGTGTATAGTCTGCACAAGGAACAAAGCAGAGCTCATGCCTTTCATGAAACTTTTTTTCAAATCATCAATAGGGTAGCCTCATGCAGCCTTAGAATGTATTAAAAATGTAAAGATATAGCCCAATGTTTGAATCACAACTAAAGTTGAATAAATAACTCTAAATGAAGCATATAGGAGGACCAGTTTCTTTGTTAACCTCTCAACACAGAATAGCTGTATGTGTGCACTCCCTCGGAAATCGTTTGGTCTAACATAAGGACAACTCAGAGTATGCTATACTATTTTTCTGAAATAGACTAGATTTTCTTCATATCATGTTTCTTTAGACCTGTCTAAAATAAATAATGGTGTAGGCTATATTAAATTGATTTATTATATTTTTTTAAATGTAGATGTTCCAAAGGTCTGCATCAGTGGCTTGTAGGCTATGTGGGAAAGCCAGGAGATGCTAAACGTGTTTATGTTAATTAACGGTCAATTACCGTGAGACTGGCAGTATATTGAGTATATTGAGATGTGTGATTAACAACAGTCAAAATGACAACTGAACAGAAATAGAGGTATGCTTAAATATCCTGTGCAGAAAAAAAACTAATGCCATAATAATTATTGCTCTAGAGTGCAGGAAAAAGCTGTTTCGGGTGTTTGAAAAATGTAGCCTCCATCCTCAAGTTGATTCAATGCAACACATGTATCTCTCTAACTAATAACACGAGAAGGAGTTTGTGTAGCCATCACCACAGTATACATTCATCACAATACATTTTCACCACAAATGTCCTCCCTCATATGGCCCGCCAACCAGTTAAACATGCTTAGACAACATGCTCAGGCATTATTTAAACAGGAGGCACATCATTGACTTCCTAATAACAACAATTCCAATCCAGTCCCAGCTGTCTCTCCCCAACCCAACGGCTCCAAACTCAGAGCTCCAAACTGCAGGCTGGTGCTAAGCTTTCCAACTGAGGGACAAACTGCTCTGGAACCCCACATGAGTACCCAGTTGTGGGAAAAAGTACCCAATTATCATACTTGAGTAAAAGTAAAGATACCTCAATAGAAAATGATTCAAGTAAAAGTGAGTCACCCAGTAAAATACTACTTGAGTAAAAGTCTAAAAGTATTTGGTTTTAAATATACTTAAGTAACTAAAGTAAATGTACTTGCTAAGGTATACTTAAGTATCAAAAGTAAAATGATATATTAAGCAAACCAGACAGCACGGTTTTCTTGTTTTAAAATGTACGGATAGCCAGGGGCACACTCCAACACTCAGACATCATTTACAAACAAAGCATTTGTGTTTAGTGAGTCTGCCAGATCAGAGGCAGTAGGGGTGACCAGGGGTGTTCTCTTGATAAGTGCGTGAATTGGACCATTTTCCTGTCCTGCTAAGCATTTGAAATGTAACAAGTACTTTTGGGTGTCATGGAAAATGTATGGAGTAAAAATAAATATTTTTCTTTTGGAATGAAGTGAAGTAAAAGTAAAAGTTGTCAAAAATGTAAATAGTAAGGTACAGATACCCCCAAAAATGACTTAAGTAGTACTTTAAAGTATTTTGTACTTTGCATCACTGTGAGTACCCCACTGTGGAATTGATCACCACCACACCACCCCTCCCTGTCTGGCTAGCGCTTCGCTGGCTTTCTCTCTCCACTGCTTTCTCACTGTCTTTCTCAATGTCTTTCTCACTTCGTTGTTTGTATATTTTGTCTATGGTTCTGCCTTCTCTGTTGTCTAACAAATACATCTCTCCTTTTTCTCTTTCAGTATCACATTCCTCTTCCCAATTCTATATATGCCACGTATCCTTTTTCTAAAGTTATCACCATCTCTTATCCTCTGTCTCTCTAACCTCTGCCCGTCTCTTCTCACTCTATCTCCTCTGGCCGTCTCTGTCTCTCTGTCTTCTCTGGCCGTCTCTGGCCGTCTCTTCCCTCTCTGTCTCTCTATCTCCCCCTGGCCGTCTCTTCCCTCTCTGTCTCTCTGTCTTCTCTGGCCGTCTCTTCCCTCTCTGTCTCTCTATCTCCCCCTGGCCGTCTCTTCCCTCTCTGTCTCTCTGTCTTCTCTGGCCGTCTCTTCCCTCTCTATCTCCCCTGGCCGTCTCTTCACTCTCTGTCTCTCTGTCTCCCCTGGCCGTCTCTTCACTCTCTGTCTCTCTGTCTCCCCTGGCCGTCTCTTCCCTCTCTGTCTCTCTGTCTCCCCTGGCCGTCTCTTCCCTCTCTGTCTCTCTGTCTCCCCTGGCCGTCTCTTCCCTCTCTATCTCTCTATCTCCCCTGGCCGTCTCTTCCCTCTCTGTCTCTCTAGCTCCCCTGGCCGTCTCTTCCCTCTCTGTCTCTCGGTCTCCCCTGGCCGTCTCTTCCCTCTCTGTCTCTCTATCTCCCCTGGCCGTCTCTCCCTCTCTATCTCCCCCTGGCCGTCTCTTCCCTCTCTGTCTCTCTGTCTCCCCTGGCCGTCTCTTCCCTCTCTGTCTCTCTATCTCCCCTGGCCGTCTCTCCCTCTCTGTCTCTCTATCTCCCCTGGCCGTCTCTTCCCTCTCTGTCACTCTATCTCCCCTGGCCGTCTCTCCCTCTCTGTCTCCCCTGGCCGTCTCTTCCCTCTCTGTCTCTCTATCTCCCCTGGCCGTCTCTTCCCTCTCTGTCTCTCTATCTCCCCCTGGCCGTCTCTTCCCTCTCTGTCACTCTATCTCCCCTGGCCGTCTCTCCCTCTCTGTCTCCCCTGGCCGTCTCTTCCCTCTCTGTCTCTCTATCTCCCCCTGGCCGTCTCTTCCCTCTCTGTCTCTCTATCTCCCCTGGCCGTCTCTCCCTCTCTATCTCCCCCTGGCCGTCTCTTCCCTCTCTGTCTCTCTGTCTCCCCTGGCCGTCTCTTCCCTCTCTGTCTCTCTATCTCCCCTGGCCGTCTCTTCCCTCTCTGTCTCTCTATCTCCCCCTGGCCGTCTCTTCCCTCTCTGTCTCTCTATCTCCCCTGGCCGTCTCTTCACTCTCTGTCTCTCTGTCTCCCCTGGCCGTCTCTCCCTCTCTGTCTCTCTAGCTCCCCTGGCCGTCTCTTCCCTCTCTGTCTCTCTGTCTCCCCTGGCCGTCTCTTCCCTCTCTGTCTCTCTGTCTCCCCTGGCCGTCTCTTCCCTCTCTGTCTCTCTAGCTCCCCTGGCCGTCTCTTCCCTCTATCTCCCCTGGCCGTCTCTCCCTCTCTATCTCCCCCTGGCCGTCTCTTCCCTCTCTGTCTCTCTGTCTCTCCTGGCCGTCTCTTCCCTCTATGTCTCTCTGTCTCCCCTGGCCGTCTCTTCCCTCTCTGTCTCTCTATCTCCCCTGGCCGTCTCTCCCTCTCTATCTCCCCCTGGCCGTCTCTTCCCTCTCTGTCTCTCGGTCTCCCCTGGCCGTCTCTTCCCTCTCTGTCTCTCTGTCTCCCCTGGCCGTCTCTTCCCTCTCTGTCTCTCTATCTCCCCTGGCCGTCTCTCCCTCTCTATCTCCCCCTGGCCGTCTCTTCCCTCTGTCTCTCGGTCTCCCCTGGCCGTCTCTTCCCTCTCTGTCTCTCTGTCTCCCCTGGCCGTCTCTTCCCTCTCTGTCTCTCTAGCTCCCCTGGCTGTCTCTTCCCTCTCTGTCTCTCTGTCTCCCCTGGCCGTCTCTTCCCTCTCTGTCTCTCTAGCTCCCCTGGCCGTCTCTTCCCTCTCTGTCTCTCTGTCTCCCCTGGCCGTCTCTTCCCTCTCTGTCTCTCTAGCTCCCCTGGCCGTCTCTTCCCTCTCTGTCTCTCTGTCTCCCCTGGCCGTCTCTTCCCTCTCTGTCTCTCTAGCTCCCCTGGCCGTCTCTTCCCTCTCTGTCTCTCTGTCTCCCCTGGCCGTCTCTTCCCTCTCTGTCTCTCTGTCTCCCCTGGCCGTCTCTTCCCTCTCTGTCTCTCTAGCTCCCCTGGCCGTCTCTTCCCTCTCTGTCTCTCTATCTCCCCCTGGCCGTCTCTTCCCTCTCTGTCTCTCTATCTCCCCCTGGCCGTCTCTTCCCTCTCTGTCTCTCTGTCTCCCCTGGCCGTCTCTTCCCTCTCTGTCTCTCTATCTCCCCCTGGCCGTCTCTTCCCTCTCTGTCTCTCTGTCTCCCCTGGCCGTCTCTTCCCTCTCTGTCTCTCTGTCTCCCCTGGCCGTCTCTTCCCTCTCTGTCTCTCTAGCTCCCCTGGCCGTCTCTTCCCTCTCTGTCTCTCTATCTCCCCCTGGCCGTCTCTTCCCTCTCTGTCTCTCTATCTCCCCCTGGCCGTCTCTTCCCTCTCTGTCTCTCTGTCTCCCCTGGCCGTCTCTTCCCTCTCTGTCTCTCGGTCTCCCCTGGCCGTCTCTTCCCTCTCTGTCTCTCTATCTCCCCTGGCCGTCTCTTCCCTCTCTGTCTCTCTAGCTCCCCTGGCCGTCTCTCCCTCTCTATCTCCCCCTGGCCGTCTCTTCCCTCTCTGTCTCTCTAGCTCCCCTGGCCGTCTCTTCCCTCTCTGTCTCTCTGTCTCCCCTGGCCGTCTCTTCCCTCTCTGTCTCTCTAGCTCCCCTGGCCGTCTCTCCCTCTCTATCTCCCCCTGGCCGTCTCTTCCCTCTCTGTCTCTCTAGCTCATCTGGCCGTCTCTTCCCTCTCTATCTCCCCCTGGCCGTCTCTACCCTTTCTGTCTCTCTGTCTCCCCTGGCCGTCTCTTCCCTCTCTGTCTCTCTAGCACCCCTGGCCGTCTCTTCCCTCTCTGTCTCTCTGTCTCCCCTGGCCGTCTCTTCCCTCTCTGTCTCTCTATCTCCCCTGGCCGTCTCTCCCTCTCTATCTCCCCCTGGCCGTCTCTTCCCTCTCTGTCTCTCTGTCTCCCCTGGCCGTCTCTTCCCTCTCTGTCTCTCTATCTCCCCTGGCCGTCTCTCCCTCTCTATCTCCCCCTGGCCGTCTCTTCCCTCTCTGTCTCTCTGTCTCCCCTGGCCGTCTCTTCCCTCTCTGTCTCTCTATCTCCCCCTGGCCGTCTCTTCCCTCTCTGTCTCTCTATCTCCCCCTGGCCGTCTCTCCCTCTCTGTCTCTCTAGCTCCCCTGGCCGTCTCTCCCTCTCTATCTCCCCCTGGCCGTCTCTTCCCTCTCTGTCTCTCTATCTCCCCCTGGCCGTCTCTTCCCTCTCTGTCTCTCTATCTCCCCTGGCCGTCTCTCCCTCTCTATCTCCCCTGGCCGTCTCTCCCTCTCTATCTCCCCCTGGCCGTCTCTTCCCTCTCTGTCTCTCTATCTCCCCCTGGCCGTCTCTTCCCTCTCTGTCTCTCTGTCTCCCCTGGCCGTCTCTTCCCTCTCTGTCTCTCTGTCTCCCCTGGCCGTCTCTTCCCTCTCTATCTCTCTATCTCCCCTGGCCGTCTCTTCCCTCTCTGTCTCTCTAGCTCCCCTGGCCGTCTCTTCCCTCTCTGTCTCTCGGTCTCCCCTGGCCGTCTCTTCCCTCTCTGTCTCTCTATCTCCCCTGGCCGTCTCTCCCTCTCTATCTCCCCCTGGCCGTCTCTTCCCTCTCTGTCTCTCTGTCTCCCCTGGCCGTCTCTTCCCTCTCTGTCTCTCTATCTCCCCTGGCCGTCTCTCCCTCTCTGTCTCTCTATCTCCCCTGGCCGTCTCTTCCCTCTCTGTCACTCTATCTCCCCTGGCCGTCTCTCCCTCTCTGTCTCCCCTGGCCGTCTCTTCCCTCTCTGTCTCTCTATCTCCCCTGGCCGTCTCTTCCCTCTCTGTCTCTCTATCTCCCCCTGGCCGTCTCTTCCCTCTCTGTCACTCTATCTCCCCTGGCCGTCTCTCCCTCTCTGTCTCCCCTGGCCGTCTCTTCCCTCTCTGTCTCTCTATCTCCCCCTGGCCGTCTCTTCCCTCTCTGTCTCTCTATCTCCCCTGGCCGTCTCTCCCTCTCTATCTCCCCCTGGCCGTCTCTTCCCTCTCTGTCTCTCTGTCTCCCCTGGCCGTCTCTTCCCTCTCTGTCTCTCTATCTCCCCTGGCCGTCTCTCCCTCTCTATCTCCCCCTGGCCGTCTCTTCCCTCTCTGTCTCTCTGTCTCCCCTGGCCGTCTCTTCCCTCTCTGTCTCTCTATCTCCCCCTGGCCGTCTCTTCCCTCTCTGTCACTCTATCTCCCCTGGCCGTCTCTCCCTCTCTGTCTCCCCTGGCCGTCTCTTCCCTCTCTGTCTCTCTATCTCCCCCTGGCCGTCTCTTCCCTCTCTGTCTCTCTATCTCCCCTGGCCGTCTCTCCCTCTCTATCTCCCCCTGGCCGTCTCTTCCCTCTCTGTCTCTCTGTCTCCCCTGGCCGTCTCTTCCCTCTCTGTCTCTCTATCTCCCCTGGCCGTCTCTTCCCTCTCTGTCTCTCTATCTCCCCCTGGCCGTCTCTTCCCTCTCTGTCTCTCTATCTCCCCTGGCCGTCTCTTCACTCTCTGTCTCTCTGTCTCCCCTGGCGGTCTCTCCCTCTCTGTCTCTCTAGCTCCCCTGGCCGTCTCTTCCCTCTCTGTCTCTCTGTCTCCCCTGGCCGTCTCTTCCCTCTCTGTCTCTCTGTCTCCCCTGGCCGTCTCTTCCCTCTCTGTCTCTCTAGCTCCCCTGGCCGTCTCTTCCCTCTATCTCCCCTGGCCGTCTCTCCCTCTCTATCTCCCCCTGGCCGTCTCTTCCCTCTCTGTCTCTCTGTCTCTCCTGGCCGTCTCTTCCCTCTATGTCTCTCTGTCTCCCCTGGCCGTCTCTTCCCTCTCTGTCTCTCTATCTCCCCTGGCCGTCTCTCCCTCTCTATCTCCCCCTGGCCGTCTCTTCCCTCTCTGTCTCTCGGTCTCCCCTGGCCGTCTCTTCCCTCTATGTCTCTCTGTCTCCCCTGGCCGTCTCTTCCCTCTCTGTCTCTCTATCTCCCCTGGCCGTCTCTCCCTCTCTATCTCCCCCTGGCCGTCTCTTCCCTCTCTGTCTCTCGGTCTCCCCTGGCCGTCTCTTCCCTCTCTGTCTCTCTGTCTCCCCTGGCCGTCTCTTCCCTCTCTGTCTCTCTAGCTCCCCTGGCTGTCTCTTCCCTCTCTGTCTCTCTGTCTCCCCTGGCCGTCTCTTCCCTCTCTGTCTCTCTAGCTCCCCTGGCCGTCTCTTCCCTCTCTGTCTCTCTGTCTCCCCTGGCCGTCTCTTCCCTCTCTGTCTCTCTAGCTCCCCTGGCCGTCTCTTCCCTCTCTGTCTCTCTGTCTCCCCTGGCCGTCTCTTCCCTCTCTGTCTCTCTGTCTCCCCTGGCCGTCTCTTCCCTCTCTGTCTCTCTAGCTCCCCTGGCCGTCTCTTCCCTCTCTGTCTCTCTGTCTCCCCTGGCCGTCTCTTCCCTCTATGTCTCTCTGTCTCCCCTGGCCGTCTCTTCCCTCTCTGTCTCTCTATCTCCCCTGGCCGTCTCTCCCTCTCTATCTCCCCCTGGCCGTCTCTTCCCTCTCTGTCTCTCGGTCTCCCCTGGCCGTCTCTTCCCTCTCTGTCTCTCTGTCTCCCCTGGCCGTCTCTTCCCTCTCTGTCTCTCTAGCTCCCCTGGCTGTCTCTTCCCTCTCTGTCTCTCTGTCTCCCCTGGCCGTCTCTTCCCTCTCTGTCTCTCTAGCTCCCCTGGCCGTCTCTTCCCTCTCTGTCTCTCTGTCTCCCCTGGCCGTCTCTTCCCTCTCTGTCTCTCTAGCTCCCCTGGCCGTCTCTTCCCTCTCTGTCTCTCTGTCTCCCCTGGCCGTCTCTTCCCTCTCTGTCTCTCTGTCTCCCCTGGCCGTCTCTTCCCTCTCTGTCTCTCTAGCTCCCCTGGCCGTCTCTTCCCTCTCTGTCTCTCTATCTCCCCCTGGCCGTCTCTTCCCTCTCTGTCTCTCTATCTCCCCCTGGCCGTCTCTTCCCTCTCTGTCTCTCTGTCTCCCCTGGCCGTCTCTTCCCTCTCTGTCTCTCTATCTCCCCCTGGCCGTCTCTTCCCTCTCTGTCTCTCTGTCTCCCCTGGCCGTCTCTTCCCTCTCTGTCTCTCTGTCTCCCCTGGCCGTCTCTTCCCTCTCTGTCTCTCTAGCTCCCCTGGCCGTCTCTTCCCTCTCTGTCTCTCTATCTCCCCCTGGCCGTCTCTTCCCTCTCTGTCTCTCTATCTCCCCCTGGCCGTCTCTTCCCTCTCTGTCTCTCTGTCTCCCCTGGCCGTCTCTTCCCTCTCTGTCTCTCGGTCTCCCCTGGCCGTCTCTTCCCTCTCTGTCTCTCTAGCTCCCCTGGCCGTCTCTCCCTCTCTATCTCCCCCTGGCCGTCTCTTCCCTCTCTGTCTCTCTAGCTCCCCTGGCCGTCTCTTCCCTCTCTGTCTCTCTGTCTCCCCTGGCCGTCTCTTCCCTCTCTGTCTCTCTAGCTCCCCTGGCCGTCTCTCCCTCTCTATCTCCCCCTGGCCGTCTCTTCCCTCTCTGTCTCTCTAGCTCATCTGGCCGTCTCTTCCCTCTCTATCTCCCCCTGGCCGTCTCTACCCTTTCTGTCTCTCTGTCTCCCCTGGCCGTCTCTTCCCTCTCTGTCTCTCTATCTCCCCTGGCCGTCTCTCCCTCTCTATCTCCCCCTGGCCGTCTCTTCCCTCTCTGTCTCTCTGTCTCCCCTGGCCGTCTCTTCCCTCTCTGTCTCTCTATCTCCCCTGGCCGTCTCTCCCTCTCTATCTCCCCCTGGCCGTCTCTTCCCTCTCTGTCTCTCTGTCTCCCCTGGCCGTCTCTTCCCTCTCTGTCTCTCTATCTCCCCCTGGCCGTCTCTTCCCTCTCTGTCTCTCTATCTCCCCCTGGCCGTCTCTCCCTCTCTGTCTCTCTAGCTCCCCTGGCCGTCTCTCCCTCTCTATCTCCCCCTGGCCGTCTCTTCCCTCTCTGTCTCTCTATCTCCCCCTGGCCGTCTCTTCCCTCTCTGTCTCTCTATCTCCCCTGGCCGTCTCTCCCTCTCTATCTCCCCTGGCCGTCTCTCCCTCTCTATCTCCCCCTGGCCGTCTCTTCCCTCTCTGTCTCTCTATCTCCCCTGGCCGTCTCTTCCCTCTCTGTCTCTCTAGCTCCCCTGGCCGTCTCTTCCCTCTCTGTCTCTCGGTCTCCCCTGGCCGTCTCTTCCCTCTCTGTCTCTCTATCTCCCCTGGCCGTCTCTCCCTCTCTATCTCCCCCTGGCCGTCTCTTCCCTCTCTGTCTCTCTGTCTCCCCTGGCCGTCTCTTCCCTCTCTGTCTCTCTATCTCCCCTGGCCGTCTCTCCCTCTCTGTCTCTCTATCTCCCCTGGCCGTCTCTTCCCTCTCTGTCACTCTATCTCCCCTGGCCGTCTCTCCCTCTCTGTCTCCCCTGGCCGTCTCTTCCCTCTCTGTCTCTCTATCTCCCCTGGCCGTCTCTTCCCTCTCTGTCTCTCTATCTCCCCCTGGCCGTCTCTTCCCTCTCTGTCACTCTATCTCCCCTGGCCGTCTCTCCCTCTCTGTCTCCCCTGGCCGTCTCTTCCCTCTCTGTCTCTCTATCTCCCCCTGGCCGTCTCTTCCCTCTCTGTCTCTCTATCTCCCCTGGCCGTCTCTCCCTCTCTATCTCCCCCTGGCCGTCTCTTCCCTCTCTGTCTCTCTGTCTCCCCTGGCCGTCTCTTCCCTCTCTGTCTCTCTATCTCCCCTGGCCGTCTCTCCCTCTCTATCTCCCCCTGGCCGTCTCTTCCCTCTCTGTCTCTCTGTCTCCCCTGGCCGTCTCTTCCCTCTCTGTCTCTCTATCTCCCCCTGGCCGTCTCTTCCCTCTCTGTCACTCTATCTCCCCTGGCCGTCTCTCCCTCTCTGTCTCCCCTGGCCGTCTCTTCCCTCTCTGTCTCTCTATCTCCCCCTGGCCGTCTCTTCCCTCTCTGTCTCTCTATCTCCCCTGGCCGTCTCTCCCTCTCTATCTCCCCCTGGCCGTCTCTTCCCTCTCTGTCTCTCTGTCTCCCCTGGCCGTCTCTTCCCTCTCTGTCTCTCTATCTCCCCTGGCCGTCTCTTCCCTCTCTGTCTCTCTATCTCCCCCTGGCCGTCTCTTCCCTCTCTGTCTCTCTATCTCCCCTGGCCGTCTCTTCACTCTCTGTCTCTCTGTCTCCCCTGGCCGTCTCTCCCTCTCTGTCTCTCTAGCTCCCCTGGCCGTCTCTTCCCTCTCTGTCTCTCTGTCTCCCCTGGCCGTCTCTTCCCTCTCTGTCTCTCTGTCTCCCCTGGCCGTCTCTTCCCTCTCTGTCTCTCTAGCTCCCCTGGCCGTCTCTTCCCTCTATCTCCCCTGGCCGTCTCTCCCTCTCTATCTCCCCCTGGCCGTCTCTTCCCTCTCTGTCTCTCTGTCTCTCCTGGCCGTCTCTTCCCTCTATGTCTCTCTGTCTCCCCTGGCCGTCTCTTCCCTCTCTGTCTCTCTATCTCCCCTGGCCGTCTCTCCCTCTCTATCTCCCCCTGGCCGTCTCTTCCCTCTCTGTCTCTCGGTCTCCCCTGGCCGTCTCTTCCCTCTATGTCTCTCTGTCTCCCCTGGCCGTCTCTTCCCTCTCTGTCTCTCTATCTCCCCTGGCCGTCTCTCCCTCTCTATCTCCCCCTGGCCGTCTCTTCCCTCTCTGTCTCTCGGTCTCCCCTGGCCGTCTCTTCCCTCTCTGTCTCTCTGTCTCCCCTGGCCGTCTCTTCCCTCTCTGTCTCTCTAGCTCCCCTGGCTGTCTCTTCCCTCTCTGTCTCTCTGTCTCCCCTGGCCGTCTCTTCCCTCTCTGTCTCTCTAGCTCCCCTGGCCGTCTCTTCCCTCTCTGTCTCTCTGTCTCCCCTGGCCGTCTCTTCCCTCTCTGTCTCTCTAGCTCCCCTGGCCGTCTCTTCCCTCTCTGTCTCTCTGTCTCCCCTGGCCGTCTCTTCCCTCTCTGTCTCTCTGTCTCCCCTGGCCGTCTCTTCCCTCTCTGTCTCTCTAGCTCCCCTGGCCGTCTCTTCCCTCTCTGTCTCTCTATCTCCCCCTGGCCGTCTCTTCCCTCTCTGTCTCTCTATCTCCCCCTGGCCGTCTCTTCCCTCTCTGTCTCTCTGTCTCCCCTGGCCGTCTCTTCCCTCTCTGTCTCTCTATCTCCCCCTGGCCGTCTCTTCCCTCTCTGTCTCTCTGTCTCCCCTGGCCGTCTCTTCCCTCTCTGTCTCTCTGTCTCCCCTGGCCGTCTCTTCCCTCTCTGTCTCTCTAGCTCCCCTGGCCGTCTCTTCCCTCTCTGTCTCTCTATCTCCCCCTGGCCGTCTCTTCCCTCTCTGTCTCTCTATCTCCCCCTGGCCGTCTCTTCCCTCTCTGTCTCTCTGTCTCCCCTGGCCGTCTCTTCCCTCTCTGTCTCTCGGTCTCCCCTGGCCGTCTCTTCCCTCTCTGTCTCTCTAGCTCCCCTGGCCGTCTCTCCCTCTCTATCTCCCCCTGGCCGTCTCTTCCCTCTCTGTCTCTCTAGCTCATCTGGCCGTCTCTTCCCTCTCTATCTCCCCCTGGCCGTCTCTACCCTTTCTGTCTCTCTGTCTCCCCTGGCCGTCTCTTCCCTCTCTGTCTCTCTATCTCCCCTGGCCGTCTCTCCCTCTCTATCTCCCCCTGGCCGTCTCTTCCCTCTCTGTCTCTCTGTCTCCCCTGGCCGTCTCTTCCCTCTCTGTCTCTCTATCTCCCCTGGCCGTCTCTCCCTCTCTATCTCCCCCTGGCCGTCTCTTCCCTCTCTGTCTCTCTGTCTCCCCTGGCCGTCTCTTCCCTCTCTGTCTCTCTATCTCCCCCTGGCCGTCTCTTCCCTCTCTGTCTCTCTATCTCCCCCTGGCCGTCTCTCCCTCTCTGTCTCTCTAGCTCCCCTGGCCGTCTCTCCCTCTCTATCTCCCCCTGGCCGTCTCTTCCCTCTCTGTCTCTCTATCTCCCCCTGGCCGTCTCTTCCCTCTCTGTCTCTCTATCTCCCCTGGCCGTCTCTCCCTCTCTATCTCCCCTGGCCGTCTCTCCCTCTCTATCTCCCCCTGGCCGTCTCTTCCCTCTCTGTCTCTCTATCTCCCCCTGGCCGTCTCTTCCCTCTCTGTCTCTCTGTCTCCCCTGGCCGTCTCTCCCTCTCTATCTCCCCCTGGCCGTCTCTTCCCTCTCTGTCTCTCTGTCTCCCCTGGCCGTCTCTTCCCTCTCTGTCTCTCTGTCTCCCCTGGCCGTCTCTTCCCTCTCTGTCTCTCTAGCTCCCCTGGCCGTCTCTTCCCTCTCTGTCTCTCTGTCTCCCCTGGCCGTCTCTTCCCTCTCTGTCTCTCTGTCTCCCCTGGCCGTCTCTTCCCTCTCTCCCTCTCTATCTCCCCCTGGCCGTCTCTTCCCTCTCTGTCTCTCTGTCTCTCCTGGCCGTCTCTTCCCTCTATGTCTCTCTGTCTCCCCTGGCCGTCTCTTCCCTCTCTGTCTCTCTATCTCCCCTGGCCGTCTCTTCCCTCTCTGTCTCTCTATCTCCCCTGGCCATCTCTCCCTCTCTATCTCCCCCTGGCCGTCTCTTCCCTCTCTGTCTCTCTGTCTCTCTGTCTCCCCTGGCCGTCTCTTCCCTCTCTGTCTCTCGGTCTCCCCTGGCTGTCTCTTGTCTCTCTGTCTCCCCTGGCCGTCTCTTCCCTCTCTGTCTCTCTAGCTCCCCTGGCTGTCTCTTCCCTCTCTGTCTCTCTGTCTCCCCTGGCCGTCTCTTCCCTCTCTGTCTCTCTGTCTCCCCTGGCCGTCTCTTCCCTCTCTGTCTCTCTGTCTCCCCTGGCCGTCTCTTCCCTCTCTGTCTCTATAGCTCCCCTGGCCGTCTCTTCCCTCTCTGTCTCTCTGTCTCCCCTGGCCGTCTCTTCCCTCTCTGTCTCTCTGTCTCCCCTGGCCGCCTCTTCCCTCTCTGTCTCTCTAGCTCCCCTGGCCGTCTCTTCCCTCTCTGTCTCTCTAGCTCATCTGGCCGTCTCTTCCCTCTCTATCTCTCTGTCTCCCCTGGCCGTCTCTTCCCTCTCTGTCTCTCTAGCTCCCCTGGCCGTCTCTTCCCTCTCTGTCTCTCTATCTCCCCCTGGCCGTCTCTTCCCTCTCTGTCTCTCTGTCTCCCCTGGCCGTCTCTTCCCTCTCTGTCTCTCTAGCACCCCTGGCCGTCTCTTCCCTCTCTGTCTCCCCTGGCCGTCTCTTCCCTCTCTGTCTCTCTGTCTCCCCTGGCTGTCTCTTCCCTCTCTGTCTCTCTGTCTCTCTAGCACCCCTGGCCGTCTCTTCCCTCTCTGTCTCTCGGTCTCCCCTGGCTGTCTCTTCCCTCTCTGTCTCTCTAGCTCCCCTGGCCGTCTCTTCCCTCTCTGTCTCCCCTGGCCGTCTCTTCCCTCTCTGTCTCTCTGTCTCCCCTGGCCGTCTCTTCCCTCTCTGTCTCTCGGTCTCCCCTGGCTGTCTCTTCCCTCTCTGTCTCTCTAGCTCCCCTGGCCGTCTCTTCCCTCTCTGTCTCTATAGCTCCCCTGGCCGTCTCTTCCCTCTCTGTCTCTCTGTCTCCCCTGGCCGTCTCTTCCCTCTCTGTCTCTCTGTCTCCCCTGGCCGTCTCTTCCCTCTCTGTCTCTCTGTCTCCCCTGGCCGTCTCTTCCCTCTATGTCTCTCTATCTCCCCTGGCCGTCTCTCCCTCTCTATCTCCCCCTGGCCGTCTCTTCCCTCTCTGTCTCTCTGTCTCCCCTGGCCGTCTCTTCCCTCTCTGTCTCTCTATCTCCCCTGGCCGTCTCTCCCTCTCTATCTCCCCCTGGCCGTCTCTTCCCTCTCTGTCTCTCTGTCTCCCCTGGCCGTCTCTTCCCTCTCTGTCTCTCTGTCTCCCCTGGCCGTCTCTTCCCTCTCTGTCTCTCTATCTCCCCCTGGCCGTCTCTTCCCTCTCTGTCGCTCTATCTCCCCTGGCCGTCTCTCCCTCTCTATCTCCCCCTGGCCGTCTCTTCCCTCTCTGTCTCTCTGTCTCCCCTGGCCGTCTCTTCCCTCTCTGTCTCTCTATCTCCCCCTGGCCGTCTCTCCCTCTCTATCTCCCCCTGGCCGTCTCTTCCCTCTCTGTCTCTCTAGCTCCCCTGGCCGTCTCTTCCCTCTCTGTCTCTCTGTCTCCCCTGGCCGTCTCTTCCCTCTCTGTCTCTCTGTCTCCCCTGGCCGTCTCTTCCCTCTCTGTCTCTATATCTCCCCCTGGCCGTCTCTTCCCTCTCTGTCTCTCTGTCTCCCCTGGCCGTCTCTCCCTCTCTATCTCCCCCTGGCCGTCTCTTCCCTCTCTGTCTCTCTGTCTCCCCTGGCCGTCTCTTCCCTCTCTGTCTCTCTAGCTCCCCTGGCCGTCTCTTCCCTCTCTGTCTCTCTAGCTCCCCTGGCCGTCTCTTCCCTCTCTGTCTCTCTAGCTCCCCTGGCCGTCTCTTCCCTCTCTGTCTCTCTAGCTCCCCTGGCCGTCTCTTCCCTCTCTGTCTCTCTGTCTCCCCTGGCCGTCTCTTCCCTCTCTGTCTCTCTAGCTCCCCTGGCCTTCTCTTCCCTCTCTGTCTCCCCTGGCCGTCTCTTCCCTCTCTGTCTCTCTGTCTCCCCTGGCCGTCTCTCCCTCTCTATCTCCCCCTGGCCGTCTCTTCCCTCTCTGTCTCTCTGTCTCCCCTGGCCGTCTCTCCCTCTCTATCTCCCCCTGGCCTTCTCTTCCCTCTCTGTCTAACTGTCTCCCCTGGCCGTCTCTCCCTCTCTATCTCCCCCTGGCCGTCTCTTCCCTCTCTGTATCTCTGTCTCCCCTGGCCGTCTCTTCCCTCTCTGTCTCTCTAGCTCCCCTGGCCCTCTCTTCCCTCTCTGTCTCTCTGTCTCTCCTGGCCGTCTCTTCCCTCTCTGTCTCTCCGCCCCCTGGCCGTCTCTTCCCTCTCTGTTTCTCTATTTCCCCTGGCCGTCTCTCCCTCTCTATCTCCCCCTGGCCGTCTCTTCCCTCTCTGTCTCTCTATCTCCCCTGGCCGTCTCTTCCCTCTCTGTCTCTCTATCTCCCCCTGGCCGTCTCTTCCCTCTCTGTCTCTCTATCTCCCCCTGGCCGTCTCTCCCTCTCTGTCTCTCTGTCTCCCCTGGCCGTCTCTTCCCTCTCTGTCTCTCTATCTCCCCCTGGCCGTCTCTTCCCTCTCTGTCTCTCTATCTCCCCTGGCCGTCTCTTCCCTCTCTGTCTCTCTAGCTCCCCTGGCCGTCTCTTCCCTCTCTGTCTCTCTGTCTCCCCTGGCCGTCTCTTCCCTCTCTGTCTCTCTAGCTCCCCTGGCCGTCTCTCCATCTCTATCTCCCCCTGGCCGTCTCTTCCCTCTCTGTCTCTCTATCTCCCCTGGCCGTCTCTCCCTCTCTATCTCCCCCTGGCCGTCTCTTCCCTCTCTGTCTCTCTGTCTCCCCTGGCCGTCTCTCCCTCTCTGTCTCTCTAGCTCCCCTGGCCGTCTCTTCCCTCTCTGTCTCTCTGTCTCCCCTGGCCGTCTCTTCCCTCTCTGTCTCTCTGTCTCCCCTGGCCGTCTCTTCCCTCTCTGTCTCTCTGTCTCCCCTGGCCGTCTCTTCCCTCTCTGTCTCTCTATCTCCCCTGGCTTTCTCTTCCCTCTCTGTCTCTCTGTCTCCCCTGGCCGTCTCTTCCCTCTCTGTCTCTCTGTCTCCCCTGGCCGTCTCTTCCCTCTCTGTCTCTCTATCTCCCCTGGCCGTCTCTCCCTCTCTATCTCCCCCTGGCCGTCTCTTCCCTCTCTGTCTCTCTGTCTCCCCTGGCCGTCTCTTCCCTCTCTGTCTCTCTATCTCCCCTGGCCGTCTCTCCCTCTCTATCTCCCCCTGGCCGTCTCTTCCCTCTCTGTCTCTCTGTCTCTCTGTCTCCCCTGGCCGTCTCTCCCTCTCTATCTCCCCCTGGCCGTCTCTTCCCTCTCTGTCTCTCTGTCTCCCCTGGCCGTCTCTTCCCTCTCTGTCTCTCTGTCTCCCCTGGCCGTCTCTTCCCTCTCTGTCTCTCTGTCTCTCTATCTCCCCTAGCCGTCTCTCCATCTCTATCTCCCCCTGGCCGTCTCTTCCCTCTCTGTCTCTCTGTCTCCCCTGGCCGTCTCTCCCTCTCTATCTCCCCCTGGCCGTCTCTTCCCTCTCTGTCTCTCTAGCTCCCCTGGCCGTCTCTTCCCTCTCTGTCTCTCTGTCTCCCCTGGCCGTCTCTTCCCTCTCTGTCTCTCTAGCACCCCTGGCCGTCTCTTCCCTCTCTGTCTCTCTAGCTCCCCTGGCCGTCTCTTCCCTCTCTGTCTCTCTGTCTCTCCTGGCCGTCTCTTCCCTCTCTGTCTCTCTGTCTCTCCTGGCCGTCTCTTCCCTCTCTGTCTCTCCCCCCCTGGCCGTCTCTCCCTCTCTATCTCCCCCTGGCCGTCTCTTCCCTCTCTGTCTCTCTGTCTCCCCTGGCCGTCTCTCCCTCTCTGTCTCTCTGTCTCCCCTGGCCGTCTCTTCCCTCTCTGTCTCTCTGTCTCCCCTGGCCGTCTCTTCCCTCTCTGTCTCTCTGTCTCCCCTGGCCGTCTCTTCCCTCTCTGTCTCTCTAGCTCCCCTGGCCCTCTCTTCCCTCTCTGTCTCTCTGTCTCTCCTGGCCGTCTCTTCCCTCTCTGTCTCTCCCCCCCCTGGCCGTCTCTTCCCTCTCTGTTTCTCTATTTCCCCTGGCCGTCTCTCCCTCTCTATCTCCCCCTGGCCGTCTCTTCCCTCTCTGTCTCTCTATCTCCCCTGGCCGTCTCTTCCCTCTCTGTCTCTCTATCTCCCCCTGGCCGTCTCTTCCCTCTCTGTCTCTCTATCTCCCCCTGGCCGTCTCTCCCTCTCTGTCTCTCTGTCTCCCCTGGCCGTCTCTTCCCTCTCTGTCTCTCTATCTCCCCCTGGCCGTCTCTTCCCTCTCTGTCTCTCTATCTCCCCTGGCCGTCTCTTCCCTCTCTGTCTCTCTAGCTCCCCTGGCCGTCTCTTCCCTCTCTGTCTCTCTGTCTCCCCTGGCCGTCTCTTCCCTCTCTGTCTCTCTAGCTCCCCTGGCCGTCTCTCCATCTCTATCTCCCCCTGGCCGTCTCTTCCCTCTCTGTCTCTCTATCTCCCCTGGCCGTCTCTCCCTCTCTATCTCCCCCTGGCCGTCTCTTCCCTCTCTGTCTCTCTGTCTCCCCTGGCCGTCTCTCCCTCTCTGTCTCTCTAGCTCCCCTGGCCGTCTCTTCCCTCTCTGTCTCTCTGTCTCCCCTGGCCGTCTCTTCCCTCTCTGTCTCTCTGTCTCCCCTGGCCGTCTCTTCCCTCTCTGTCTCTCTGTCTCCCCTGGCCGTCTCTTCCCTCTCTGTCTCTCTATCTCCCCTGGCTTTCTCTTCCCTCTCTGTCTCTCTGTCTCCCCTGGCCGTCTCTTCCCTCTCTGTCTCTCTGTCTCCCCTGGCCGTCTCTTCCCTCTCTGTCTCTCTATCTCCCCTGGCCGTCTCTCCCTCTCTATCTCCCCCTGGCCGTCTCTTCCCTCTCTGTCTCTCTGTCTCCCCTGGCCGTCTCTTCCCTCTCTGTCTCTCTATCTCCCCTGGCCGTCTCTCCCTCTCTATCTCCCCCTGGCCGTCTCTTCCCTCTCTGTCTCTCTGTCTCTCTGTCTCCCCTGGCCGTCTCTCCCTCTCTATCTCCCCCTGGCCGTCTCTTCCCTCTCTGTCTCTCTGTCTCCCCTGGCCGTCTCTTCCCTCTCTGTCTCTCTGTCTCCCCTGGCCGTCTCTTCCCTCTCTGTCTCTCTGTCTCTCTATCTCCCCTAGCCGTCTCTCCATCTCTATCTCCCCCTGGCCGTCTCTTCCCTCTCTGTCTCTCTGTCTCCCCTGGCCGTCTCTCCCTCTCTATCTCCCCCTGGCCGTCTCTTCCCTCTCTGTCTCTCTATCTCCCCTGGCCGTCTCTCCCTCTCTATCTCCCCCTGGCCGTCTCTTCCCTCTCTGTCTCTCTGTCTCCCCTGGCCGTCTCTCCCTCTCTGTCTCTCTAGCTCCCCTGGCCGTCTCTTCCCTCTCTGTCTCTCTGTCTCCCCTGGCCGTCTCTTCCCTCTCTGTCTCTCTGTCTCCCCTGGCCGTCTCTTCCCTCTCTGTCTCTCTGTCTCCCCTGGCCGTCTCTTCCCTCTCTGTCTCTCTATCTCCCCTGGCTTTCTCTTCCCTCTCTGTCTCTCTGTCTCCCCTGGCCGTCTCTTCCCTCTCTGTCTCTCTGTCTCCCCTGGCCGTCTCTTCCCTCTCTGTCTCTCTATCTCCCCTGGCCGTCTCTCCCTCTCTATCTCCCCCTGGCCGTCTCTTCCCTCTCTGTCTCTCTGTCTCCCCTGGCCGTCTCTTCCCTCTCTGTCTCTCTATCTCCCCTGGCCGTCTCTCCCTCTCTATCTCCCCCTGGCCGTCTCTTCCCTCTCTGTCTCTCTGTCTCTCTGTCTCCCCTGGCCGTCTCTCCCTCTCTATCTCCCCCTGGCCGTCTCTTCCCTCTCTGTCTCTCTGTCTCCCCTGGCCGTCTCTTCCCTCTCTGTCTCTCTGTCTCCCCTGGCCGTCTCTTCCCTCTCTGTCTCTCTGTCTCTCTATCTCCCCTAGCCGTCTCTCCATCTCTATCTCCCCCTGGCCGTCTCTTCCCTCTCTGTCTCTCTGTCTCCCCTGGCCGTCTCTCCCTCTCTATCTCCCCCTGGCCGTCTCTTCCCTCTCTGTCTCTCTAGCTCCCCTGGCCGTCTCTTCCCTCTCTGTCTCTCTGTCTCCCCTGGCCGTCTCTTCCCTCTCTGTCTCTCTAGCACCCCTGGCCGTCTCTTCCCTCTCTGTCTCTCTAGCTCCCCTGGCCGTCTCTTCCCTCTCTGTCTCTCTGTCTCTCCTGGCCGTCTCTTCCCTCTCTGTCTCTCTGTCTCTCCTGGCCGTCTCTTCCCTCTCTGTCTCTCCCCCCCTGGCCGTCTCTCCCTCTCTATCTCCCCCTGGCCGTCTCTTCCCTCTCTGTCTCTCTGTCTCCCCTGGCCGTCTCTCCCTCTCTGTCTCTCTGTCTCCCCTGGCCGTCTCTTCCCTCTCTGTCTCTCTGTCTCCCCTGGCCGTCTCTTCCCTCTCTGTCTCTCTGTCTCCCCTGGCCGTCTCTTCCCTCTCTGTCTCTCTAGCTCCCCTGGCCCTCTCTTCCCTCTCTGTCTCTCTGTCTCTCCTGGCCGTCTCTTCCCTCTCTGTCTCTCCCCCCCTGGCCGTCTCTTCCCTCTCTGTTTCTCTATTTCCCCTGGCCGTCTCTCCCTCTCTATCTCCCCCTGGCCGTCTCTTCCCTCTCTGTCTCTCTATCTCCCCTGGCCGTCTCTTCCCTCTCTGTCTCTCTATCTCCCCCTGGCCGTCTCTTCCCTCTCTGTCTCTCTATCTCCCCCTGGCCGTCTCTCCCTCTCTGTCTCTCTGTCTCCCCTGGCCGTCTCTTCCCTCTCTGTCTCTCTATCTCCCCCTGGCCGTCTCTTCCCTCTCTGTCTCTCTATCTCCCCTGGCCGTCTCTTCCCTCTCTGTCTCTCTAGCTCCCCTGGCCGTCTCTTCCCTCTCTGTCTCTCTGTCTCCCCTGGCCGTCTCTTCCCTCTCTGTCTCTCTAGCTCCCCTGGCCGTCTCTCCATCTCTATCTCCCCCTGGCCGTCTCTTCCCTCTCTGTCTCTCTATCTCCCCTGGCCGTCTCTCCCTCTCTATCTCCCCCTGGCCGTCTCTTCCCTCTCTGTCTCTCTGTCTCCCCTGGCCGTCTCTCCCTCTCTGTCTCTCTAGCTCCCCTGGCCGTCTCTTCCCTCTCTGTCTCTCTGTCTCCCCTGGCCGTCTCTTCCCTCTCTGTCTCTCTGTCTCCCCTGGCCGTCTCTTCCCTCTCTGTCTCTCTGTCTCCCCTGGCCGTCTCTTCCCTCTCTGTCTCTCTATCTCCCCTGGCTTTCTCTTCCCTCTCTGTCTCTCTGTCTCCCCTGGCCGTCTCTTCCCTCTCTGTCTCTCTGTCTCCCCTGGCCGTCTCTTCCCTCTCTGTCTCTCTATCTCCCCTGGCCGTCTCTCCCTCTCTATCTCCCCCTGGCCGTCTCTTCCCTCTCTGTCTCTCTGTCTCCCCTGGCCGTCTCTTCCCTCTCTGTCTCTCTATCTCCCCTGGCCGTCTCTCCCTCTCTATCTCCCCCTGGCCGTCTCTTCCCTCTCTGTCTCTCTGTCTCTCTGTCTCCCCTGGCCGTCTCTCCCTCTCTATCTCCCCCTGGCCGTCTCTTCCCTCTCTGTCTCTCTGTCTCCCCTGGCCGTCTCTTCCCTCTCTGTCTCTCTGTCTCCCCTGGCCGTCTCTTCCCTCTCTGTCTCTCTGTCTCTCTATCTCCCCTAGCCGTCTCTCCATCTCTATCTCCCCCTGGCCGTCTCTTCCCTCTCTGTCTCTCTGTCTCCCCTGGCCGTCTCTCCCTCTCTATCTCCCCCTGGCCGTCTCTTCCCTCTCTGTCTCTCTAGCTCCCCTGGCCGTCTCTTCCCTCTCTGTCTCTCTGTCTCCCCTGGCCGTCTCTTCCCTCTCTGTCTCTCTAGCACCCCTGGCCGTCTCTTCCCTCTCTGTCTCTCTAGCTCCCCTGGCCGTCTCTTCCCTCTCTGTCTCTCTGTCTCTCCTGGCCGTCTCTTCCCTCTCTGTCTCTCTGTCTCTCCTGGCCGTCTCTTCCCTCTCTGTCTCTCCCCCCCTGGCCGTCTCTCCCTCTCTATCTCCCCCTGGCCGTCTCTTCCCTCTCTGTCTCTCTGTCTCCCCTGGCCGTCTCTCCCTCTCTATCTCCCCCTGGCCGTCTCTTCCCTCTCTGTCTCTCTAGCTCCCCTGGCCGTCTCTTCCCTCTCTGTCTCTCTGTCTCCCCTGGCCGTCTCTTCCCTCTCTGTCTCTCTAGCACCCCTGGCCGTCTCTTCCCTCTCTGTCTCTCTAGCTCCCCTGGCCGTCTCTTCCCTCTCTGTCTCTCTGTCTCTCCTGGCCGTCTCTTCCCTCTCTGTCTCTCTGTCTCTCCTGGCCGTCTCTTCCCTCTCTGTCTCTCCCCCCCTGGCCGTCTCTCCCTCTCTATCTCCCCCTGGCCGTCTCTTCCCTCTCTGTCTCTCTGTCTCCCCTGGCCGTCTCTCCCTCTCTGTCTCTCTGTCTCCCCTGGCCGTCTCTTCCCTCTCTGTCTCTCTGTCTCCCCTGGCCGTCTCTTCCCTCTCTGTCTCTCTGTCTCCCCTGGCCGTCTCTTCCCTCTCTGTCTCTCTAGCGCCCCTGGCCCTCTCTTCCCTCTCTGTCTCTCTGTCTCTCCTGGCCGTCTCTTCCCTCTCTGTCTCTCCCCCCCCTGGCCGTCTCTTCCCTCTCTGTTTCTCTATTTCCCCTGGCCGTCTCTCCCTCTCTATCTCCCCCTGGCCGTCTCTTCCCTCTCTGTCTCTCTATCTCCCCTGGCCGTCTCTTCCCTCTCTGTCTCTCTATCTCCCCCTGGCCGTCTCTTCCCTCTCTGTCTCTCTATCTCCCCCTGGCCGTCTCTCCCTCTCTGTCTCTCTGTCTCCCCTGGCCGTCTCTTCCCTCTCTGTCTCTCTATCTCCCCCTGGCCGTCTCTTCCCTCTCTGTCTCTCTATCTCCCCTGGCCGTCTCTTCCCTCTCTGTCTCTCTAGCTCCCCTGGCCGTCTCTTCCCTCTCTGTCTCTCTGTCTCCCCTGGCCGTCTCTTCCCTCTCTGTCTCTCTAGCTCCCCTGGCCGTCTCTCCATCTCTATCTCCCCCTGGCCGTCTCTTCCCTCTCTGTCTCTCTATCTCCCCTGGCCGTCTCTCCCTCTCTATCTCCCCCTGGCCGTCTCTTCCCTCTCTGTCTCTCTGTCTCCCCTGGCCGTCTCTCCCTCTCTGTCTCTCTAGCTCCCCTGGCCGTCTCTTCCCTCTCTGTCTCTCTGTCTCCCCTGGCCGTCTCTTCCCTCTCTGTCTCTCTGTCTCCCCTGGCCGTCTCTTCCCTCTCTGTCTCTCTGTCTCCCCTGGCCGTCTCTTCCCTCTCTGTCTCTCTATCTCCCCTGGCTTTCTCTTCCCTCTCTGTCTCTCTGTCTCCCCTGGCCGTCTCTTCCCTCTCTGTCTCTCTGTCTCCCCTGGCCGTCTCTTCCCTCTCTGTCTCTCTATCTCCCCTGGCCGTCTCTCCCTCTCTATCTCCCCCTGGCCGTCTCTTCCCTCTCTGTCTCTCTGTCTCCCCTGGCCGTCTCTTCCCTCTCTGTCTCTCTATCTCCCCTGGCCGTCTCTCCCTCTCTATCTCCCCCTGGCCGTCTCTTCCCTCTCTGTCTCTCTGTCTCTCTGTCTCCCCTGGCCGTCTCTCCCTCTCTATCTCCCCCTGGCCGTCTCTTCCCTCTCTGTCTCTCTGTCTCCCCTGGCCGTCTCTTCCCTCTCTGTCTCTCTGTCTCCCCTGGCCGTCTCTTCCCTCTCTGTCTCTCTGTCTCTCTATCTCCCCTAGCCGTCTCTCCATCTCTATCTCCCCCTGGCCGTCTCTTCCCTCTCTGTCTCTCTGTCTCCCCTGGCCGTCTCTCCCTCTCTATCTCCCCCTGGCCGTCTCTTCCCTCTCTGTCTCTCTAGCTCCCCTGGCCGTCTCTTCCCTCTCTGTCTCTCTGTCTCCCCTGGCCGTCTCTTCCCTCTCTGTCTCTCTAGCACCCCTGGCCGTCTCTTCCCTCTCTGTCTCTCTAGCTCCCCTGGCCGTCTCTTCCCTCTCTGTCTCTCTGTCTCTCCTGGCCGTCTCTTCCCTCTCTGTCTCTCTGTCTCTCCTGGCCGTCTCTTCCCTCTCTGTCTCTCCCCCCCTGGCCGTCTCTCCCTCTCTATCTCCCCCTGGCCGTCTCTTCCCTCTCTGTCTCTCTGTCTCCCCTGGCCGTCTCTCCCTCTCTGTCTCTCTGTCTCCCCTGGCCATCTCTTCCCTCTCTGTCTCTCTAGCTCCCCTGGCCGTCTCTTCCCTCTCTGTCTCTCTAGCTCCCCTGGCCGTCTCTTCCCTCTCTGTCTCTCTGTCTCCCCTGGCCGTCTCTTCCCTCTCTGTCTCTCTAGCTCCCCTGGCCGTCTCTTCCCTCTCTGTCTCTCTGTCTCCCCTGGCCGTCTCTTCCCTCTCTGTCTCTCTGTCTCCCCTGGCCGTCTCTTCCCTCTCTGTCTCTCTATCTCCCCTGGCCGTCTCTTCCCTCTCTGTCTCCCCTGGCCGTCTCTTCCCTCTCTGTCTCTCTAGCTCCCCTGGCCGTCTCTTCCCTCTCTGTCTCTCTATCTCCCCCTGGCCGTCTCTTCCCTCTCTGTCTCTCTATCTCCCCTGGCCGTCTCTCCCTCTCTATCTCCCCCTGGCCGTCTCTTCCCTCTCTGTCTCTCTGTCTCTCTGTCTCCCCTGGCCGTCTCTCCCTCTCTATCTCCCCCTGGCCGTCTCTTCCCTCTCTGTCTCTCTAGCTCCCCTGGCCGTCTCTTCCCTCTCTGTCTCTCTGTCTCCCCTGGTCGTCTCTTCCCTCTCTGTCTCTCCCCCCCTGGTCGTCTCTTCCCTCTCTGTCTCTCCCCCCCTGGCAGTCTCTTCCCTCTCTATCTCCCCTGGCTGTTTCTTCTCTCTCTATTTCCAGACGAGTGTTTATTCTGGTGTGATCGATGCAGGAGGGTTATGAAACTAGATCAGTACTTTCTATGTGATGTGTGTGTTTCTGTCCAAAGCCCCAGCGAGTCTAGTTTTCCTGTTCCTTGTGGTTGTCCAGCACGCTCTCTATCTCTGTCCACGGCAACCATCCCACAGTCTGTCACCCTCCGCTTTGGCCGCCGCCGCGGTCTCGGCACCCATCTGCGCTGCCATCGCCATGGTTACGGACATAATCCGCCACCGGACAACCAACTGAAAGCAAGGAAGCTTTTAGAATGTGACATGACAACAACACACACACACACACAACAACAACTCATGGAGTTTGGGTTCCTCTCTAGGGGAGGGAGAATAACATGCTGTATCTCTGTTGTGGCAGGAAATGACATCAACTGTGGCAGTTTATAGCAGTTATTATTTTATCGTCATGGTGACTCTGAGCCCCACCTGTCAGTTTTGGCAGAGGCCCTAACGTGACGGCTTTCCGTCTGGCATCTGATTCACACACAAACATACACATTTTTAGGGCCAGAAATTGGATAAAGCATTTTCACACCAATCCAAACGTTCAGTGATACAAATGTTGAATGACACAGTCCATGACGCATTAAACATTCCTTTTTCTATACCTTTCCAAAAATGCATGAATTATGTTAGCAAGATATTACAATGCATTTAACTTTATTGCTCACAATAATACATTTCATAACAAGGCGAGGTTATGGTTCATGGTTTATTCCTGACCATCAATAATAATGAGAAATCATCCCTATAGCGAAGACTGTAGAGGAGACGTGAAGATGTTAGAGACGGCTTCTTATCTTTGCTTGCTGTGTTAATCCCACAACATGTCAAGCAAAACATTACTACCTCACAGGTCCCGGGCTGAAGCAGAGCTGTTTGTTTTGAGCTCTATCAGGATTACCAAGGTAATTATCATGTGTAAACTCTGTAGCATGTGGCGTAGTACTGTAGTAACGCTCAGAGAAGTTATTCATTTAATTAGAGTCTATTGACGCACCTGTGTGTCAATCTAAGGAACCTAATAGAAAAACCCCCATGAAAATCCATCAGTTTAAGCAAGAGATATCCACTGCATCCGCCTATGTCGGCCTTCCACATCTGCAGTGGAGGTTGGCCAAGCTACAGCAGTGTTTGTCAGACCATGAGACATCCCAAAAATGTATCTTCTTACGAAAACGTCTGTAGCGTCTGAACGGTTTGGCCTACTCTGTGGAAAGACGAGACTCATCACAAACATGATGGTGTTCTACATTTTTGCTCGACAACCCTCACAACTGTCACGGGACTCGTCAGAAGGTAACCCAAACAAATGAATGGACGTATGGAGGTAGTTTTGTGGCAACAAAAATAAAGGGTTAAATATGTGTCCAAAAAAACAAAGATATTTCCTGAACTTTCTTAAATCTCCAAGATATAGGACAGACACTTATTCCTTATGATTTATTTTCATAGCTAAAGAACTAAATGATCCTTGGAATGAACATCTTAAAACAATTCCTTACGTTAGCTCCCCCCAATCAGCTTAGACTGATGGAAGTTCTATTGTCAGACTCCTGGGGCCTCATTTATCAAGGTGCTCGCGCAGAAACAAACACAGTAAACCTTGTTTCCCACAAAGGTTGGTATTTATCCATTTTGAACATGATGGAATTGCACGCAAAAAAAAAATGTTATTTTGGGGGAAATGGGAGGTGCAGGAATTATAATAATGGTAGGCTAACAAAAACATTAAAACGTAGACCTAATGATAAAACGGATGCATTTGCCTTCGGTAAGAAGATCGTATAACAGCATATCACCTAAAATATTTATTGTACTTTTATTATATACACTACATGGCCATAAGTATGTGGACCCCTGATTTTTGAACATCTCATTCCAAAATCATGGGCATTAATATGGAGTTGGTCACCCCTTTGCTGCTATAACAGTCTCCAGTCTTCTAGGAAGGCTTTCCACCAGATGTTGGAACATTGCTGTGGGGACTCTATTCCATTCAGCCACAGGAGCATTAGTGAGGCCGGGCACTGATGTTGGACAATTAGTACTGGCTCATAGTCGGTGTTGCAATTCATCCCAAAGGTGTTCGAAGGGGTTGAGGTCAGGGCTCTGTGCAGGCCAGTCAAGTTCTTCCACACCGATCTCGACAAACCATATCTGTATGGACCTTGCTTTGTGCATGGGGGCATTGTCATGCTGAAACCGTAAAGGGCCTTCCCCAAACTTTTGCCACAAAGTTGGAAGCCCAGAATCATCTAGAATGTAATTGTATGCTGTAGCGTCTCAATTTCCCTTCATTGGAACTAAGGGGCCTAGGCCAGACCATGAAAAACAACCCCAGATCATTATTCCTCCTCCACCAAACTTTACAGTTGGCACTATGCATTCGGGTAGGTAGCGTTCTCCTGGCATCCACCAAAAACCAGATTCATCTGTTCTCAATTTTTATACACCTGTCAGCAACGGATGTGGCTGAAAGAGCCGAATGCATTAATTTGAAGGGGTATCCACATCCTTTTGGCCATGTAGTGGGCCTAAATCATAATCATTTTGCAGGGCATGTCTATCCTTTTCTGACATGACTGGTTTATTCCCACTATATAACAAATGTTCGGCTACCGTTTGTCAATCGCTCATCCAATAGTCAACCGTGCTCAAAAGTAAATAGACTGGTAGCCTATGTCAGTATGGGTAGGCTACAGTGTTGCTGAGAGATAGGAGCAAGACATAATAGCCTGTGTCGGGAGATTTTTTTTTTACAAGCATTTTGCTACCATTTATAGTGTCTCCATCATTGGGAAATTGAAAAATATATGGAACTACCCAGACTCTGCCTAGAGCTGGCCGTCCGACCAAACTGAACAACTGGGCAAGAAGGACCTTGGTCAGGGAGGGGACCAAGAACCTAATGACCACACTGACAGGAATACAGATTTCCTTAGCTGAGATGGGAGAACCTTCCAGAAGGACAACCGTCTCTACAGCACTTCACCAATCTGGGCTTTATGGGAGAGTCGCCAGATGGAAGCCACTCCTGAGAAAAAGCCACATCACAGCACACCGGGAGTTTGCAAAATGTCACTTGAAAGACTCTGAAAGCATAGGGCAAAATATTCTATGGTCTGATGAGACAAAAATTGTACTCTTTGGCCTGAATGCAAAGCGCTATTTCTGGAGAAAATCAGGCACAGCTCATCACCCGTCCCCACTGTGAAGCAAAGTGGTGGCAGTATCATGCTATGGGGATGCTTTTCAGTGGCAGGGACTGGAAGACTGGTAAGGGTAGAGGGAGGAAATGAATTAAGTCAAATACAGGCAAATCCTTGATGAGAACCTGCTTCAGAGTGCAAACAACCTTAGACGATGGTAGAAGTAGGAAAATGGCATCGACCGATAGGGCTGCCGTGCTTCTAGCTCTTAGGAAACTTTGCAATATTTTTTTTTTCTTCTGTTATTTCTTACATTATTAGCCAAGAAATGTTTTTGTGTTATTACATACAGCCAGGAAGAACTATTGGATATCAGAGCGGCAGTAACTCACCAGCACTACCAGCATTACTGTCACGTCCTGACCAGTAAAAAGGGTAATTTGCCATAGTAGTATGGTCAGGGCGTGGCAGGGGGGTTGTTTTGTGTGTTTTGGGGTTTTTGGTTCTAGGGAAATTTGTTCTAGTTTTCTATTTCTATGTTTCGTTTTCCATGTTTGGCCGAGTATGGTTTCCAATCAGAGGCAGGTGTCTTTCGTTGTCTCTGATTGCAGGCCATACTTAGGCAGCCTGTTTTCCTTTGGGTTTTGTGGGGGGTTTCTTTCTGTTAGTTTGTGAGTATACCTGACAGAACTGTTTGGCTGTCGTTTGTTTTTTCTTTGTGAAGTGCTTTTCATTCAAAATAAAAGATGACCACTCAACACGCTGCGCCTTGGTCTATTCACTACGACGCCTGTGACAATTACGACCAGGAATATGACTTTCCCTAATCGGATCCTTTGTTCGTACCCCCCAGGGCAATTGAACTGATTCCAGAGGCCGAACCAAAATAACGCCGGCGGAAGAGAGGTACTTGGAGTGGTCTTCTAGTACAACTTAGGAGGCGCACACACCACCCACCACTTCCGAGTATATTACTTGCTAATGTTCAGGCTCTGGATAATAAAGTTGACAAGCTCAGGGCAAGGATTTCTTTCCAGAAAGACATCAGGGATTGTAACATACTCTGTTTCACGGAAACATGGCTCTCTCGGGATATACTGTCTGTGACCGTCCAGCCAGTAAGGTTCTCAGTTCATTGCTCATACATGAATAAATATTTTTCCGGGAAGAAGAAGGGCCCGGGATGTATGTTTCATGATTAATGACTCATGGTGTGATTGTGATAACATACAGGAACTCAAGTCCTTTTGTTCACCTTTTACAAGCATTTCGCTACACCCGTAATAACATCTGCTAAGCACGTGTATGTGGCAAATAACGATTTGATTTGATTTTAAGATTTACGTTCCAACAGGACAATGACCTCAAGCATACAGCCAAAGCAACACTGGAATGGCTTCAGAACAAGAACGTGAAAGTTCTTGAGTGGCCCAGCCAAAGCCCAGACTTGAATCCCCTTGAAAATCTGTGAAAAGACTTGAAGATTGCTGTTCACCGCTGCTCCCCATCTAACTTAACAGAACTTGCAAAAAATTGCATGGAAGAATGGGAGAAAATCCAGATGTGCAAAGCTGATACAGACATACCCAAGATGACTCAAAGTTGTAATGAAGTTGCTACTACAAAGTATTGACTCAGGGATATGGAAATGAGATATTTCTGTATTTCATTTTCAATAAATTTGCAAGTATTTCTAAAAACACATTTTCACTTTGTCATTATGGGGTATTGTGAGTAGATGGTTGAGAAAAAAATGTATTTGATCCATTTTGAATTCAGGGTGTAATACAACAAAATGTAGAACAAGTAGGTCACTGCAAAATATTAAAACATTGTGTCCACACCACTATGGAAATGTGCTCAAATTTGCTATTTTTTTAAGAACATTTTTATTTTTATTTATTTATTAATTTCACCTTTATCTAACCAGGTAGGCAAGTTGAGAACAAGTTCTCATTTACAATTGCGACCTGGCCAAGATAAAGCAAAGCAGTTTGACACATACAACATCACAGAGTTACACATGGAGTAAAACAAACCTACAGTCAATAATATAATAGAAAAATAAGTCTATATACAAAGTGAGCAAATGAGGTGAGATAAGGGAGGTAAAGACAAAAAAGGCCATGGTGGCGAAGTAAATACAATATAGCAAGTAAAACACTGGAATGGTAGATTTGCAGTGGAAGAAAGTGCAAAGTAGAAATAGAAATAATGGGGTGCAAAGGAGCAAAATAAACAAATAAATAAATACAGTAGGGGAAGAGGTAGTTGTTTGGGATAAATTATAGATGGGCTATTTACAGTTGCAGTAATCTGTGAGCTGCTCTGACAGCTGGTGCTTAAAGCTAGTGAGGGAGATAAGTGTTTCCAGTTTTACAGATTTTTGTAGTTCGTTCCAGTCATTGGCAGCAGAGAACTGGAAGGAGAGGCGGCTGAAGGAGGAATTGGCTTTGGGGGTGATTTTGCAGATTTTGCAGCTCTTTCAGAACATCAGCTGAATGGATTTGGGAGAAGGAGAAATGGGGGAGGCTTGGGCGAGTAGCTGTGGGGGGTGCAGTGCTGTTGAATGCAGTAGGGGTAGTTAGGTGGAAAGCATGGCCAGCCGTAGAAAAATGCTTATTGAAATTCTCAATTATAGTGGGCTTATCGGTGGTGACAGAGTTTCCTATCCTCAGTGCAGTGGGCAGTTGGGAGGAGGTGTTCTTATTCTCCATGGACTTTACAATGTCCCAGAACTTTTTAGAGTTGGAGTTGCACGAAGCGAATTTCTGCTTGAAAAAGCTAGCCTTAGCTTTTCTAACTGCCTGTGTATATTGGTTTCTAACTTCCCTGAAAAGTTGCATATCATGGGGGCTGTTTGATGCTAATGCAGAATGCCACAGGATTTTTTTGTGTTGGTTAAGGGCAGTCAGGTCTGGAGAGAATCAAGGGCTATATCTGTTCCTGGTTCTACATTTCTTGAATGGGGCATGCTTATTTAAGATGGTGAGGAAGGCATTTTAAAAAAATAACCAGGCATCCTCTACTGAAGGGATGAGGTCAATATCCTTCCAGGATACCCGGGCCAGGTCGATTAGAAAGGCCTGCTCGCTGAAGTATTTCAGGGAGCGTTTGACAGTGATGAGTGGAGGTCGTTGACCGCTGACCCATTACGGATGCAGGCAATGAGCCAGCGATCGCTGAGATCTCGGTTGAAAACAGCAGAGGTGTAATTAGAGGGCAAGTTGGTTAGGATGATATCTATGAGGGTGCCCGTGTTTACGGTTTTGGGGTGGTACCTGGTAGGTTCATTGATAATTTGTGTGAGATTGAGGGCATCAAGCTTAGATTGTCGGGTGGCTGGGGTGTTAAGCATGTCCCAGTTTAGGTCACCTAGCAGCACAAGCTCTGAAGATAGATGGGGGTCAATCAGTTCACATATGGTGTCCAGAGCACAGCTGGGGGCAGAGGGTGGTCTATCGCAGGAGGCAACGATGAGAGACTTGTTTTTAGAGAGGTGGATTTTTAAAAGTAGAAGTTCAAATTGTTTGGGTACAGACCTGGATAGTAGGACAGAACTCTGCAGGCTATCTCTGCAGTAGATTGCAACACCGCCCCCTTTTGCAGTTCTATCTTGTCTGAAAATGTTGTAGTTAGGGATGGAGATTTCAGAGTTTTGGTGGTCTTCCTAAGCCAGGATTCAGACACGGCTAGGACATCCAGGCTGGCAGAGTGTGCTAAAGCAGTGAATAAAACAAATTTAGGGAGGAGGCTTCTAATGTTAACATGCATGAAACCAAGGCTATTACAGTTTCAGAAGTCATCAAAAGAGAGCGCCTGGGGAATAGGAGTGTAGCTAGGCTCTGCGGGGCCTGGATTCACCTCTACATCGCCAGAGGAACAGAGGAGGAGTAGGATAAGGATACGGCTAAAAGCTATGAGAATTGGTCGTCTAGGACGTCCGGAACAGAGAGTAAAAGGACCAGGTTTCTGGGGGCGATAAAATAGCTTCAAGGTATAATGTACAGACAAAGGTATGGTAGGATGTAAATACGGTGGAGGTAAACCTAGGCATTGTGTGATGATGAGAGAGATATTATCTCTAGAAACATCATTGAAACCAGGTGATGTCATCGCATGTGTGGGTGGTGGAACTGAGAGGTTGGATAACGTATAGTGAGCAGGGCTAGAGGCTCCACAGTGAAATAAGCCAATAAACACTGACCAGAACAGCAATGGACAAGGCATATTGACATTAACCTGTTGAGGACAGACGTTCCGCCTGCGGAACCCCTAGCCAACAGCCAATGGCATCGCATGGCGCGAAATACAAAACCAACTAAAATACCACAAATCAATTTTCTCAAACAATCAACTATTTTACATCATTTTAAAGATGACTCTCGTTAATCTAACCACATTGTCCGATTTCAAAAAGGCTTTACAGCGAAAGCAAAACATTAGATTATGTCAGGAGAGTACCCAGCCAAAAAATAATCACACAGCCATTTTCAAAGCAAGCATATATGTCACAAAAACCCAAACCACAGCTAAATGCAGCACTAATCTTTGATGATCTTCATCAGATGACACTCCTAGGACATTTCGTGACAAAAAAAAAATCAAAATATTCCATTACCGTACTTAGAATCATGTCAAACGCTGTTTAAAATCATTTTTTATGCTATTTTTCTCGTAAAATAGCGATAATATTCCAACCGGGCAACATTGTATTCATTCAAAGGCTGAAAGAAAAAAATGGAGTAGTCTCATGACCGCGCATCTCCAGTGTCACTGTCCCCAGGCTGACCACTCACAAATTCTGCTGCTGTTCTTCGCCCAGAGACAGCAGACACCCCATTCCACTTTCTGGTGGCTTTAGAGAGCCAATGGAAGCCTTAGAAAATGTAACATTACAGCACAGATGCTGTATTTTCGATAGAGATGCAACAGGACAACAAATTGTCAGACAGGGCACTTCCTGTATGGAATCTTCTCAGGTTTTGGCCTGCCATATGAGTTCTGTTATACCCACAGACACCATTCAAACAGTTTTAGAAACTTTAGAGTGTTTTCTATCCAAATCTACTAATTATATGCATATTCTAGTTTCTGGGCAGGAGTAGTAACCAGATTAAATCGGGTACGTTTTTTATCCGGCCGTAAAAATACTGCCCCCTATCCCAAAGAAGTTAAGGAGAGGCATGCTTAGCCAAGTGATCAAAAGGGTCCATCCAGTGAGTAGTGAGGTCTGTTGCGGTCACGGCGATTCAAACAGCTAGCCGGGCCATGGGTAACAAGTTGGCAGAAGATGGTCTGTTTTTAGCCACCTAGTGCGTTTCCGTTGGTAGATTAGTGGGGTTCCGTGTGGTAGAGGGGACCAATCCAATAGGCAAAAATAGTTATAGTTATAGTGGCCCAAGAAAATTTACATAAAAGGTCAATGGAGGACTTTTTCCAGGCGTTCACAAACCCACAAATATAGTATGAGTCTGATTTATCAATGAAAACGTGTATATTGCGTGCGACAGTTTGATGAACACCAACAATTTGTTGTGCATGCAAATCCTAGAATCTCCACGTACGCCAGAATTTTGTAAGAAATATACCTACGGTTGATAAATGAGGTGGTTGACTGACATTGTTTGCTCTCAGAGAGAAGCACCCCTGTGATGGACTTTGGTCCTACCTTAATAAAGACATGCTTTGGTACTTTGGCGACTAGTACGTATTTTTGCTTTGTGCTGGATGTGTAGTCCATACATGCAGAATCTATGAGCAGAATTACTGTCTTACCTAAATTAGCCACGAAATCCCTAGTTTGAAAGTGATTGTTTTCTGGAAGCTGTGATGCGCATTTTCCCTACATTTCCCCCCACGTGGGTCAGCCCCTAAGCAATTTGAGTTCCAGCCAATGAGATTCAGCCCCTCACCATTTGAACAACAACTACAAAGAATCACACACAGCAGAGCGAGAGAGAAAGAGAGAAAGCAATGATGTTGTGCACATATATCATAGTACGCAATTTTCGGGGGGCATTTTTCTTTTGGCTCAGGGGCGCTACTTTCAGAACTTTGGTCTGATCCAAATGTAGCATGCTTCGGTCAGAAAATCGATTCAAAGGGTAAGAATCGCCTGGTTCACTAAAATGTTGTGCTCATATTACATTCTATCTACCTTCTGAAAATACCTCTCATCTTTTGTGACAACTGATGCGTCCTCTCCTTCAGTGTCAAACTGCATGTAACCGTGTTGACAGTCATTGATCTACAAGTCATTTTGCATGCCGAACAACCCCAGGTAATATCAGTAGCCTAGTAAAACTGCGCACTTTTGCCCAGCTTTGCGCAATACCTGCTGAACGGGGTTCACAATACTTTTATTTTGATTGTTCAGGTTCCCCATCAGCAATAGGTTTGGTAGTTTTGCTTTAAACAATCAGTGTTTATGGTAAAGTTGATCATTTCATAACGAGGACAGCAATCACTTTTGCGAGGCGCACTGCATGGCCAAAGTGAGAGGAAAAGATTAGATTACTCCCTAACTTCCAAACAGACAAAACCATTAGATTTTGAGATGGAGTGAAACCCAAAGTTGTGGCTATGTCATAGCTAATTTGTAAACGATACATATTGATATATTACTAGCTCAAACACTTAATCGGCAAAAATGACAAGTTAATTAGTGGGTGGTGGTGATTTCAGAACCACAAAATGTAGGCTACATTGCCCTCCTTAATCTGATAGTGGTAGTGGGGTGGTAGAGTCCTAGTCCCTCTTATGGCTGAGATCAGGTGCCTACATAGTACTGTACATACACCATAGACAAACATAATTTATACACACACACACACACACACACACACACACACACACACACACACACACACACACACACACACACACACACACACACACACACATACACACACACACACACACACACACACACACACACACACACACACACACACACACACGTCACCTCAGACAGATCCAGGGATTTTTTATTTTAGAATGGAATATGAATGTGTTTATGCAACAAATGTTAGAGCATCGTATCTAATTGAACAGAATACCATCGATTCGTTCTCTAATCGAACTGAATCGCACCCAATCGTTTCAAACAAAAACGTATCATTCTGGTATAGTTCCGGAGCACATGTATCTAGATGCGTATCGAATTGTCTTGAAAGGGAAAGATGCACATCCCTACTGAAAAGTATTACAAAATGTCTAGCAAAGAAAGTTTTTGTCTCTTTCAGTTGCATTCTATTTGTATAGCATATCACTGTTCAAAAGTTATCTGTTACTACAGTGGACATTTCAGCAGATCGATCAATCACTTTATGCCTAGATTCCTTGACACAAAACAAGCCGCCTATGAAGCATTTTCTGAGCCACACAAGGCATGATATACCTCCTCAAGGACGAAACTTGCCAGCTATCATAAAGACAAATACCTATTAATAATGGAAAGATATGAATTATTTAGACAGAATTTGCAACTCAGAGAAAGTTGTTTGGCATGCGCCCATCCATGGCTTATGATGTTCTGATTCTTGTCTTATGCTGTATTGATTTGTGTTTTTGAAAGAGAGAGAGAGAGATTTACTTTATTCCAAAAATATTGTGTTACTGCTTGGATTTAAAATGGATTAAATTGAGATTTTGTGTCACTGGCACAAAATCCCATAATGTCAAAGCGGATTTTTTGGGGGAAATTGATTAAAAATGAACAGCTGAAATGTCTTGAGTCAATAAGTATTCAACCCCTTTGAATACTTATTTAGACAAGCCTAAATAAGTTCAGGAGTAAATACTTTCTTAACAACTCAAATAATAAGTTGCATGGACTCACTCTGTGTGCAATAATGGTGTTTAACATGATTTTTGAATGACTACCTCATCTCTGTACCCCACACATAGTCAAGCAGTGCATTTCAAACACAGATTCAACCATAAAGATCAGGGAGGTTTTACAATGCCTCGCAAAGAAGGGCACATATTGGTAGATGAGTGTGAATACAAAAAGCAGACATTGAAAATCACTTTGAGCATGGTGAAGTTATTAATTACACTTTGGATGGTGTATCAATACAAATATTCACTACAAAGATACAGGCGTCCTTCCTAACTCAGTTGCCAGAGAGAAAGGAAAACGCCCAGGGATTTCACCATGAAGACAATGGTGACTTTAAAACAGTTACAGAGTTTAATGGCTGTGAAGGTGTGTAAAATGTGTGTAGAATGTACATGTACCAACAAATTAAAAAACTGTAAAAACAACATTTATTTTTGTCCTCCAAAGAGGATGGGCCCCCAAAAATAAATAAATAAATAAATGGCAAATAAATTTACTTGATGTCCTGAATACACACTTTCTGTTTGTGGCAAATCCAACACATCATTGAGAACAACTCTTCATATTTTCAAGCATGGTGATGGCTGCATCATGTTATGTGTATGCTTGTCATTGGCAAGGACTAGGGAGTTTTTTATATAAAAATAAACTGAATAGAGGTAAGTGCAGACACTGGGAGACAAATTCACCTTTCAGCAGATCAATAACCTAAAACACAAGGCCAAATATACACTAGAGTTGCTTACCAAGATGACGTTGAATGTTCCTGAGTGGCCTAGTTATAGTTCTGACTTAAATCGGCGTGAAAATCTATGGCAAGACTTGAAAATGGCTGTCTAGCAATGATCAACAACCAACTTAACAGAGTTTGGATAATTTTTTTAATAATAATATTGTACAATCCAGGTGTGCAAAGCTCTTAAGCCTTGCTCACACTGCAGGCCGTAATGCTCAAATCAGTTTTGTTTTTCAAATCCGTGTTGGACTACTGACTGTCCAACCAGCAAGTTACAAGTGACCCAATTTGATTTGTGTGTGAAATTTCTGATTCCATATGCTTTTTGGCTGTTCAGACAGCAGGAAAAAGAACAGATTCGAATCGGATATGCAAATAAATAGGATTTGAGTAATTTCACACTGCCAATGTGAACACAGCTTTAGAGACTTACTCAGAAAGACTCACAGCTGTAATCGCTGCCAAAAGTGATTCTAACATGTATTAACTCAGGGGTGTAAATACTTATGTAAATGAGATATTTCTGTGTTACATACTCAATATATTTGCAAACATTTCTAAAAACATGTTTTTGAATTCAGACTGTAACTAGAGGTGAAAGTAAATGTAATTTCTTACAAGTACGGGACACCCAAGTGCGCATTTTTTTAATTACTATTATTCTACAAAAATTATAGGGTAGCCTGCTCTGCTGAGACTGATAAACAGATCAATAAAAACGATGTTTTGTGATCCAAATAATCTGGGAGGCGGGGACTCAAATACAATTTGACGTCCATCTAACCTGGAGGAGGAAACTATTGTCCAAAAACAAACAAAAGTGACCGTGAATATGCACACATCCACTGTTGTCCACTGGCGCCTCGGTCTCGGCCACTCATCCTCATGCTGTCCTCAATCGTCTCTGCCACGACAAAATGTAAGTGTTCCCCTCAAATGACAATTCAATTTGGAGCGTATACCACTCGGTTTCCAGTCAATTCACTAATTTGTCAAGCGTCTGATATGCAGTAATGTAAAATAGTGGTGTAAAAGCCTATGGTTTTTGGGGGGGCATGTTGTATGAATTGTGATAGGCTGACATTTTACCGGACCGTACCGCCTTACTTTCACCCCTGGCTGTAACATAATTAAATATGGAATAAGTCGAGGGGTATGAATACTTTCTGGAGGCTACAACTAGGGAAACCGCAGTTCTCTCTAAAGTGTAAATTACCTTTATATTCCAATAGAACAACCCGCTGTACCAAAGCCACATGGTGCCACAAGGTGAGATAGATAATGATTTATTCCAGATTACCTTGCTGTGTCCTGTCCAGCATTGATCGGCTGTGGGTCCATTGAGGTCAGGGATGGGGAAGGGGACTGGACTACCTGGGTGCAATCCTCAGGGAGATCTATTTGGATGATTGACCTATAATCATGTAGTAGATATTGTACTATTGCCACCCTCCCCATGGCCAGGCTGCCTTTATAACTGTTCATAAAGATTCCACGTGTTGGTCACAATGTAACTTCTGCTGTTGTGTGTTCAAGTAGTGTCTTATTGATTGTCCTTTCCTAAACAGGGAGGTAGAGAACATGAGTCAAATTTGAATCGGTCTCGATTGGATGTTCCGTTGTCGCTGTTGAGAAGTGTGGAAATCCACGTGCGTGTGAGTGGGTATCAAACAGATTTTTCTGAAAACGATCCTGGAAGTAGCAAGTCTAATAATCATGTTGTCTGAGAGAAAGTGCCAGGAGCTCCACAGAGGTAAAAAAAAGTATAAAGTAATAAAAGACTGCAACAATGACCATGATTCTTGGTGTTTGTGTTCCTAGAACTAAAGTGCTGTTCTTGTGTGTCTGATCACACATGTTCGCTCTCAGCACTCTCCCATTATGAGATAAACTCTGACCCAACCTGTTCTCTATGTTCTCTACTGTATGGCTGTTCTAACAGCCACATTATCACAGCTTTATTCACCGCATATTTGTCCTGTCTGCGGCAACCTGAGGAGAAAAGGTTATTTTAGGTATCAGAAAAGACATGGGAAACAGAGAGGAAGTGAAAAAAAACTGGCTAAAGTGCTTAAAAGAGAAATGTGACTTTCACTTCACAGCAGTTTCCTCCCCTTTTTTGTTTGGCATTGCGGAGTGCTCTTTCCACCCAGCTAGCCATATCGACGTGATCTGTTGTTAGCTAGCAAGCCATATCGACGTGATCTGTTGTTAGCTAGCTAGCCATATCGACGTGATCTGTTGTTAGCTAGCTAGCCATATCGACGTGATCTGTTGTTAGCTAGCAAGCCATATTGATGTGATCTGTTGTTAGCTAGCTAGCCATATTGACGTGATCTGTTGTTAGCTAGCTAGCCATATTGACGTGATCTGTTGTTAGCTAGCTAGCCATATTGACGTGATCTGTTGTTAGCTAGCTAGCCATATTGACGTGATCTGTTGTTAGCTAGCTAGCCATATTGACGTGATCTGTTATTAGCTAGCTAGCCACGGTCCATCAATCAATGGGGGTGGCAGGTAGCCTAGTGGTTAGAGCGTTGGACTAGAAACCGAAAGGTTGCAAGTTTGAATCCCTGAGCTGACAAGGTAAAAGTAATTGGTCGTTCTGCCCCTGAACAAGGCAGTTAACCCACTGTTCCTAGGCCGTCATTGAAAATAAGAATTTGTTCTTAACTGACTTGCCTAGTTAAATAAAGGAAAAATAAATTGTCTGTCAGCAGCAACTGTGATTAAACAATGTTGAAACAAGTACATTAGGTCTACTTACCACTACATGTTTAGCTGTACAAAGTTTCTACCGGTAGAAAATATTATCAGCTAACAGTACATTGGCAAATGTACCCTTTTGCTGCTTTTTATTTTACCTTTATTTAACCAGGTAGGCAAGTTGAGAACAAGTTCTCATTTACAATTGCAACCTGGCCAAGATAAAGCAAAGCAGTTTGACACATAAAACAACACAGAGTTACACATGGAGTAAAACAAACATACAGTCAATAATACAGTAGAAAATGAGGTGAGATAAGGGAGGTAAAGGCAAAAAAGGCCATGGTGGCAAAGTAAATACAATATAGCAAGTAAAACACCGGAATGGTAGATTTGTAGTGGAAGAAAGTGCAAAGTAGAAATAATGGGGTGGAAAGGAGCAAAATAAATAAATAAATACAGTAGGGGAAGAGGTAGTTGTTTGGGCTAAATTATAGATGGGCTATGTACAGGTGCAGTGATCTGCTTAACAGTCAGAGCCCACAAAGGATGGGGAAATGAACCTAAACCACTCCTACTTGGCAGGTATAGTTCACTTTTATATCACTCAAATATCCAAGTAATGGTGGCCAATACCAATATTGAGAGATATGGTGAGGCTTCCCTCATGTATCTGAAAGCACATGATGGATGTTTACTGATCATGAAAAGCATGTTGCTGTATAACTCTGATGATAGAGCTAAATGTGCGCAATTGTTTTGCATGGAATAATCTGAAATGTGTAGTCTACAGAGGTGACGATATTACAACCAAATAGCTAACATTTATTTGACAACTCCTTGAAAACAGCATGCAGTTGTCATTGGTTTTAGTGGGCCAACCCTCTTCTGTTAGTTTGACCATTATCTTTTTTTGTTGGTAATGTCCATGTACCACCCTGTTTACCTGTTAAAGTCTTCCCTCTGTCCCCTCTCTCTCTTAGGGGATAACTCTGGGGCTACTCCTGGATGCTCCTAAGTCTTTGGGGAGACAGTGACCAGCCCTGATCCTGCTCTATTCCAATGGATTAGGTACCATCCCCCTGAAGGTGTGTGTGTGTGTGTGTGTGTGTGTGTGTGTGTGTGTGTGTGTGTGTGTGTGTGTGGGGGGGGGGGGGATGTGTGTCAGAGATTTAGCAAGTCACTGTCTGGTGTGTTGGGTCCTGGCGGTGTCATGTTAGCCCGTGCTGTGACTGGCTCTTAGGGGCTTTATGGGGTGTCTAACTGTCTAAGGCTTTCCACAGCTCCGCTGAGCTCTGACCTCTTAAATCTCCTGTGCGCTACACCTTAACCTGAAGACACCTCAGTATAAATGCTATGTCTATGGTGACAGACACCCGGTGTGTGGGTGGGTCTCTCTCCCTCTCTGTCGCTGAAGGCCCTGGTCAGAATCACAGAGAACAATCTCTGCACTCTACCACAAACACCCACGACCCTTAACCTAGCTAGCACTAACACACACGCTGTTCCTCTGTTCTCCAGCCTAGCTGAACACAGGTCTACTCTCCTTTCATCTGCTAGTGTCACTACACGCACGCACACACACACACACACACACACACACACACACACACACACACACACACACACACACACACACACACACACACACACACACACACACACACACACACACACACACACACACACACACACACACACACACACACACACACACACACACACACACACACACACACCCTGTTCCCTGTGGCTCTCTCATCCGGGGCCAGCTTGGCCCACAGCCAGACACACACACATGGACCTTCTCCAGAAGGAGGCCTCAGAGATCACAGGCGTGGCTGGACCACAGGGTGACACCCAGGTACACACGCACACTAACACAGTAACAAACAAACACACTGACAAACACACACACACACACATACATCATCTAACTCCACCTGTCCCCGTTATACTTTACCTCTATTCCCAACCCAATGAACAAGCTAGTAGTTACCTGAGAGAGGGTGCCAGCTCTATGACCCCCACACAAAGACATTGCCCTAAGCTATAGAGTTAAGTCAGCCGCCAATCCTTGCTACTGACACCAAGTACTGTGATGACTAATAGCTTCTGATTCCCAGAACTGTTATATGACTGAATGAAAAATAAAGCAGGTCACATTCTATTATACTCCCAGACATCTTTGGAATGAATCAATCACTGAAGCAGCATGCATTGCCTACGTCAGATGTTAGTGGAGGAAATAGAGAGGTTGTACGCATTGCGCTGTTACAAACTGTACAGTGTGAACACGTTGTGTTATGGTCCCTGGGCGGTTTCGCCTAGATCCCGGGTTGTCCCGGAGAAGTTTTTAAGACGCTCTTGGGACGTTGCATCATGTTCCCTTGGAGGTTTTTGTCTACTACTCAGCTTGTTCCAGAGCAAGAAAAGTCCCAGGGCAACCTAATTTCATTACACGTCGCCCTTGTTACTGTTGTCAAGCCCATTAAAGCCCTGATTGGTGCACCATTGATCCATTCACATCGCTTTGTCCTTTGGCAATGTCAGGGACACCCACACAAACAGTACTTTAAACAGTGTTTTTAACATACATATTTGACACACTGTGACATTCTGTACCTTGATTATATTGTGTAGATTTATTCATCCAGTCATTATTAATCACCTGGGATTCCCATGTTCCTGCTACGCCACCATGTCTGTGTCAATTACTGATTTCACCTCTATTCCTTCACTTTGCATTTCCAAGTAAATCTCGGCTGTTTAAAATACACTCCCGAAAAACTATTATGACAATAAAACATATTTTTTTATATACAGTACCAGTCAACAGTTTTGACACACCTACTCATTCATTGGTTTTTCTTTATTTGTACTATTTTCTACATTGTACAATAATAGTGAAGACATCAAAACTATTAAATAACACAAATGGAATCATGTAGTAACCAAAACAGTGTTAAACAAATCAAAATACATGTTATATTTTAGATTCTTCAAAGTACCACCCTTTGCCATGATGACAGCTTTGCGCAGTCTTGGCATTCTCTCAACCCCCTTCACGTGGAATTCTTTTCCAACAGTATTGAAGAGTTCCCACATATGCTGAGCACTTGTTGGCTGCTTTTCCTTCACTCTGCGGTCTAACTCATCCCAAACCATCTCAAATGTGTTGAGGTCGGGTGATTGTGGAGGCCAGGTCATCTGATGCAGCACTCCATCACTCTCCTTCTTGGTCAAATAGCCCTTACACAGCCTGGAGGTGTGTCGGGTCATTGTCCTGTTGAAAAACAAATGATAGTCCCACTAAGGAGAAACCAGTTGGGATGGGATATCACTGCAGAATGCTGTGGTACACATGCTGGTTAAGTGTGCCTTGAATTCTAAATAAATCACAGACAGTGTCACCAGCAAAGCACCCCCACACCATCCCACCTCCTCCTCCATGCTTCACAGTGGGAACCACACATGCGGAGATCATCCATTCACCTACTCTGCGTTTCACAAAGACACGATGGTTGGAACCAAAAATCTCACATTTGGACTCATCAGAGCAAAGAATAGATTTCCACCCGTCTAATGTCCATTGCTCCTGTTTCTTGGCCCAAGCAAGTCTTCTTATTATTGATGTGGTTTCTTTGCAGCAATTCGACCATGAAGGCCTGATTCACGCAGTCTCCTCTGAACAGTTAATGTTGAAATGTGTCTGTTACTTGAACTCTGTGAAGCATTAACTCTGAGGTGCAGTTAACTCTAATGAACTTATCCTCTGCAGCAGAGGTAACTCTGGGTCTTCCTTTCCTGTGGCGGTCCTCATGAGAGCCAGTTTCATCATAGTGCTTGATGATTTTTGAGACTGCACTTTAAGAAACTTTCAAAGTTCTTTAAATGTTCCGTATTGACTAACCTTCATGTCTTAAAGTAATGATGGACTGTGGTTGCTCTTTGCTTATTTGAGCTGTTCTTGCCATAATATGTACTGGCTACTTTGAAGAATCTCAAATATAATATATATTTTGATTTGTTTAACACGTTTTGGGTTACTACATGATTCATAGAGTTATTTGATACTTTTAATGTCTTCACTATTATTCTACAATCAAACTTTAGACTGGTACTGTACATATTTGTCATAGAGTAACATTAAAAGAGTAACATTCAAACATAATAATATGCCCTACCAATTAGACAACTATACTGAAAACCCAAACTGAAGTATATGAAATAAGTAAATGAAATCAATGATAACTGATCAATAAAATAGCAGTGCAAAGATGTAGTATGGGTAATGAATCTGTTGGGGACTTCTGAATTTCTACAGACTTTGTGGGGCAGCAGAAAGAATACCCCAAATCCAGAGGTTGTGAGTTCAAGTCCCAGGTAGGGTCATGTTGAAAAGTCAGTACTAGGTGATCATATCAAATTTTCATTGATTAAATATTTTACACCATATTAGCTGAACAGGGTACCACTTTGGGACCATCTGACAAAAACCTCCAGGGGACCGTGACATAACATCTCAAGAACATCCCAAAAAGGTCCTGACATGGTCCTCAGTGACGTACAGGGAACTAGACAAAGGTCCCCTAGAGAACGTTCCCTTGGGGCCCATCATGCCAAGTCACCTTGACCACCATGAAACGCTCCCTTGTGGGTCACTGAATGTTCCACGGATAACTTCTCGCCGAAATCCTTTTAAGGAACCTAATCGGAACATTGCGAATGTCCTCAGGACGTCCCCTGTTTGGGGGGTATTACCAGCAGTAGTGGACAGTGTTGAACTCTCACCCAGCTACTCCTATCAACTTTGATCCAGGTCCGGATTCAGGGTCGGCATTAACAAAAGTCTGTACTATCTTTAAAATGTCACCTTTATCACCCTCTCTCCACTTTCTCTTTCTATTCCTCTCTCTGGCCGGAACGGCGCTAATGGAATGGCATCAAACGATGTATGTGATACCCTTCCACTAATTCCACATCAGCCTTTACCACGAGCGTGTCCTCCCCAAATAAGGTGACACCAACCTCCTGTGGTCTCTATCTTACACTCCCTCTCGCTTTCCCCCCCCCCCTCCCTTCTCTCTATTGTCTCAACTCTAAAGCAAAGTCCCCTCTCTGAGCTCATCTCCATGGCAACCAGAGTCCCTCTGGTTATGTTAGTCACACCTCCCTCGACAGACAGACAGACAGACAGACAGACAGACAGACAGACAGACAGACAGACAGACAGACAGACAGACAGACAGACAGACAGACAGACAGACAGACAGACAGACAGACAGACAGACAGACAGACAGACAGACAGACAGACAGACAGACAGACAGACAGACAGACAGACAGACAGACAGACAGACAGACAGACAGACAGACAGACAGACAGACAGACAGACAGACAGACAGACAGACAGACAGACAGACAGACAGACAGACAGACAGACAGACAGACAGACAGACAGACAGACAGACAGACAGACAGACAGACAGACAGACAGACAGACAGACAGACAGACAGACAGACAGACAGACAGACAGACAGACAGACAGACAGACAGACAGGACAGAATATGAGATTCCAGGATAATATAACAGGTATTTGTGTATGCCTAAATACATGCACCCCATCCACTAACACACACATGTAGGTATGCTATAGTATGCGGTATGATTGTGTGTGTGTGTGTGTGTGTGTGTGTGTGGACCTGCTCTCTTTTCATGAATCTTTGAGTTTTCTCTGACCTGTGTGTGTGTTCTCCTCTCACCTCGTGTGGGATTGGATGACATAGCAGGTCCACTAAGAGGCTGCTTAGGGCTCCTCTCCCCTCTTTTCTCTCTTCTCGTTCCTCTCCTCCTCCTAGGAGAGTGGTTATGGCTTTTGTTGTTGTTTGCTGCTGACCCCTCTCCTTGACCTGTGTTAATCTCTAGGTGGCTTGGTGTAGAGCAATGTGGTGTGGTGTATAGTGGTGTGTGTTGGTGTGGTGCAGAGCGGTGTGGGTTGGTGTGGTGTAGAGTGGTGTGGGTTGGTGTGGTGTAGAGTGGTGTGGGTTGGTGTGGTGTGGGTTGGTGTGGTAAAGAGTGGTGTGGGTTGGTGTGGTGTAGAGTGTGTGGGTTGGTGTGGTGTAGAATGTGTGGGTTGGTGTGGTGTGGTATAGAGTGGTGTGGGTTAGTGTGGTGGGGTATAGAGTGGTGTTGGGTGGTGTGGTTTGGTTTGGTATAGAGTGTTGTGGTTTGGTGTAGAGTTGTGTGGGTTGGTGTGGTGTAGAGTGGTGTGGGTTGGTGTGGTATAGAGTGGTGTGGTTTGGTGTGGTGTAGAGTGGTGTGGGTTAGTGTGGTGGGGTATAGAGTGGTGTGGGGTGGTGTAGAGTGGTTTGGTGTGGTATAGAGTGGTGTGGTGTAGAGTGGTGTGGGTTGGTGTAGTGTAGAGTGGTGTGAGTTGGTGTGGTGTGGTATAAAGTGGTGTGGGTTGGTGTGATGTGGTGTAGAGTGATGTGGGTTGGTGTGGTGTGGTATAGAGTGGTGTGGGTTGGTGTGGTGTGGTGTACAGTGGTGTGGGTTGGTGTGATGTGGTGTACAATGGTGTGATGTGGTGTGGGTTGGGTTGGTGTGATGTAGAGTGGTGTGGTGTAGATTGGTGTGGGTTGGTGTGGTGTGGTGTAGAGTGCTGTACAATGGTGTGGTGTGGGTTGGTGTGGTGTGGTGTAGAGTGATGTGGTACGGTGTAGTGTGGTGTAGGTTGGTGTGGTGAAGAGTGGTGTAGGTTGGTGTGGTGTGGTGTAGAGTGGTGTGGGTTGGTGTGGTGTAGGTTGGTGTGGTATAGTGTGGTTCGGTGTAGGTTGGTTTGGTGTAGAGTGGTGTGGGTTGGTGTGGTATAGGTTGGTGTTGTGTAGAGCGCTGTGGGTTGGTGTGGTGTAGGTTGGTGTGGTATAGTGTGGTGCGGTGTAGGTTGGTTTGGTGTAGAGTGGTGTGGGTTGGTGTGGTATAGGTTGGTGTTGTGTGGGTTGGTGTTGTAGAGCAGAGTGGGAGGAACTGACAGGAGAGCACTGGGAAGTGGGACTAACATCAGAAGAAAGGATGAAGAGGGACTAACATCAGAAGAAAGGATGAAGAGGGACTAACATCAGAAGAAAGGATGAAGAGGGACTAACATCAGAAGAAAGGATGAAGAGGGACTAACATCAGAAGAAAGGATGAAGAGGGGATAACATCAGAAGAAAGGATGAAGAGGGGCTAACATCAGAAGAAAGGATGGAGAAACATGCACATTCTTAGTTTCATATTTTTTGTACTGTATTGAGAGAAAAATAGATTGAAACAATATAACACCAGAGTAAAATAATGAGGCAAAGGCTGATTCCCATCTCATTTAATCAGCAACTGGAAGGTGTGAATTTAACTACGCTCTATAAACAGCAGCACATACAGAGCATTTCATTACAGTTTTGAAGCCTGAGTATATGGGCAAAAGGAGTATTTGTTCTAATATAATCCTGTTTCACTGAAGGAGGTTTTAGAGCGTAGAAATTGTGGAAATAATTGAGATTCTGAAGCAAGAGAGTAAAAGAGAGGGAAAGAGGGAGAAAGGTGGAGAGAGAGATAATTATAGAGCCAAATTGATCATCTGTATTACGGTGCCACTAAGTTGTGTAGCAGGTAGTCAGGCGGAGAGACAGGCTGGCAGGCAGGCGGGCAGGCAGGCAGGCTAGTGGGCTGGGAGATGAGTTTGGAGTGCCACTGGTCCAACTGATTTGCTGCTTGCCTTCAGCGCCCAGTCTGGGCAGACCAATCGCCCCCGAGTTTGCCCAACCAAGCTATCTATGTTTTTTCTCTCCCTCTCTGTATATATCTCTCTATATATCTCTCTCTCCCACTCTCTATATATCTCTTTAGAAAACCTAAAGACAGACGAACAGGGAGGGACACAGAGAATGATAGACAGTGACAGAATAGGAGAGAGTGATAGGGAGAGAGACAGAGAAAGAGTGCCTTGTATTTAGCTCCGTGCCTGATAAGTGAGGTGGACCCTGTACCCATGGTGCCTCAGTCCTGCTACAGGTCCATTACCCATCCTCCTTATCTCCCAGGGATCATCTGCACCTCCCACACCTGCCCCTTCCCTCTTCCGCTGTCCACAGGTTGAAATTAATTTCCTATGATGGAGCGGCTGAAAAGGCCATATTGTGATAGTGACAAAACTGAAGCGGCACCACATCTCCCACAGACATGCCTACTGCCACCCATGGCTACAAGCGGTTAACACTAAAAGAACAGTTCAGGGCCTCGCTACTAGGGACACGAGAGCATTCAGATAAACACAGCCAGAGAGAGCGAGAGCGACAGACAGACAGACAGACAGACAGACAGACAGACAGACAGACAGACAGACAGACAGACAGACAGACAGACAGACAGACAGACAGACAGACAGACAGACAGACAGACAGACTCCTCTATGCACTCGATATGTCCGATTTTAAAATAGCTTTTCGGTGAAAGCACATTTTGCAATATTCTAAGTAGATAGCCCGGCATCACAGGGCTAGCTATTTAGACACCCAGCAAGTTTAGCACTCACCAAAGTCAGATTTACTATAAGAAAAATGTTATTACCTTTGCTGTTCTTCGTCAGAATGCACTTCCAGGACTTCTACTTCAATAACAAATGTTGGTTTGGTCCCAAATAATCCATTGTTATATCCAAATAGCGCCGTTTTGTTCGTGTGTTCAAGACACTATCCGAAAGGGTAAATAAGGGTGACGAGCATGGCGCAATTCGTGACAACAAAATTCTAAATATTCCATTACCGTACTTCGAAGCATGTCAACCGCTGTTTAAAATCAATTTTTATGTAATTTTTCTCATAAAAAAAAGCGATAATATTCCGACCGGGAATCTGCGTTTAGGTAAACAGACGAAAGAAAATAAAGCATGGGGTCGACTCGGGCACGCGCCTAAGCCCATAGTACTCTGATCGGCCACTTGCCAAACGCGATAATGTGTTTCAGCCAGAGCCTGCCTCGATATCATTCAGCTTTTTCCCGGGCTCTGAGAGCCTATGGGAGCCGTAGGAAGTGTCACGTTATAGCAAAGATCCTCAGTCTTCAATAAAAAGAGCCAAGATGAACAACAACTTGTCAGACAGGCCACTTCCTGCATGGAATCTTCTCAGGTTTTGGCCTGCCATATGAGTTCTGTTATACTCACAGACACCATTCAAACAGTTTTAGAAACTTTAGGGTGTTTTCTATCCAAAGCCAATAATTATATGCATACTCTAGTTACTGGGCAGGAGTAGTAACCAGATTAAATCGGGTACGTTTTTTATCCGGCCGTGTCAATACTGCCCCCTAGCCCTAACAGGTTTAAGGCGGGCCGTATTCCATTCATTCAGGCTGTGGCTCTGGAAACATAAGGTGGACCGTTGATCCGTGGAACACATATTGTTGATGCTCTCACACACTGGTGTGGCTACTGACCGTGCAGATGGGTGAGCGTTCACGGTCGCCGAGTGTGGTGACCGTGGAGATGAATGTTCACAGTCTGTGAACGCGTTCCCTCTTTAAGGGTCTCGTTTCCCTCCCCGGCTGCCAAGCTGTGATCAGTGTCACTAAGATCAGTGACTACAGTAGCAAAGTGTGCCGCCCCACATCGTCACACAAAACGCCGCAGGAGACACAACCACCACACAACCATCGACCATTGCTTGCTAAGATTTGACCAAACAGAAAGAAGAGAAGGAATGAGACTTTTCCCCCCTCGAGGCCTTTTCAGATCTCATTTAACATTCGGTGTCATAATCAATGTGCTCCTTCACCTCAATAACATAATGGGAACATAAAGGCATTCATTCCTGCACTTAGGTTTTGCTGTTTGAGGCAAATGTGTTTAATAAGGCTCTGCCCATTACGATGCATATGGTTCATCCAACCATCCCGTTCTCCATCACGCAGACATAGTGGTTTCCCCGAGTGAAGGTTATGAAGTCAGACGGCGTCAGGTCACATCCTGTTAGCGATGCATCTTCCGGGAAACGGCACCTTGTGTAGATTGTGCTGTTAGCGCGTGTTTAAAGGGACTCATGAACACACCGACTACAGTAATCAGACTATGTTGAGAAGTAACATTGGATCACATTAATTGGACTATGACAAAGGCATGTTATCCAAGGCCATGTAAGCAGTGCACTTCAGCTTGGACTGTCCACCGAGATGTGAAGACATTTCACTCACAACCGGTTGAACATCCAGACAAAATCACTGAGAACTACACTGTACATGATTAGCTTCAATGGTCTAGTGTCCACATAAGGCTGAAGACTCCTAATCAGATCAGTCAGACTGGACTAGGTAGGTGTTAGATTCATGCTACTAGTGTGTTCTGTTCTGTGCTGTGTGTGTGTGTGGAGGGTCTTGCCTATAACTTGATTTGTTGCTGTGTGCTGACGATTTGCTACAGATTGAGATGGCTTTGACTAAATTCCACTCCTAGAGAGTGGAGGGCTGACGCATTTGGCAGGGACATTTAATTTAGCAGCTCCGACGCTTAACGGATGACACACATATGCATGCATGCCAACACGCACAGATAAATAAATGGCAGTGGTCCCTCTCTTTCCCTCTCTCCTTGTCCCTTGCTTTCTTCATTCCTCTTCTCCCTCTCTGCTCCTCTTCCTCTTATGTTTTCATCAGATTGTGTCTTCTCTCATCCCCTTGTTTGTCCAATGCTCCTTGAGAGAAAGATAGTTAGAGAAAGAAAGAGCATAGAAACATGAAGGAAGGAAAATCACAATATTCTATCCCCCCCGGGGATCCTGCTTCAGCCCCTTTGCCCCCCCCCAAATTCCCCTCACTGTCCCCCAGCCCCTGCGTTTCCTGCTTCGGCCCCCTAGCCCCCCAACTGCCTGGTTAAGTCTATCTTCCCTAAGCTCTCTTCATTAGTGACCGTCCAGGGGGGAGGTACACTAACAGTAACAACAGGACATGTAAATAACATATTTAAACACTGCCATTTCTTCTCCTCTTGTGGATGAACAGGCACAAAGGGAGGAGTCTCTCCCTCTGTCGTTCTTCATCTCCTCCTTTCATCTTTCCTTCTCATCTCTCCACATTTAAGCAAAAGGGCTTTGATTTGCTTTAAGGAGGGATTTTTTCTGTCTGTTTTGTGTTTTTGGCACCACAGTTGTGCTGGCACTGTGTGGATAGGGGCTCATTAGTTGCATGAAGTATACATATGTTGTAGTCTAGGTCTGGAGTACACCTATGGCACTGTTGATGGTTAAATCGATAAACACACTGAGTCAGCATGATTTAAAGTGATGAAAGTAAGAGTTTTTAATATGCTAATTTCCGCCATTCAGAACACACGCACACAAAGGCTTCATGCCCATAAGGGGTAGAGTGCACATGCCGCCTCAGATTTGTCCAGTTTAAAAAATAAATAAATACAAAATTGTTGTTGTTTCTCTGTAATACTATTAGCCATCTAGAAATTGAATGAAGTTGGCTTTAGCCCAGATAGGTTCCCAATCTTCCAACATCACAACTAGCAACCAAGAAGCCATTCTCCTTCTTGGTCAAATAGCCCTTAAATCAAATCGTATTGGTCGCATACACAGATTTAGCAGATGTTATTGCAGGTGTAGTAAAATGCTTGTGTTCCTAGCTCCAACAGTGCAGTAATATCTAACAATCCGCAACAATAGACACAAATCTAAAAGTAAAGAGTGGAACGCATTAAGGAAGGAAAGAAATCCCACAAATTAACAAGGCACACCTGTTCATTTAAAAGTATTTGAGGTGACTAGCTCATGAATCTGGTTGAGAGAATGCCAAGAGTGTGCAAAGCTGTCATCAAGGCAAAGGGTGGCTACTTTGAATAATCGCTTTGTTTAACACTGTTTTGGTTACTACATGATTTCATATGTGTTATTTCATAGTGTTGATGTCTTCACTATTATTCTACAAAAAAAAACAAAAAAAAATACCCTGGAATGAGTAGGTGTGTACAAACTTAACTGCAACTGTATATATATATATATATATGTACCCAGAGAAAGGGCAACGTCATGACAACTGTAAATACTATCCATGTACTGTCCATAACGTCTATACATCTTATCACACACACACACACACACACACATACATACATACATACATACATACATACATACATACATACATACATACATACATACATACATACATACATACATACATACATACATACATACATACATACATACATACATACATACATGGGTGACAGTGACAGTGACAGTACGTGGGTGTGTGTGTGTGTGTGTGTGTGTGTGTGTGATAAGATGTATAGACGTTATGGACAGTACATGGATAGTATTTACAGTTGTCATGATGTTGCCCTTTCTCTGGGTACAGAGAACACAGTTGAACCCCCTCCCTCTGCACCAGGCCTTTTCTATGCACCATCCCCCGACCTCTATACTTCTGACACTGCTATGGTGAGCGGGGTCGTAAATTTCTAAAGGAGAATGTCCTGCCGCATGGCCCAATTTTGAGACAGAGAGGGGTTTCATAGAGAGACAAAGGAATTCTTCCAACTCACAGAATTGGGGAACCGAACGACATTTATGTTCTGGAGAAGGTATAAAAGATCGGTGAAGAATCCAGCTACGAACTGGTCCGCTTGGTACAATTTTGTGATACTCATTAGAGACAATAGTGCCATATTACCATACTAAGGTTTATATAATAGCCTCAGCTATGGGACTTGCATCTAAATGGTTGTATACAATGATTTAACCTGTTAGAGCTAGGGGGCAGTATTGACACGGCCGGATAAAAAACGTACCCGATTTAATCTGGTTACTACTCCTGCCCAGTAACTAGAATATGCATATAATTATTGGCTTTGGATAGAAAACACCCTAAAGTTTCTAAAACTGTTTGAATGGTGTCTGTGAGTATAACAGAACTCATATGGCAGGCCAAAACCTGAGACGATTCTGAACAGGAAGTGGCCTGTCTGACAAGTTGTTGTTCATCTTGACTCTTTTTATTGAAGACTGAGGATCTTTGCTGTAACGTGACACTTCCTACGGCTCCCATAGGCTCTCGGAGCCCGGGAAAAAGCTGAAGGATATCGAGGCAGCCCCAGGCTGAAACACATTATCACGTTTGGATAGTGGCTGGTCAGAGTTCTCTGAGACTCAGGCTCGTGCACGAGGGCACGAGATGTTTTTATTTTCTCTCTCTTTGTACGTATACACGCTTTCCCGGTCGGAATATTATCGCTTTTTTACGAGAAAAATGGCATAATAATTGATTTTAAACAGCGGTTGACATGCTTCGAAGTACGGTAATGGAATATTTAGATTTTTTTTGTCACGAATTGCGCCATGCTCGTCACCCTTATTTACCCTTTCGGATAGTGTCTTGAACGCACGAACAAAACGGCGCTATTTGGATATAACAATGGATTATTTGGGACCAAACCAACATTTGTTATTGAAGTAGAAGTCCTGGGAGTGCATTCTGACGAAGAACAGCAAAGGTAATAACATTTTTCTTACAGTAAATCTGACTTTGGTGAGTGCTAAACTTGCTGGGTGTCTAAATAGCTAGCCCTGTGATGCCGGGCTATCTACTTAGAATATTGCAAAATGTGCTTTCACCGAAAAGCTATTTTAAAATCGGACATAGCGAGTGCATAGAGGGGTTCTGTATCTATAAATCTTAAAATAATTGTTATGTTTTTTGTGAACGTTTATCGTGAGTAATTTAGTAAATTCACCGGCAGTGCTCGGTCGGAATGCTAGTCACATGCTAGTCACATGCTAATGTAAAAAGCTGGTTTTTGATATAAATATGAACTTGATTGAACAAAACATGCATGTATTGTATAACATAATGTCCTAGGGTTGTCATCTGATGAAGATCATCAAAGGTTAGTGCTGCATTTAGCTGTGGTTTGGGTTTATGTGACATTATATGCTAGCTTGAAAAATGGGTGTCTGATTATTTCTGGCTGGGTACTCTGCTGACATAATCTAATGTTTTGCTTTCGTTGTAAAGCCTTTTTGAAATCGAACAGTGTGGTTAGATTAACGAGAGTCTTGTCTTTAAAATGGTGTAAAATAGTCATATGTTTGAAAAATTGAAGTTTTTGCATTTTTGAGGTATTTGAATAACGCGCCACGGGATTACACTGGCTGTTGAGTAGGTGGGACGCAAGCCTAGCCCATAGAGGGTTAATAAGATTAAAGCTATTTGGAATATGTTGAGAGGCTATGTACTGATGTTAATGTGATAGAATTGTATTTCTGTTCAAAGCTTAACTCAGTCATTGGCACGCCCCCAGGGACACAGACAGGACAAGGCGTCACGTGACAGTTTTTCTACGTTCAGTATATAAGCCCACCCAGGGTTACTTTCAGCAGACCACCTTACCTCAGAAGAGAAGAGCAGACCAGCTTACCTCAGAAGAGAGAGCAGACCAGCTTACCTCAGAAGAGAGAGCCATGGTTTGACCATGCCTTCCTCTACTGAAGTTTAACCATACCACGTGGTTAAACTTTTAGACAATCGATACCGACAGAATAATAACAAGTCTTTGATATTAATTAATAGTCTGCAGCTAGAAATTGGATATCATCGAACGCGAAGACCGACGAAACATCCATTCTATGACGACATTAATGAATGTCGCTTTGAAAGAACCGTTCTAACCGAAGAGAGAGAACGCGGACAAAAACTCTCCAACAAGACAAAAACTCTCCAACAAGGATCCCGACGACACACTGGGCGTAAATATATATTGATTGCAATTGTTCCCGAATGTGCAAAGGATTAGCATATCAATTGTTAATATTTATCAACTCTGTCGGGTCTTCTCAGCTGACCCCCCCTTGTTGGTTTAACAAGCCGCCATGCCGGTTTAGCCCACTAGGGCACATTACTCTACCAATTCTTTGTGACGATAATTACTGTTTGTATACTTTCTGTGAATTACTTTGTTTAGTAAATAAATGATTTTAAGACAGTTGATGTATGGATGATTTAGTAAAGGCTGGGTTCATGCAGATACAACAATTTACGACGTTTGGAATGAGACTGGACGCGAGGTAAAATACACCATTTAAACCAGAAGATAATCGGCCTATACTATAATACAATATAATGTTATAATATAAGAAAGTTATATTAGGAAAATTATAACTTTGTAATCTGAATATTTTCCTTGGTGCCCCGATCTCCTAGTTAATTACAGTTAAACGATTAATCAGTTTAATCGCTTAATAATAATAATAACAGGGAGTTATTTTGATAAACATGTCTTCAGTTTAATGGTGCCCAAAGACACGACACAGTGCATTCGGAAAGAATTCAGACCCCTTGACATTTTCCACATTTTGTAATGTTACAGCCTTATTCTAAAAGGGATTGAATGAAATGTTTCCTCATCAATCTACACACAATAATGACAAAGCGTAAACAGTTTTTTTGACATTTTTGCAAATGTATAAAAATAAACTGAAATATTACATTTCCGTAAGTATTCAGACCCTTTACTCTGAGACGCACATATCTGGGGAAGGGTACCAAAACATTTCTGCAGCATTGAGGGTCCGCAAGAACACAGTGGCCTCAATCATTCTTAGATGGAAGTAGTTTGGAACCACCAAGACTCCTCCTAGAGTTTCTGGTCTGATGAAACCAAGAATGAACTCTTTGGCCTGAATGCCAAGCATCACATCTAGAGGAAACCTGTCACCATCCCTGCGGTGAAGCATGGTGGTGGCAGCATCATGTGGTAGGGATGTTTTTCAGCGTCAGAGACTGGGAGACTAGTCAGGACTGAGGGAAAGATGAACGGTGCAAAGTACAGAGATCCTTGATGAATGCCTGCTCCAGAGCTCTCAGGACCTCTGACTGGGGCGAAGGTTCACCTTCCAACAGGACAACAACCCTAAGCACACAGCCAAGACAATGCAGGAGTGGCTTTGGAACAAGTCTCTGAATCTGAATGTCCTCGAGTGGCCAAGCCAGAGCCTAGACATTGAACATCTCTGGAGAGACCTGAAAATAGCTGTGCAGTGACACTCTCCATCTAAACTGACAGAGCTTGAGAGGAACTGCAGAGAAGAATGTGAGAAAGTCCCCAAATACAGGTGTGGCAAGCTTGTTACATCATACCCAAGAAGACTCGAGGCTGTATTTGCTGCCAAAGGTGCTTCAACAAAGTACTGAGTGAAGGGTCTGAATACTTATGAAAATGTGATATTTCCGGTTTTTATTTTTAAGACTTGCTAAAATAAACAATAAAAACTGTTTTTGCTTTGTCATTATGGTGTATTGTGTGTTTATTGATGAGGGGGGGGAAAAACATTTAATACATTTTAGAATAAGGTTGAAATGTAACAAAATGTGGAAAAAGTCAAGGGGTCTGAATACTTTCCGAATGTACTGTATCTGAAAACTACATGTACAGCAATAGTTGAATAGGATCGCCTTGACTAGAATAAAGTTCAAATTCGAGTTGATTTTGATTTGGTCGAGTTGCCAACTAATGTGAATTCAACAAAACATTTCAACCATGTCATTGGATTTAGGTTAAAAGTTGGGTGAAAAAAGGCTAAATTCCCTGACAATTAGTTTCCCACGTTGATTCATTGTCATCACATTGAATTTGTTGGTTGAAATGACATTAAAATAACGCTGATTCAACCAGTTTTTGCCCAGTGGGAAGTTGGAGTAGCTAGCTTGTCTAACTATCTTAGCTGGCATTCCTTCTGGCAAAATTGGTAGACTTTAGAAAAGAAAGCACTAAGTAAATGTTCTGAATAAGACTTACATTCCTTTCAATCTTTTATCCAGATTTTTGCATAGATGCAGAGAAGCATATTTAGCTTGTTTAAAACAATAACCACCAGTAAGGAGGAGGGGTCCAACTCAAGGTGTCATTAAAAAAAAATGCACACCCCAAAGGCTTGGCTTGACAATCTCCTAATGTCATTAAATGTTTTGGTGTTTTATAACAGATCTCTCTTTCCTCTTTCATAAAATGGCCGCTGCACAATTTGGATTGATTGATTGAAAGATTTTATTTGTCAGCTAAAATAAAATAAATAGACACAGTTCAAAGATTTTTAAAAGTCATGGACTAATTTCCATTGTGGTTCCTATTTTTTTACATAAATACATATATACACTTTTCAGAGATAAAGACACATTACAGAGATACAGACAAAAAAAAGGTTATACTGTTCACACGTTAGCCAGCTTTTTACATTCTTTTTAAAAGTGGCTATGGTTGGTACTGCTTTGAGTTGCTGTGGTAGTTTGTTCCACTCAACAGCACCGGTAGACTATATAAAAAAATGTGTTTTTTCCAGATAGAATATACAGAGATTGGAGTCTCTGGCTCTGGTACTATGCTGGTGGACATCTCTAACAAATGACAAATAGCTGGATAGGTACCTGGGGTTTGAGTCTGATAATTCTATGGACCAGACCAAGTTGAATTAATACTACTCTTTTTTTCCACAGATGCTCAACCTCCAGATGAGTATGAGGGGGGAGTTTTAGTACAAGCTTGTTTTGGCCGGTGTTTAGCTTATTCTTTAGATGCTTGGGTCTGCTGGTGAACCATGATGTGCAGGCATGATCAAAGTAACACTGGACTAGCACACTTGTCAGTCTTTAGGGCGTCTACAGCTAGCTTTTCATCCAATTGGCGAGAGATTGTATTCTAAAATCGGCAGAAAACCTTTTTGTGAGTTGTGTTTCCATCAAATTGACTTGTTACATAGTGCACATACAATTACTTTTGCAGTTAAATTCCCATGTACCGAATACAAAACCAAATTTTTAAAAAATACACATTTCCTCAGCATTTTCAACTCAAGGCCTACTGATGGTTTTGTCACAATTTTTTTTTGAGAAGGCATAGCGAATGTGCCCGCTCTGGTTTTGGCACGTGCACTCTAGCCAACAGCTTGCAGTTACAGTGCAGTATGTCCTACATGATGAGATTATTATGCTCAAAAGTGTAAGATTATCTTTATCTGTCAAACGGCAGCCAAGCATCGATCATCACGTCACCAGAATCAGACCTCAGTGTTTATTGAAAGGAGCATCAAGCTCACCAACGTGCAGTTTCACCACCCTGTAAAGTTCATCGTAACTTATTTCATCTGTCGCCTACTAAACTGTATGCTTTCCCATGATGCCGTCATTTTTTATCCAACATGTACTTTACCCGCAAAAGGTTTGATGGAAAACCTGGTTAATGTTAAGCCATTTTTAGGATGCTGGAATTATATTTTAGACAAACGTGCACATGGCTACAAGAGACTTCTGAAGTAGCCTAATCAGGTTAAAACATTGTGACTGGTTGTATTTATGCCGCTTATAAAAAGGCAACACATTTTAATATTTCAATGACAAATAATGAAGCTATATTGAAGCTACTGCTACTGTGCCTTTCTAGACCTTATAAACCGTCGAGAGTAGACCCACAACTGATCCAAATAAAATGGCAGGGCTTTCAAATCACAGGGCTTTTGCGTTGTTATTCAAATGACATTTTAATTGCAGCCTAGAGTATAATTCTGTCCTCACTTGATAACAACAATACAATTATTTATTGCATTGAGGCGTTGTAGTCCTGGTAGGATAATTGTATCGTCCCTAAACAAGATCAATAGGGGAGATTTCTTAGATGTGTGTTTCATGTCCTCACTGTTCTTTCATGTGCAGTGATGCACCTGGCCTCTCCGCTGTCTATCAGCTCCTCCTATTTGTTCTTGTGGATTCATATTTAACATCGACGCCGCTTTGAATGCTTTGAATTTTATATGTGGTATAATTGCTAGTTAGCCTGTTGCAGAGCTGGACAAACAATCCACCTACCACTAATGTCACTATAAATGGTGGATAGAGGGCAGGATAGACCGTTAGACTGGTAGACTATATTGACCTGTGGTACAGTAACACATGGAAAAGCATAGTGCATAAGGAAGTACCAAAACACCTTGATATAAAGGAGGTGCATGCAAGCAGATGAGGAAATTTGGCCAGAATGGAAAACATTATATAGCAAAACCTGCAAAAGAGCAAAAGTTAACCAGGAGAAAAATTCACTACCTTCCCCTGTGCCGGGTTGGCAGGTAGTCTAGCTGTTAAGAAGGTTAGGTTCGTATCCCTGAACCAGCAAGGTGGGAAAATCTGCTGTTCTTAACCCCCAACGACAACTGCTCCTCGGGCGCGGTAGATGTTGATTAAGGCAGCCTGCACCTCTCTTATTCAGAGGGGTTGGGTTAAATGTGGAAGACACATTTCAGTTGTGCAACTAACTAGCTTTTCCCTTCCCAATAAAAAAAACACACAACCCTCCCCAAAATAAAACAGTACATTTTGATCTGTCCCTTAGAGAAAAACAGACATATTATTGACATAGAGTTAACCTGTCTGGGAACGTGGGATGCTTGCGTCCCACCCTAGTCAACAGCCAGTGGAATCGCGTCGCGCGAAATACAAAACCTCATAAATGCTATAACTTCAATTTCTCAAACATATGACTATTTTACACCATTTTATAGATACACCTCTCCTGAATCAAACCACGTTGTCCGATTTCAAAAAGGCTTTACAGCAAAAGCAAAACATTAGATTATGTTAGGAGAGTACCCTGCCAAAACAAATCACACTGCCATTTTCAAAGCAACTAGCATGCATCACAAATACCCAAAACACAGCTAAATGCAGCACTAACATTTGACAATACATGCATTTTTTTGTTCGATAAAGTTCATATTTATATATAAAAACAACATTTTACATCGGCGCGTGACGTTGAGAAAATATTTTCCCTCAAATGCTTCCGGTGAATCAGCGCTACAATTTACAAAATTACTATTCGAAAACATTGTTAAAATGTAATATTGTCATTCAAAGAATTATAGATTAACATCTCGTGAATGCAACCGCATTGCCAGATTTAAAAATAACGTTACTGGGAAATCACACTTTGCAATAAACGACGTGGTATGCTCAGAAAAATAGGCTAGGCGATACATGTTAGCGCCATCTTGGAACCATCTAAAATCAAATATACTATTGTAAATATTCCCTTACCTTTGATTATCTTCATCAGAAGGCACTTCCAGGAATCCCAGGTCCACAACAAATGTAGTTTTGTTCGAAAAAGTTAATAATTTATGACCCAATAGTTCCTTCTTCTTAGTGCGTTCCGAAGGCTACTCATAATGTACTGAAGCGCGCGGGACTTGTCGTCGCGAATGTGCAAAAAATATATATTTACGTTCGTTCAAACATGTCAAACGTTGTATAACATAAATCTTTAGGGCCTTTTTCAACCAGAGCTTCAATAATATTCAAGGCGGACGATTGCATTGTCTTACTAAACGTTTTGGAACAAAAGGGTTCCCATGGGCGCCCGCGTCATAGTAGTAATGGCCCTCCCCCTGTGACCAACTTCCCAAGGCTCTCTTTGGGTCAGTTTCTACCATAGAAGACTCAAACCACTTTGTAAAGACTGTTGACATCTAGTGGAAGCCTTAGGAAGTGCTAAATGATTAATAAGTCCCTGTGTGTTTCAATGGCAAAGGCTTGAAGTGATTCCACACATCAGATTTCCACTTCCTGTTAGGATTTGTCTCAGGGTTTTGACTGCCATATGAGTTCTGTTATACTCACAGACACCATTCAAACGGTTTTAGAAACTTTAGAGTGTTTTCTATCCAAATATACCAATAGTAACCAGATAAAAAACGTACCCGATTTAATCCGGCCGTGCAAATACTGCCCCCTATCCCCAACAGGTTAACCTGTTAGGGCTAGGGGGCAGCATTGACACGGCTGGATAAAAAACATACCCGATTTAATCTGGTTACCACTCCTACTCAGTAACTAGAATATGCATATACTTATTACATATGGATAGAAAACACCCTAAATTTTCTAAAACTGTTTGAATGGTGTCTGTGAGTATAACAGAACTCAAATGGCAGGTCAAAACCTGAGAGATTCCTTTACAGGAAGTGGCCTGTCTGACCATTTCTGGAACTTCTTTGCCATCTCTATCATTTACTAAGGATCTCTGCTCTAACGTGACACTTCCCACGTCTTCCATAGGCTCTCAGAGCCCGGGAAAAAAGAGAATGTCGTCATTCCAGCCCCAGGCTGAAACACATTATCGCCTTTCTCAAGTGGCCCATCAAGAGACACTAGCTTATGCGCGTGACCCCGACCGCCCCCGCCTTTGGGATTTTTTCCTCTGTTTGCCGAAAAGGAGATTCCCTGTCGGAATATTATCGCTTTTCTACGAGAAAAATGACGTAAAAATTGATTTTAAACAGCGGTTGACATGCTTCGACGTACGGCAATGGAATACTTTGAATTTTATTGTCAGGAATTGCGCCAAGCGCGCGACACTTCTTTACTATTTCGGATAGTGTCTGGAACGCACGAACAAAACGCCGCTATTCGGATATAACGATGGATTATTTTGGACCAAACCAACATTTGTTATTGAAGTAGCTGTCCTGGGTGTGCATTCTGACGAAGACAACAAAAGGTAATGACATTTTTATAATAGTAAATATGATTATGGTGAGTGCTAAACTTGCCGGGTGTCTAAATAGCGAGCCCGTGATGCCTGGGCTATGTACTTAGAATATTGCAAAATGTGCTTTCACCAAAAAGCTATTTTAAAATCGGACATATCGAGTGCATAGAGGAGGTCTGTATCTATAATTCTTAAAATAATTGTTATGCTTTTTGTGAACGTTTATCGTGAGTAATTTAGTAAAATGTTAGCGAATTCCCCGGAAGTTTGCGGGGGGTATGCTAGTTCTGAACGTCACATGCTAATGTAAAAAGCTGGTTTTTGATATAAATATGAACTTGATTGAACAAAACATGCATGTATTGTATAACATAATGTCCTAGGGTTGTCATCTGATGAAGATCATCAAAGGTGAGTGCTGCATTTAGCTGTCTTCTGGGTTTTGGTGACATTATATGCTGGCTTGAAAAATGGGTGTCTGATTATTTCTGGCTTGGTACTCTGCTGACATAATCTAATGTTTTGCTTTCGTTGTAAAGCCTTTTTGAAATCGGACAGTGTGGTTAGATTAACGAGAGTCTTATCTTTAAATGGCTGTAAAATAGTCATATGTTTGAGAAATTGAAGTAATAGGATTTTTAAGATTTTGAAAATCGCGCCACAGGCTGCAAGTGGCTGTTACGTAGGTGGGACGAATTCGTCCCGCCGGTCCCATAGAGGTTAAGCATAATGATTATGGCTCTAGATTGCAGGTAAAAGTAACTTCCAGACAGGGGCTATGCCCCCAGCCATCCTCACGTACTTTGTGCCCCCTCAGATGTTTATGGGTGCATGACGCCCCTGCACGCACATACACACAAACCAGATCACAAGCACTCCTCACCAGAATGAAGTGGACCATAACACGAAGAAGCTGAAGGCTGATTAGACTGTATCGTATTGGGAAGCCAGAAATATCTCTTTCTTTTTTCTCTTTCATTTCTGTTTGATGACAGCAGGGAGAGAGCATAGTACACTTGTAACGACTGGAGTATCATCTAAAACTTTTATCAAAACGCCCACACTTCAATTACCATGAAGCCTTCTCTCACCGTGTGCTCATGTGTGTATGTGCTCATGTGTGTATCATCCACTATTTTAGAAATATTTTCAGTGACCTGGTCAATGAGTGTTTCCATGGCGACTCTATCAGTGATGTCATCGGTGGTGTATCACAGCAGCTCGTCACCTCGTTGACACATTTGGCCTTGGAGCTCCCAGCATTCATCATGTCAAACAAAAGCAGTTCTCTCTCAAGCACCGGTCACGGCCCAATACAACAGAGGCCATCACTCTCTGTGGGTGTAGCAACTTCATGGTAAAGGACCTGAGGTCAAAACACTATTTGAATAATGTTTTTTAAACCTCCATCTCTCCCTCTCTGCAACAAAAGAATGAGTGGTGCACCTGGAAGGTTGAGTGTTCTTTGGAGAATGAAAGCTCCCACTCAGAGATTTGTCACACTATCCAGCATTATGCGTTTTATGGAAATTAGTGATTTCAACTGGAGTATTTTTGTGATTTATGCTCTTTGAAGGGGGTCTGTGGGAATGTCAGAAAATACTGTACACCCCATTACAGCCTTCAAACCACCAGGGAGAGATTTTGCAATTACAACTGTATCACAAAACTCCTTTCGACCCAACATGCAGTGCAGTGCGTACGTTTAACAAGAAAGAGAGACATTTTCGTTCAAGTCCAATTCTTCTCGAGTGTTCCAGAAAGTAGAACAAATTGTTACATTCTTGGTAGTTGCGTTCTTAGCTTGGCCTTTGTTTCGTGCACCTTGGAAGAACTGAGAGGTAAAGAAAGATTACTCCCTCGTTTCTCGTTCAGTCTATCATTCACAAAGGTACATGTACAAACTTACATCCAAGACCCCCCTCCTAGACCTTGACTATTTCAGATCTCTACACAAGCAATCCCGCCAAAAAAATGGGCTATAAATGACTTCTCCATACTTTGTGAAAATGTCAGTCTGACAACCTCTAGCACTCTGTTTCGCACCTCCTCACAAAGATTGCAGCGTAGCTAACAGTTGGTATTATTGTTGAGTTTATTATTAACAACTATGTGGCTCTAGACATATTTACATTTGACATTCCAACAACACATGATATTTCGCAGGTTGACATTTATTGGGATGACTCATGTACTGGAGGCAGCACTGCAGAGTGATCACTAGCTGGCAGAGCCACAAAGAATTCAAATCGGATTTTAAATGTAACCCTAACCACACTGCTAACCATAATGTCTAACCTTAAATGAAGTCCAAAAGTTATTCTTTGTTTTCATGAATTTTAACCATGTAGCCAACTATAACTTTGCAGCTGGCCCATCTAGCAGAAACTGCTCAGTTCTGCCTCCAGGGCAAGACTCATGACAATAAATGTCAACCTGCTGATATTTCAGCAAAACACCAGACCAAACTCTCCAGTGGACGCATGAAGGTCCCAACTCTGGACATAAAGCTACTCTTTTCACAGGCTCAACCATCGAGCTCTCCTCCTCCCCAACGCTCCTCCTCCAACTCTCCTCTGCCCACTCTCAAATTAATCACTTTTTAAATAGACCACTGGAGAAAAGATAAGAGTGCAAATGCTATTCCATGTAACAGGTAAGTTATGACTTTCTGTCACAATTTTAGGAGAAAATTATTAAAACCCAAGACAGATGGCTTCTTTCATGTAAAAATATGCAGATAAATGTATTTTTATGTTACCATATATTAAGGTGCCAGAGATTACGTCAGAGAGAGCGTTTCTCAGAGGCTAGCCTAGCTCGGGCTCCGGCTCTGACGCTGGCTGGGTCTGTCGGCATGCCTTAATAAAATAATTACCTGTCCAGTAGCCAACAAATAATTAGGTGGCTACCGCCACTGCGACAGAGGGAGGGAGAGAGAGAAGGGGGGAGAGGGAAAGAGGTAGAGAGAAGATGCCAGGGTAAAGGACTCAATCCACACCTATGAGTCAGACCATCTCCAGTCTCTCTCTTTCTTTCTCCATGTCTGTCAGCAAAAGGGGAAGGGTCAATATGGTCGCTGTAATCAGATCATCTTAATTTAATGAAATGTAATCGTTAGCCTGGAACCCGTTGGCAGAATTATGTCATTTCCCCTCTTAAAGTGTCCTGTAATTAGGTACCGTTGAATTACGGATGGCACCAGGGTGGTATTACGCTTTCTTCAGAGATTGTTGAGTGTGTGTGTGGGAGTGTGTGTGTGTGTGTGTGTGTGCATTTCAAAATCTCCAAGCCGACTACGTGAAAAAAAGTCTGTCATGTTGCCCTTGAGCAAGGCACTTAACCCCAATTGCTCTGGATAAGTGCATCTGCTAAATTACTTAAATGTAAAATGTAAATGTGTGTGTGTGTGTGTGTGTGTGTGTGTGTGTGTGTGTGTTCGCTCACGCGTACTTGGGTCCGTCCTCAAGGCAGTCCATCACAAACATGCACCTGTTTCCTTTCACTAATCAACTAAAAACAACACTGTTGAAAGAGTCAGACTTTCCACTAATTCATTCATCACTTCATATTTTTACGATCTATAGTGTCTAGCTATCAAGACAGTTTTCATCTTTTCATACCAATAATTTTGTGTTCTTTTTGTTACTATTATTTGAGAACACACAGCCCAGGTGGGAGTAAGATGACTAGTGAGGGAGCAGCATTCCTCACTCTGATTTCATTAAGCTGTTCAACACAAACACTCCAAAGACTGAGAGAGAAAACGTCAGAAACAACTCAAGGATCCCAATTAAGAAGCACACCCATGCACGCCCTCACACTCGCACATGCACACTGACGGAATGGCAGAGTCATAAACTCAGAGTTTTTGCAACGGGGACATGTTCAAAGTGGGACTGTGCAGCCTGACTTTTTTTTCAATTTTTTTACTTTTTTTTAAAGAGGCAGTGCTCGGCAGAGCTGAACACCAAGCAGGCTCTTTCAGAGAGTTGTGTCACCCTGCTCTTTCACATTCAGCCACACAGCCCATGAGTCAGGAGAACAAAGAGGTAGAGACAGAGGGAGAAATGGAAAGAGCGGGATTTAAATGAAGACAGACAGATAGTGTGTTGGGAAGGACGGGGTGTGCGTGTGTGTGTGTGTGTGTGCGCGTGGTGTGTGCGCGTGACTGTGCGTATGTGTGTGTGGCTGTGCATGTGTGTCTGATAGAAAATAGATAATGACAGTTGCATTAATTAGCCCCTACTTTAGGGAGAGGGACAGAAATTAAAAAGAGGAGAGAAAAGAGGAGAGAAATAAAAGGATTTTTAAACGAGGGCACCTCATGCCTGTGAGAGGAGCGTCGCAACAAGGGCACACTAAAATTACCCCACACAAAAACTGACTTCAAGGAGAACATTTCAAACAACCTTTCAACTAGCTCTCACAGTCTCACATCAGAATTAGACATTCATCCATATTTCTTGAAGCGTTTAAATTTAGGCATTAACTCCGAAATCTTAAGGTTAGGCATTAACTCCGAATGGTTAAGGTAAGGGTTAAGGTTTGGGATATGCTTAAACCAAAAAAATCTAAAACATTATTATTTATTATTACGTAAATTTTGTGATATCCAATTGCGATCTTGTCTCATCGCTGCAACTCCCCAACGGGCTTGGGAGAGGCGAAGGTCGAGTCGTGTCCTCCGAACCATGACCCGCCAAACCGCGCTTCTTAACACCCGCCCGCTTAACCCGGAAGCCAGTCACACCAATGTGTCGGAGGAAACACCATTCAACTGACGACCGAAGTCAGCCTGCAGGCGCCCGGCCCACCACAAGGAGTCGCTAGAGCGCAATGAGCCAAGTAAAGTCCCCTATGTGGATATGTACTTCTCCCTCCGAACACACACCATACTTTACAGTCAGTTCATACCCAACATTAACATAGTATCTACTCTGAGTATATAAAACATTATGAACACTTGCTCTTTCCATGACATAGACTGACCAGGTGAATCCAGGTGAAAGCTATGATCGCTTATTGAGGTCACTTGTTAAATCCACTTCATATCAGTGTAGATGAAGGGGAGGAGACCGGTTAAAAAAAATGTAAGCCTTGAGACAATTGAGACATGGATTGTGTATGTGTGTCACACAGCGGGTGAATGGGCCAGACATAAAATGTAAGTGCCTTTGAACAGGGTATGGTAGTAGGTGCCAGGCACACTGGTTTGTGTCAAGAACTGCACCGCTGCTGGGTTTTTCATGCTCAACAATTTCCTATGTGTATCAAGAATGGTCCACCAGCCAAAGGACATCCAGCCAACTTGACACAACTGTGGGAAGCATTGGAGTCAACATGGTCCAGCATCCCTGTGGAACGCTTTCGACACCTTGTAAAGTCCATGCCCTGACTAATTGAGGCTGTTCTGGAGGGCAAAATGGGTGGGGCTGTTCCTAATGTTTGGCATTATATTAGGAAGGTGTTCATAATGTTTGGTATACTCAGTGTATAGCTTCAAGGTTGCACATTCAGATGTATGGTATCTATCAGAAACCCATTCAAATAAGATCCCTTGTTCTACTGGAGAGATAAGAGAAAGAACTGATTACAGCGGCATCTCTCTCTCCCTCTATTTCTCGTTCACGCTCTTTCACCCCCCTGTATTTCTCCCTCTTTTCTTCCTTCACCCTCTCTCTCTCTCATTCTACTATCAGCCATTTCATGCATGAGACCAGATAGTGATATTAATTGCTATCCGTGAGCTTTGGCAGAGTGCACAGTTTAACGTTTAAATGTAATCATTTTTCCAACAGACCCGGGGATGACAGCGAGCAACCCGCTTGCATATTTCTGCTTCTTCATTTCCCGGGGGGAACAAAAGGACAGACAAAGGGTCAAAGGTGGGTCAAGGGTGAGGCTGCATAAAAGGAAGAAAAAGGAACCACCTGACTCTCGGTGTTCTAAATGACACACCAGGGCTTCCCTACGTGACACGTACACACTCCTGAAACACAGCCGTATGTATGGAACGTTTAAACGTTAAAAGAGCTATTTGTACTGCATCAGGTCGAACAACATTATTAAGAGGTTGTCACTCACGTTGCGCTTGAAGCACAGCAGTTAGCTAGCCTTCGACCTCAAGAAGAACCCTACTATCGAACTTGATGTTCGGAAGGTGTAAATCAAAATCAAATTCAAATCAAAATCAATGTGCAATGTGTTAACTGCTGATTGACAGCCCGTGAGGTCAGGCACATACAGTAGGCAGAGCATTTAGCTGTGTACTGCGCTGTGCTGTTTACTGTGTGTCACGCCCTGACCAGGTGAACTCTTCTATTTTGGGTCAGGGTGTGGCATTTCTATAGTTTATTTTCTATGTTTTTGGTATAGCCTTGCTTTGGGGCGTATTTCTATGTTGGGTTCTGTCGATTCCCAATCAGAGACAGCTGTCACTAGTTGCCTCTGATTGGGGAATCATATTTAAGTTCCTTTTCCCCCCACGATGTTTGTGGGTTGTTGTCTCTTTTTGTTGGAGCAGTAGCGATACGTTTATTCTCTGTTTTGACCGTGTTATTTCAGTCTGTAATAAATAACATGAGTTCGCTCCCAACTGCGCCTTGGTCCACTTCTTCCTTCCTGCACGACGATTGTTACAGAACAACCCACCAAACCAGGACCAAGCAGCGGGAGGAAAAGTAGCGCGAGAGATGGGCTCGCGAGGGAAAGGAGTTCTGGACCTGGGAGGAGATCATGTCGGGGAAAGGACCCTGGTGGAAGGATTCCCAGGTCGAGGAGGTGATGCCAGCCGGTGGAAGGAGTCGCAGGCGGCGGTCGAGGAGGCCCGGAAGACACCCCCAAGAATTGTTTTTGGGGGGGGCTAATGGGGTGGTCCGGAAGGGCAGAGGAAGAGCCCAGACCACTGCTCTCGTGGGGGATAACGGCGAAGGAGGAGGCAGAGATGTGGCAGGTCCTGGAGGTCCTGCGTAGGGACAGCGTGGAGGAAGAGCCTTGGGTGGCAGAGGTGCGCACGGTATCGCCAGTGCGCCTGCACAGCCCAGTGCGCTCTGTGCCAGCGCCCCACATTTGCCGGGCTAGGGGGAGTGTTCAGCGAGGACGTGTTGTGCCGGCTCAGCGCTCCTGGCCTCCGGTGCCCCCTCTCGGTCCGATGTATCCTGCGCCGAGGACGCGCACTGTGTCTCCGGTACGGCTGCACAGCCCAGTGCGTTCTGTGCCAGCGCTCCACACTTGCCAGGCTAAGGTGGGTGTTGAGCCAGAACGGGTGATGTCAGCTGTGCACTCCAGACCTCCAGTGCGCCTCCTCGGTCCAGGATATCCGGCGCCGCTTATGCGCACTGTGTCGCCGGTGTGCGGTCACAGTCCAGTCCGGCCCGTCCCTGCTCCCCGCACCAGGTTAGTGGTGCGTGTCCTCAGTCCTGTCCGGCCCATCACTGCTCCCCGCACCAAGCCAGTGGTGCGTGTCCCCAGTCCTGTCCGGCCCATCCCTGCTCCCCGCACCAGGTTAGTGGTGCGCGTCCCCAGTCCAGTCCGGCCCGTCCCTGCTCCCCGCACCAAGCCAGTGGTGTGTGGCCCCAGTCCAGTCCGGCCCGTCCCTGCTCCCCGCACCAGGTTAGTGGTGCGTGTCCCCAGTCCTGTCCGCCCCATCCCTGCTCCCCGCACCAGGTTAGTGGTGCACGTCCCCAGTCCAGTCCGGCCCGTCCCTGCTCCCCGCACCAGGTTAGTGGTGCGTGTCCCCAGTCCTGTCCGGCCCATCCCTGCTCCCCGCACCAGGTTAGTGGTGCGCGTCCCCAGTCCAGTCCGGCCCGTCCCTGCTCCCCGCACCAAGCCAGTGGTGTGTGGCCCCAGTCCAGTCCGGCCCGTCCCTGCTCCCCGCACCAGGTTAGTGGTGCGTGTCCCCAGTCCTGTCTGGCCCGTCCCTGCTCCCCGCACCAGGTTAGTGGTGCATGTCCACAGTCCTGTCCGGCCCATCCCGGCTCCCCGCACCAAGCCGGTGGTGCGTGTCCCCAGTCCAGTCCGGCCCGTCCCTGCTCCCCGCACCAGGTTGGTGGTGCGTGTCCCCAGGCCAGTCCGGCCCGTCCCTGCTCCCCGCACCAGGTTGGTGGTGCGTGTCCCCGGTCCTGTCCGGCCCGTCCCTGTTCCCCGCACCAGGCCCACGGCGCGTGTCCACAGTCCGGCACGGCCTGTGTCCGGTCCACCGGTGACCAGTCCTGTTCCGGTCGGCGGCTCCGCTCCGGAGCCTGAGCATGCCGCTCCACCGTGGTCCAGTCCGGGCCAGAGGGGTAGGGCTAGGGTGGAGGCAGGGGGAGAAACACGCCCGGGGCCAGAGCCTCCACCGAGGGTGAGGCGCCCACCCGGGTCCCCCCCCCTAATAGACTTTAGGTTGGTGCGCCGGGAGTACGCACCGTTGGAGGGGGGGTACTGTCACGCCCTGACCAGGTGAACTCTTCTATTTTGGGTCAGGGTGTGGCATTTCTATAGTTTATTTTCTATGTTTTTGGTATAGCCTTGCTTTGGGGCGTATTTCTATGTTGGGTTCTGTCGATTCCCAATCAGAGACAGCTGTCACTAGTTGCCTCTGATTGGGGAATCATATTTAAGTTCCTTTTCCCCCCACGATGTTTGTGGGTTGTTGTCTCTTTTTGTTGGAGCAGTAGCGATACGTTTATTCTCTGTTTTGACCGTGTTATTTCAGTCTATAATAAATAACATGAGTTCGCTCCCAGCTGCGCCTTGGTCCACTTCTTCCTTCCTGCACGACGATCGTTACACTGTGTTACAATTCAATTGGTGCGTGCCGCACTGTGTGCTAACCGCTCCGTTGCTATCCTGGAAAATAACTTTGTTTTACTTGGATGAGAGCTCTCTCTCTCTCTAACGTACAGGTTCATCTGTGTCTTCTGATAGTTCACCTCTGTAAACAAGTCCGTTTTGTTTCTCTGTCATCTGGTAATCATATGGAAGCTCCTGTAGTTTGATGTTTTATTCTCAGAGAGAATGAGAAATCAATGGCACCCTTAGGCAGACCCGCACATGCATACTGGTAAATATACAAACACACTCCTGTGAAGTTAAAGGTAGATTCGTGTAGATCATGGGATTAATCCCATAATCTGAACACCATGTCCCCTGGATTTAGCTAGAGGATTATCAATTAACTATCTGTCTGTACTCGTGTGTGTGTGTGTGTGTGTGTGTGTGTGTGTGTGTGTGTGTGTGTGTGTGTGTGTGTGTGTGTGTGTGTGTGTGTGTGTGTGTGTGATCCTGTGTGTATGTGGGTTTGTGTCTGTCCGTGCATGTTTGTGTGCGCTTGTACTTGTGTGTGTGTGTGTGTGTGTGTGTGTGTGTGTGTGTGTGTGTGTGTGATCCTGTGTGTATGTGGGTTTGTGTTTGTCCGTGCATGTTTGTGTGCGCTTGTACTTATATATGTGTGTGTGTGTGTGTGTGTGTGTGTGTGTGATCCTGTGTGTATGTGGGTTTGTGTTTGTCCGTGCATGTTTGTGTGCGCTTGTACTTATGTGTGTGTGGTGTGTGTGTGTGTGTGTGTGTGTGTGTGTGTGTGTGTGTGTGTGTTTGTGTTTGTCCGTGCATGTTTGTGTGCGCTTGTACTTATGTATGTGTGTGTGTGTGTGTGTGTGTGTGTGTGTGTGTGTGTGTGTGTGTGTGTGTGTGTGTGTGTGATCCTGTGTGTGATCCTGTGTGTATGTGGGTTTGTGTTTGTCCGTGCATGTTTGTGTGCGCTTGTACTTGTGTGTGTGTGTGTGTGATCCTGTGTGTATGTGGGTTTGTGTTTGTCCGTGCATGTTTGTGTGCGCTTGTACTTATATATGTGTGTGTGTGTGTGTGTGTGTGTGTGTGTGTGTGTGTGTGTGTGTGTGTGTGTGTGTGATCCTGTGTGTATGTGGGTTTGTGTTTGTCCGTGCATGTTTGTGTGCGCTTGTACTTATGTGTGTGCGTGTGTGTGTGTGTGTGTGTGTGTGTGTGTGTGTGTGTGTGTGTGTGTGCGTGATCCTGTGTGTATGTGGGTTTGTGTTTGTCCGTGCATGTTTGTGTGCGCTTGTACTTATGTGTGTGTGTGTGTGTGTGTGTGTGTGTGTGTGTGTGTGTGTGTGTGTGTGTGTGTGTGTGTGTGTGTGTGTGTGTGTGTGCGTTTACCCCGTTCTTGTTCGCCTCATTACAGCCCTACATTAGCCAGGTCTTAGGCGATCCTATCAGTACCCCACGCCCCCAGACACACCACCATCAAATTAGCCAGTGTGTGTTAGCTAATGGGCTAGAGATGGCTGGTTGGATAGGGAGGGAAGGAGTGCCGCTGATAATCGCTTCTAGGGGGTGAAACACTTTGTACACCTTGCCTGTTGGCACCCTCCCAGTACTCTATGAAAACGTGCCCTCCTCAACTCAGCCATCCATTTTATTTTACCTCCACCTGAGAGGTCCAGGGGGTCCGGTCATAAAACACTCTGATCCATATCTGGGATGAGCCTGCTGTAAAGTTAGCTTGTTGTCTGATATCAGTACATGTGTTGGGTGCTTTAAAAGTGTTTTCTATTTTGTGCGTGTGTGGAGGGTCATTTTGGGTCTCTCTCCTCAGGCAAGATAATACGTTTGGGAGAGAACCAGAGAAAGACTCAGCCTATATGTAATCACTGAGACGGTTCTGTATTGTTCCCTGTGTTCTTCCTCAGAGAAGGAAATGTTTTGAGGCTTTAAAAAGTCATGAAGGGAATGGAAAAGATCATCCTTCTGTCATCCACATCTTTAAATATCGTCTGAGCGTTAGATGTCCTGAAGATGTTTACGATCCATAAAGCAGTGTGACTGGCTCACTGTGAGTCTTGTGCACACGTAAACAAACACACACATAGCTCGCCCCCTCCCACCCCCCATTTCCCTGTACAACAAATCAAATCAAATGATATTTTGTCACATTTTGAATACAACAGGTGTAGACCTTACAGGGAAATGCTTACTTTCAAGCCCTTAACCAACAATGCAGTTTTAAGAAAATACAAAAGAATTTAAAAAAAGAGAGAAGAATAACAAATAATTAAAGAGCAGCAGTAAATAACAATAGCATGGCTATATACAGGAGGTACCGGTACAGTGTCAATGTCAATATGCAGGGGCACTGATGTCGAGGTAATTGAGGTAATATGTACATGTAGCTAGAGTTATTAAAGTGACTATGCATAGATAATAACAGATAGTAGCAAAGGGGGGGGGGGGGGTAGAAGCTATTTTAGGAGCCTCTTGGAACTAGACTTGGCGCTCCGGTACTGCTTGCCATGAGGACTTGTGAGACTTGTGAGGCATCTTGCTGTGCTACTATCTCTAACCAGAATAGAAAGAGGAGTGGGAGGCCCCGGTGCACAACTGAGCAAGAGCACAAGTACATTAGAGTGTCTAGTTTGAGAAACAGACGCCTCACAAGTCCTCAACTGGCAGCTTCATTAAATAGTACCCGCAAAACGCCAGTCTCAACGTCAACAGTGAAGAGGCGACTCCGGGATAACTCAAACTAGACACTCTAATGTACTTGTCCTCTTGCTCAGTTGTGCACCGGGGCCTCCCACTCCTCTTTCTATTCTGGTTAGAGATAGTTTGCGCTGTTCTGTGAAGGCAGTAGTACACAGCGTTGTACGAGATCTTCAGTTTCTTGGCAATTTCTCGCATGGAATAGCCTTCATTTCTCAGAACAAGAGTAGACTGACAAGTTTCAGAAGAAAGTTATTTGTTTCCGGTCATTTTGACCCTGTAATCTAACCCACAAATGCTAGGCTCCAGATACTCAACAAGTCTAAAGAAGGTCAGTTTTATTTCTTCTTTTATCAGGACAACAGTTTTCAGCTGTGCTAACATAATTGCAAAGGGTTTTCTAATGATCAATTAGCCTTTTTAAAATGATAAACTTGGATTAGCTAACACAACGTGCCATTGGAACACAGGAGTGATGGTTGCTGATAATGGGCCTCTGTACACCTATGTAGATATTCCATAAAAAATCAGCAGTTTTCAGCTACATTTATTAATTTGATGTTATTTTAATGGACCAAAAATGTTATTTTCTTTCAAAAACAAGGACATTTCTAAGTGACCAGAAACTGTTGAAGGGTAGTGTAGTCCAGTCTTTGCTAGCAAAGCAGTCCTGTAGTTTAGCATCTGCTTCATCTGACCACTTTTTTATAGACCGCGTCACTGGTGCTTCCTGCATTAATTCTTGCTTGTAAGCAGGAATCAGGAGGATAGAATTATGGTCAGATTTACCAAATGGAGGGCAAGGGAGAGCTTTGTACGTGTCTCTGTGTGTGGAGTAAAGGTGGTCTAGAATTTTTTTTCTTCTGGTTGCACATTTAACATGCTGATAGAAATTAGGTAAAACTGATTTAAGATTCCCTGCATTAACGTCCCCGGCCACTAGGAGCACCGCCTCTGGATGAGCATTTTCCTGTTTGCTTATGGCGGTATACAGCTCATTGAGGGCAGTTTTGGTGCCAGCATCTGTCTGTGGTGGTATGTGGACAGCTACGAAAAATACAGATGAAAACTCTCTAGGTAGATAGTGTGGTCTACAGCTTATCATGAGATACTCTACCTCAGGTGAGCAAAACCTTGAGACTTCCTTAGACATCGTGCACCAGCTGTTTTTCACATATATGCATAGGCCCCCACCCCGTGTCTTACCAGAGGCTGCTGGTCTGTCTTGCCGATGGAGTGTATAACCTGCCAGCTGTATGTTCTTAATGTCGTCGTTCAGCCACGACTCGGTGAAACATAAGATATTACAGTTTTTAACCTGTTGGGGCTAGGGGGCAGTATTTTCACGGCTGGATAAAAAAACGTCATGTTGGGTACCCTCGTTCCAAAACGTTTTAAAAGAGAATGCATTCGTCCACCTTGAATATTATTCATGTTCTGGTTAAAAAAGGCCCTAATGATTTATGCTATACAACGTTTGACATGTTTGAACGAACGAAAATATATTTTTTCCCCTCGTTCATGACGAGAAGTCCGGCTGGCTTAGATCATGTGCTAACAACACAGATCTTTTTGGATATAAATGATGAGGTTTTTTGAACAAAACTACATTCGTTATGGACCTGTGATACCTGGAAGTGACATCTGATGAAGAGAATCAAAGGTAATGGATTATTTACATAGTATTTTCGATTTTAGATCTCCCCAACATGACGTCTAGTCTGTATCGCAACGCGTATTTTTCTGGGCGCAGTGCTCAGATTATTGCAAAGTGTGATTTCCCAGTAAGGTTATTTTTAAATCTGGCAAGTTGATTGCGTTCAAGAGATGTAAATCTATAATTCTTTAAATGACAATATAATATTTTACCAATGTTTTCTAATTTTAATTATTTAATTTGTGGTGCTGACTTGACTGCCGGTTATTGGAGGGAAACGATTTCCTCAACATCAATGCCATAGTAAAACGCTGTTTTTGGATATAAATATGAACTTGATAGAACTAAAAATGCATGCATTGTCTAACATAATGTCCTAGGAGTGTCATCTGATGGAGATTGTAAAAGGTTAGTGCATCATTTTAGCTGGTTTTATGGTTTTGGTGACCCTGTCTTTGAATTGACAAAACATTACACACAGCTATTGTCAATGTACTCTCCTAACATAATCTAACTTTATGCTTTCGCCGTAAAACCTTTTTGAAATCGGACAACGTGGTTAGATTAAGGAGATGTTTATCTTTCAAAGGGTGTAAGATAGTTGTATGTTTGAAAAATTTGAATTTTGACATTTATTTGGTTTCAAATTTGCCGCTCTTGAAATGCACCTGCTGTTGATGGAGTGCACCACGGGGGGGACGCTAGCGTCCCACCTAGCCCATAGAGGTTAATGTCCCGTTGGTAGGATATACGTGCTTTCAGCTCATCCCATACATTTTCCAGCGATTGAACATTAGCTAGCAGGATGGAAGGCAAGGACAGATTAGCCACTCTCCACTTGATCCTCACAAGGCACCCTGATCTTTTTCCACTAAATCTAATTTTCCATCTCTAGCGAATCACGGGCATCTGGGCCTGGTCGGGTGTCCTGTAGTATATCCCTCTCGTCCGACTCATTGAAAAATAACTATTCATCCAATTTGAGGTGAGCAATCGCAGTTCTGATGTCCAGAAGCTCCTTTCGGTCATAAGAGACAGTAGCAGCAACATTATGTACAAAACAAGTTACGAACAACGCAAAAAAACAAACAAAATAGCATGGTTGGTTAAGAGCCAATAAGACAGCAGCCCTCCCCTCCGGCGCCATCGAGAGCATCCTGAGCACCCCCTGTTGGTGCGTCTGACTGTGACTGTTTTATCTCTGTGTCATCTGGTTGGGCGATTTCTGTTGTTGTTTTAATTTGTTTTTTTGTTTGTTTGTTTGTTTATCTGTTTTTCTGTCTGATTTAAACTTCTTATGTTGAAAAGTGAAAATAAAGTGCTCAGTTCAGATGAGAGTGACTTTCTGTACTCACCAGTCATGTGCATGAAGAGTTGCTGTGTTGTTCATCGATGTTTCACTAGCTGGGTCTTTGGCTATGGGGACCATGGTTGGGCCGTGGACACAAAGCTGTAAAACTACTAGACTACACCATCTTGGGAGAACATATTCCCTTCCTGTCTTACACTCCATTACATTCAACACTATCTGACTGAGAATGCCATTATTAGCAAACACAGCCAATTCAGAATTCCATCATGCTTTGCATGGTGGTAATAAGCCTGATTAGGAATGTCACATAATCTGCCTGTGTTAGCTTAATAACGACTAAGTGACTTCTATTTCCTCCCGGTCCATACCCCAACACCACAACCTCAGCCCTATACCCCCATCCCTATCTCCAGCCTCAGCTCCCCTCAGTCCCATCAGAGAGAAATCAACACTTAAATAAATTAACTTCCATTCCCCGCCAGCACTATTACACAGAGCAGAGCAGGATGGGTTAAGCGAATTGGTTTTACTAGCTAACATTCTTTAAATTGCTTCAGCTAATGTCCGACGAAATTAGCAAGGCCAATGTGAAGGAGATACACTCACTTTCTCCATTCAATTCAATTGAAAGGGCTTTTTTGGCATGGGAAACATACACTTACTGTTCTATTGAACTATAGAACGGGCAAAATAAGTGGCCTAAGCGACGTGGAGCGTGGTATGATCGTCAGTTCCAGTATCTCAGAAACGCCCTGCCTCCTGGGATTTTCACACGTGACAGTGTCTAGGGTTTACCGAGAATGGTGCGACGAACAAAAAACATCCAGTCAACGCCATTCCTGTGGGCGAAAACCACTCGTTGATGAGAGGTCAAAAGGAGAGTGGCAAGAATCGTGCAAGCTGACATGCAAATAGCGGCGCAGTACAACAGCAGTGTGCAGAACGGAATCTCAGAATGCACAACTCGCCGGTCCTGGTCACAGACAGGCTATTTGCAGCAGACGACCACACTGGGTTCCACTCTTATCAGCTAAAAACAAGAAGAAGCGGCTCCAGTGGGAACACCATCACCAACACAGGACAATTGAGGAGTGGAAAAACATTGTCTGGTCCGACGAACCCAGGTTCCCTGTTGCGTCATGCTGATGGCAGAGTCAGGATTTGGCGTAAGCAGCATGAGTCCATGGATCCATCCTGCCTGGTGTCAACGGTACAGGCTGGTGGCTGTGGTATAATGGTGTGGGGAATGTTTTCCTGGCACACATTAGGTCCCTTGATATCAATTGATCAATGTGTCCATGCCCTGAAGAATTCAGTCTGTTCTGGATGCAAACGGGGGTACTAGATGGGTGTACCTAATAAACTGGCCACTAAGTGTATATTTACATTTACAAAGCAAGTAAAGATCTCTCTCTCATTCATACCAGCTGTATTTCTGCCTGCTTGAATAGCAATAGCTCAGATACACATGAAACATGAAATGACCCCAGGAATCGAAAGAACATCGCTAAGGGATATACAATATCACTTTCAAAATGGGTTAATCTTTCCTTTAACGCCAACCCTGTTATGTGAACTGAACTGTGGTTTTAATATGGTGAAACTATTTATTTTTAAAATATTTTTTCTAAAGAAACATTTAACGTCTAATAGTCAAATCATTGTGTAAAGGCAGTGAGCTGGTTCTACTCTTTTTGGCCATTTTCTGCTGTTTTGTGATGGGGGAAAAAAATGGGTTCGAGCATAACACGTCAACCTTGTTACCCATAGATATTCAGGCTAGAATTTATTTTACAATATTGTTTTTTTGAAGCTTGCATTCAATTGCCCCTCCCTGTTGCACACAATAAGATTCCAGTTCCCCTGCCACAAGGGGATTTATGGGATTTATGAAATCATCAACCCTGTTACGGTCAACCCTGTTAAGGTCAACCCTGTCAAGGTCAACCCTGTTACTTTATTGTTACTTTATTTGTCACTTAACAGGTACTTAACTTAGTAATTATTTTTATTTTTTACCTCTTGAGATGGGAAAACATGTTTTTTTATTATTTTAAACATGTGCTCTTTTTAATTTTTTTATTTCACCTTTATTTAACCAGGTAGGCTAGTTGAGAACAAGTTCTCATTAACAAATGCGACCTGGCCAAGATAAAGCAAAGCAGTCCGACACAAACAACAACAAAGTTACACATGGAATAAACAAACATACAGTCAATAACACAATAGAGAAAAAGTCTATATACAGTGTGTGCAAATGAGGTAAGATAAGGGAGGTAGAAAATAAATAGGCAATAGTGGCGAAATAATTACAATTTAGCAATTAAACACAGGAGTGATAGATGTGCAAAAGATGAATGTGCAAGTAGAGATACTGGGGTGCAAAGGAGCAACAAAAAAAAAATAAAAAAAATAACAGTATGGGAATGAGGCAGTTGGATGGGCTATTTACAGATGGGCTATGTACATTTTACATTTTTACATTTTAGTCATTTAGCAGACGCTCTTATCCAGAGCGACTTACAGTAGTGAATGCATACATTTCATTTCATGCATTTTTTATATTTTTTAATTTTTTTTGTACTGGCCCCCCGTGGGAATCGAACCCACAACCCTGGCGTTGCACACACCATGCTGGCGTTGCAAACACCATGCTCTACCAACTGAGCCACAGGGAAGACCATGTACAGGTGCAGTGATCTGTGAGCTGCTCTGACAGCTGGTGCTTAAAGTTAGTGAGGGAGATATGGGTCGGAGATATTGGTCTCCAGCTTCAGTGATTTCTGCAATTTGTTCCAGTCATTGGCAGCAGAGAACTGTAAGGAAAGGCGGCCAAAGGAGGAATTGGCTTTGGAGGTGACCAGTGAAATATACCTGCTGGAGCGCGTGCTACAGGTGGGTGCTGCTATGGTGACCAGTGAGCTGAGATAAGGCGGGGCTTTACCTAGCAAAGACTTATAGATGACCTGGAACCAGTGGGTTTGGCGATGAATGTGAAGCGAGGGCCAGCCAACGAGAGCATACAGGTCACAGTGGTGGGTAGTATATGGGGCTTTGGTGACAAAACGGATGGCACTGTGATAGACTGCATCCAATTTGCTGAGTAGAGTGTTGGAGGCTATTTTGTAAATGACATCGCCGAAGTCAAGGATCGGCAGGATAGTCAGTTTTACGAGGGTATGTTTGGCAGCATTAATGAAGGATGCTTTGTTGCGAAATAGGAAGCCGATTCTAGATTTAATTTTGGATAGGAGATGCTTAATGTGAGTTTGGAAGGAGAGTTTACTGTCTAACCAGACACCTAGGTTTTTGTAGTTGTCCACATATTCTAAGTCAGAACCGTCCAGAGTAGTGATGCTGGACAGGCGGGCAGGTGCGGGCAGTGATCAGTTGAAGAGCATGCATTTAGTTTTACTTGCATTTAAGAGCAGTTGGAGGCCACGGAAGGAGAGTTGTATGGCATTGAAGCTTGTCTGGAGGTTAGTTAACCTCCCTTGAAATCGGACAATGTGGTTAGATTAACGAGAGTCTTGTCTTTAACCTCCCTGGGCAAGGTGGGACGCTTGCACCATTTTAAAGACAAGACTCTCGTTAATCTAACCACACTGTCCGATTTCAAAAAGGCTTTACAGCGAAAGCAAAACATTAGATTATGTCAGGAGAGTACCCTGCCAAAAATAATCACACAGCCATTTTCAAAGCAAGCCTATATGTCACAAAAACCAAAACCACAGCTAAATGCAGCACTAACCTTTCATGATCTTCATCAGATGACATTCCTAGGACATTATGTTATACAATACATGCATGTTTTGTTCAATCAAGTTCATATTTATATCAAAAAACAGCTTTTTACATTAGCCTGTTGATGTTCAGAACTAGCATACTTCACCGCAAACTTCCGGTGAATTTACTTAATTACTCATGATTAACGTTCACAAAATACATAACAATTATTTTAAGAATTATAGATACAGAACTCCTATATGCAATTGCGGTGTCAGATTTTAAAATAGCTTTTCGGGGAAAGCACATTTTGCAATATTCTGAGTAGATAGCCCGGCCATCACGGCTGCCTAATTTGACACCCACCAAGTTTGGCCCTCACCAAACTCAGATTTACTATAAGAAAAATTGGATTACCTTTGCTGTTCTTCATCAGAATGCACTCCCAGGACTTCTACTTCAACAACAAATGTTGTTTTGGTTCGAAATAATCCATAGTTATATTGAAATAGCTCCGTTTTGTTCATGCGTTCAGGTAACTATCCGAAGGGTGACGCGCGAGCGCATTTCATGACCAAAAAATTCAAAATATTCCATTACCGTACTTCGAAGCATGTCAAACACTGTTTAACCTCTTGGGGCTAGGTGGGACGCTAGCGTGCCACCCGTGGTGCACTCCATCAACAGCAGGTGCATTTCAAGAGCGGCAAATTTGAATCCAAATAAATGTCAAAATTCAAATTTTTCAAAAATACAACTATGTTACACCATTTGAAAGATAAACATCTCCTTAATCTAACCACGTTTTACGATTTCAAAAAGGTTTTACGGCGAAAGCATAAATTTAGAGTATGTTAGGACAGTACATTTACAAGAGTTGTGTGTAATGTTTTGTCAAGTCAAAGACAGGGTCACCAAAACCATAAAACCAGCTAAAATGATACACTAACCTTTTACAATCTCCATCAGATGACACTCCTAGGACATTATGTTAGACAATGCATGCATTTTTAGTTCTATCAAGTTGATATTTATATCCAAAAACAGCGTTTTACTATGGCATTGATGTTGAGGAAATCGTTTCCCTCCAATAACCGGCAGTCAAGTCAGCGTCACAAATTAAATAATTAAAATTAGAAAACATTGGTAAAATATTATATTGTCATTTAAAGAATTATAGATTTACATCTTTTGAACGCAATCAACTTGCCAGATTTAAAAATAACCTTACTGGGAAATCACACTTTGCAATAATCTGAGCACTGCGCCCAGAAAAATACGCGTTGCGATACAGACTAGACGTCATGTTGGGGAGATCTAAAATCGAAAATACTATGTAAATAATCCATTACCTTTGATTCTCTTCATCAGATGTCACTTCCAGGTATCACAGGTCCATAACGAATGTAGTTTTGTTCAAAAAAGCTCATCATTTATGTCCAAAAATCTCCGTCTCGTTAGCACATGATGTAAGCCAGCCGGACTTCTCGTCATGAACGAGGGGAAAAAATATATTTCCGTTCGTTCAAACATGTCAAACGTTGTATAGCATAAATCATTAGGGCCTTTTTTAACCAGAACATGAATAATATTCAAGGTGGACGAATGCATACTCTTTTATAACGTATTGGAACGAGGGTACCCAACATCAACTCGCGCGCAAGGTGTCTAATGGGCCATCATCGTTCCATGGCTCTTGTTCGGTCAGATCTCCCTCCAGAAGACTCAAAACACTTTGTAAAGGCTGGTGACATCTAGTGGAAGCAATAGGAAGTGCCAAAATATTCCCAAACCCCTGTGTTTTTCAATGGGATAGGTTTAAAGTCAATACAACACATCAGGTATCCACTTCCTGTCAGAAAATGTCTCAGGGTTTTGCCTGCCAAATGAGTTCTGTTATACTCACAGACACCATTCAAACAGTTTTGGAAACTTTAGAGTGTTTTCTATCCATATATAATAAGTATATGCATATTGTAGTTACTGGGTAGGATTAGTAACCAGATTAAATCGGGTAAAAAAAATTTATCCAGACGTGCAAATGCTGCCCCCTAGACCCAACAGGTTAAAATCAACTTTTAAGTGATTTTTCTCGTAAAATAGCGATAATATTCCAACCGGGCGACGTTGTATTCGTTCAAAGACTGACACGGAGCCTAGCCTCAGTGCAGTGGGCAGCTGGGAAGAGGTGCTCTTATTCCCCATGGACTTTACAGTGTCCCAGAACTTTTGGAGTTTGTGCTGCAGGATGCAAATTTCTGTTTGAAAAAGCTAGCCTTTGCTTTCCTAACTGCCTGTGTATATTGGTTCCTAACTTCCCTGAAAAGTTGCATATCACGGGGGCTGTTCGATGCTAATGCAGAACGCCACAGGATGTTTTTGTGTTGGTTAAGGGCAGTCAGGTCTGGAGTGAACCACGGGCTATCTCTGTTCCTGGTTCTAAAGTTTTTGAATGCGGCATGCTTATTTAAGATTGTGAGGAAAGCACTTTTAAAGAATAACCAGGCATCTTCTACTGACAGAATGAGGTCAATATCCTTCCAGGATACCCGGGCCAGGTCGATTAGAAAGGCCTGCTCGCTGAAGTGTTTTAGGGAGCGTTTGACAGTGATGAGGGGTGGTCGTTTGACCTTCGACCCATTACGGATGCTGGCAATGAGGCAGTGATCGCTGAGATCCTGGTTGAAGACAGCAGAGGTGTATTTGGAGGGCAGGTTGGTTAGGATAATATCTATGAGGGTGCCTGTGTTTACGGATTTGGGGTTGTACCTGGTAGGTTTATTGATCATTTGTGTGAGATTGAGGGCATCAAGCTTAGATTGTAGGATGGCTGGGGTGTTATGCATGTCCCAGTTTAGGTCAGTTAGGTGAGCACAAGCTCTGAAGATAGATGGGGGGCAATCAATTCACATATGGTGTCCAGGGCACAGCTGGGGGCAGAAGATGGTCTATTGCAAGCGGCAATGGTGAGAGACTTGTTTCTGGAAAGGTGGATTTTTAAAAGTAGAAGCTCAAATTGTTTGGGCACAGACCTGGATTGTAAGACAGAACTCTGCAGGCTACCTCTGCAGTAGATTGCAACTCCGCCCCCTTTGGCAGTTCTATCTTGTCGGGAAATGTTATAGTTAGGGATGGACATTTTAGGGTTTTTGGTGGCCTTTCTAAGCCAGGATTCAGACACAGCTAGGACATCCGGGTTGGCAGATTGTGCTAAATAATCACTAACCAAAACAGCAATGGACAAGGCATATTGACATTAGGGAGAGGCATGCGTAGCTGAGTGATCATAGGGTCCAATGAGTAGCTGGACGGGCTGAAGACACGGCGATTCAGATAGCTAGTGGGCCGGGGCTAGCAGAAGGGCCTTAGAGGGACGTCGCGACGGAAGAAGTCTGTTGTTGTAGCTTATTGGTGCTTGCTTCGGGACAGGGACGTTAGCCAGGAGAAGCCAAATCGGATAGCAGCTAGCTAGCTGCGGTGATCCAGGTGAAGAGGTTCAGAGCTTGCGGTAGGAATCCGGTGATATGGAGAAAAAGGAGTCCGATAAGCTCTGGGTTGAAACACGCTGTACAGACTGGCAGGAGTTGTCCTGGCTAAAAGTTAGCTGATGACCGCTAGCAGTGGCTAGCTGACTACTAGTTAGTAGGTAGTTAGCTGGCTAGCTTTTGTTGGGGGTTCTGGTTCTGAGGTAAAGAAAATAGCAGATCCATACCACATTGGGTGAGGCAGGTTGCAGGAGAGTATGCTGAAGTTGTGGTTAAGAAAATATATATATATTGGCGGAATGACCCATTTGACAGCAGCGAATTCAAGGGTTTAGTACTAAGTAAATCAGGCAGTTTTATCTCTGAAGGGAAAACACACATTTCTTTGACCAGGAGATAGGTCTGATAATTGGAATTAAATGAAAGGAAGTGGAGAGGAGATACAAACTGTGGAATGATATCTGTATCTGATTTTTTTAACAAACTGTGGATAATGAAACATATTCTCAGTTATTGTTTGAACTGAGACTGCATCAAGGCCTTGCGGTCTAAAATGCTGAAATAAACCATTCAAATGTATTTACTCTTTACCTGTGCAATGTTATCGGCAAACCACTCATGTTTTGAGTGGCTATTCAAACTCGGGATAATCAAAACTAGAAGAGATAGATGGATATTATGAGAGGGACTATAATGATGGTGTACTGTTATAATATTCTCATAATTTCCTTCAATCTAGCAATCCATCAATCTACTCAGTCCCCCCTCTTTAATCTCTCTTTTCAACACCCTATCTCTGTCATCCCATCTCCATCTGCTCCTTTGTCTTTGTGTCCCTCCCAGCATTTTTATATTCAAATGTCTGTTTCTGTCCGTTGCTATAGAAGTTGCGTTCAAAAGCGCCGCTAATATAGAAGTTTCCAGACCGTTTGAAGATTTGCCCTTGTCATTACTGAAGGACCTCTATCTTCTCTGTGAAGATTCCCTCCAGAAGCCTTTCTCTGATGTGATAGGAAGGCTCCTCTCTCGTTTAAGGTCGACTCCTTTGCCACACACCAAAGACTGAGGCTGTCTCCCAAACGGCACCCTATTCCCTTTGTAGCGCACTACTTTTGACCAGAGCCCAATGTGCACTCGTCAAATCTAGTGCGCTAAGGGAATACGGTTCCATTTGGGACACAGCCTGACTCTCAAGCTTTGTTCCAGCTATCAGCCTCTCAACTACTGTGCCCAATCTCACCTGGATTGTTTTTAATGTTCTTTCCTCCACAATCTATGAGAGAGAGAAAGTATTTATGTGTCGAGTGTTTTTTGAGATGGTGGGTAGGGAGGGGTGTACATACTATAAAACACTTTTAATTAGATCCGTTTTTTAAGCCAAAAGAGGTGGGTGAGATTGTCACCTCCCTTGTTGCTTTTTGAAAGCAGTTGTTTGTGTTGCAATAAAACGTAGTGTAATAATGTAACGACCTCATAAAGAGGCTGCCTCTGTCTGCTGGAGCTGTTTATAGTGCAAGATTTCCCACTGCTCCTCTCTCTCTCTCTCACTCTCTCTCATTGTGGTGCCCCCTCTTTCTCTCTCCCTCCTTCCCTGCATTTTAATATTATCATTATTATCCCCCCCTCACCCCCTCTTCCCAGGGGAGTTGGCAGTTTAATGGTAAGCACCAATTATACTCTCCAAGATTACAGGGCCAAAATGGTGCTCTTATAGCACCCTTAACGTGGTTAACATACACACACGCATGCGCACACACACACTTACTTACAAACACACACACACACAGCTGCACTGCCCATTGAAGGCCAAAGCGTTCTCCAGAGAAACTGGATTGTGTTTTACTTTAGTATATTCAGGCCATGGGTTGACTGTCTGTTGGTGTGAAGCCAAATTCCATTGTTCACTCTGTATTCTGTTTACATTACAAAACAACCTCCAGTTCAAGCCCAGTTTTAAAGCTTGAGGTGGACAGAGAGGTTCTCTACAGTGTGAAAGGAGATCATTGGTTTTAGTTGTTGTGAATCTCAGAAAAGCGGCTCTCATGTCCACCCCCTCGGTGAGAAACCCACTTGTTGTGGCCCTCACAGCTAGAGAGCAAGGCCAACTGATACAGCCAGTGAACCAAGCCTTGCTTTGAGGAACTGCAGTTAGCAAGCATTAAAATGGGTAATATTGTCCCCTTCACAGTGTCATGTTTACACGCTGAATGGTTGGCCAAATGATCACTGCAGCAGATTGCTGTGTTGAGAACATCACAACAACACGCTGCCTGAGGGGAAGGAGATACAGAAGCAATGTACCATCCATCTTTCTATTCCACAGTCTATCCATCTACCCATCCATCCCACTCCTCCGCAGTCTATCCATCCAGTCATCTATTCTTGAATTCCTAAATCCATCCGTACAGTTGCCCATTCTTTTCCCCCTACAATCAACCCATTCCTTGACCATCCGTCCATATATCCATCAATACATCCATCCATGCATTTATAGGAATCCTAGCTCTCTCAAATCTCTCCAGGCCCAATATTATGCTGTTCATATCATTAACAAGATGCTGAAAGAATATAATATTAGGTATCACTTATCCACACACAGGCACACACATTCATCTGTAATTCCCTCTCATCCCTGCACCCCAGTTCCTTTTAAAAATACATAGAATATTTTGAACTTCTCTTATCTCCTTTTATTCTCAAATGAGGCCTTTTCTTTTTGGGTTATCATTGGATTTCATCACCACCACACTTTCAGTGGAGCAGCCTTATTGAGGTGCTACACTGCCCTCCTTTGGTCTGATTGAGAACTACACTTGTTTGTATGCGTAGGTGCAGGCCCATAGTAAGTGGGTCCGTATGTGCAGGGCGATATGTGCAGAGATGTTCACTAATCTTTGAGGTAGAGTCCAAGTCAAGTCTCAAGTCTTTTAGGGCCAAGTCTAAGTCAAGTCTCATGTCCCTTTTGGCAATGGCTTCCTGCCTGCTGTGGGTTAGGTCTATAGACCTTGTCAATTATTTGAAGAGACTCCCTTGTTCATTAGTCCGTACTTGTATTCAAGAAAGCACATCAGGCGCTATTTAAATCAAAATACATTTCCTTTTAAAATGTAGACTGTTTACATTAATACTAATAGTAATTGTACCAGATATGAAAAAAAGCAAACACAACATTTTAAAGTGCATGGTGTTTTGTGGAAGACATTGTCTATATTTTACATCATTCTGTCACACAAACAGAAAATCTGTTGGTGACGGAAGATAAATGACAAGTATGAATGTAAGCCCCTAAAGAAGATCTGGTGTAACCAATTACCTTCAGAAGTCACATAATTAGTTAAATAAAGTCCACCTGTGTGCCATATAAGTGTCAAATGATCTGTCACATGATATCAGTATATATACACACCTGTTCTGAATGGCCCCAGCGTCTGCAACACCACTAAGCAAGGGGCACCACCAAGCAAGCGGCACAATGAAGACCATGGAGCTCTCCAAACAGGTCAGGGACAAAGTTGTGGAGAAGTACAGATCAGGGTTGGGTTATAAAATAATATTTGAAAACTTTGAACATCCCACAGAGCAACATTAAATCCATTATTAAAAAATTGAAAGAATATGGCACCACAACAAACTTGCCAAGAGAGGGACGCCCACCAAAACTCACAGACCAGGCAAAGGATGGCATTAATCAGAGGCAACAAAGAGACCAAAGATAACCCTGAAGGAGCTGCAAAGCTCCACAGCGGAGATTGGAGTATCTGCACCGCTGGTCGAAGCGGCCTTTCAGACGATGGACAAGAGTGCAGACACGGCACCCCTATCTAGAGGAAGCACCGATCCTTGGTCCTGAATCCTATGATGTACTCAATCATGTCACTTGCCACAGTGTTCACTGAGAAAAATTGAAGAAATTGTTTTTTTTCCCCCTTTTTAATAATGCCACCTAGACCAGTCCAATAACCTATTTTTAAAATAAGTCAAAACTGAATAGTTGCTCTTTAAGTTTACTAAGAAAGTTCACTAGGTCAACAGTCAATGTGAAACCATGTCCCCTTAAAAAACAAACAAAAAATAAACAGACATTTCCTACATTATTTTTTGGACAATTTCATGAATTTAAAGTTAGTTGCCAAACACTGTCATAATTATATAATTTACAGCATATTATTTAAATATGACATGATTTCACATACTATGATAAACGATAGCTAACTTGTGCCCGTCCTAACAAGCTTAAGTTAAGATAAACGATAGCTTGACTTTTGCTTGCGTCTTAATGTTCCGATTGATATAGAAATAGCATACACAATGTCCACTTAATCAAATATGACGAAGTGCAAATATGAGTAACCACAATCCTCCTATTGAAATAGGTAGGTCCTCGTCTGCATATTTTTTTCTAGAATGCTTTTCAGCCCTCTGTATTAAACTACTTTCTCTGAGTTACAATGCCACCTGTTCCATCTTATCTGACAGAATGCACAACAAAAACTTATCCCAGTACTGAATTGTTCACGAGTCTCTCATCTAGAGTCCAAGTCAAGTCTCAAGTCAATTGATCACGAGTCTAAGTCAAGTCGCAAGTCATTTTCTTTGCGACTTAAGTGCGACTCGAGTCCAAGTCTCAGACTCGAGTTTCCATCTCTGGATATGTGTGTGTTGATGTATCTGTGTTTGTCTCCAATCCCAAGATGTTGGAGTTCTGTGATTTCTGCACCAGCACTGAAGCACTTTGAAAAAGTAATGGCTGGACTACATTCTGTACATGCATGAGCTTTTTTCCCATACTCCTCTGGGCTTCAAAAGGTCCAATGCATTCATTTCTATCTCAATATTAAATCCTTTCTGGGTAACAATTAAGAACTTTACTGTGACTGTATTTATTTTTTATTTTAATTGAAAACACACACACACACACACACACACACACACACACACACACACACACACACACACACCACACACACACACACACACACACACACATACATATACATATAATATATAAATAATATAAATCTTCCTAGCAAAGGGCAATTTCTCACCAGTAATTTTGCTAGCACTCTCTGGGAGTGGTCTGAGTTGGGAAGGGAAAACTGAAAGTTAGCTGTTATTGGCAGAGGTTTGGAACTCTCTTATTGGTCTATTAACTAATTTACCACATGGTGATGTCACCATGGAAGGCCAAAACAGGTTGAAATGCAGGCAGTCTTTTCAAACAGCTTACACTAAAAGGGCATTATTCCAATTTTCACAGTTTCACAGTATTATTCTAACCTCATAGAGTGGAAATATATATAAAACACAGGAAAATCCCATTTTTGACTGCCCTGGGCCGTTAACTGGGCCCCCTGTGTTTATGTGATGACATTAGCAGCCGGTCATAAGGGAACTTGGCTGTCCTCTCTGTCCCTCTGTTTGATTTTCTTTCTCCCTCCCGGTCCCATAGCTCCCTCTCTCTTTCACCCTCCTCCACTCTCTCCCTCTTAATCTCTCTCTACCTCTACCTTCCTCCCATTCCTTCATGGATACGGTTGGCTCAGGTGACCTTGACGATGGGAAATTGCGCTGAAACCAGAGAACGGAAAAGTCATTTTTTTCCACCCAGAATTCTGCTGACAGTTCATCTGTGAATGGGCTGTGGAGTCTGAAGCAAGGAAAATACAGTGTCACAGTTAAGCAGACAGATCTGGAGAGAGAGGAGGGTAAAAGAGAGAGAGAGGGGGTGAAAGCGAGAGGGGGTGAAAGAGAGCAAGAGCAAGAGAGAGGTCTTTGATGTTGCTGTGCCTCTGAAATGGTCTACCTCCAGGTGCCTTCAGCAGCATCCAAATGGGAATCCAAGACTGGCAATATGACACACTCTCTCTCTCTCTCTCTCTCACACACACACACTAGATGCACATAGACGCATGCATACACCCCTACACATGCATGTATAAAGCCTTGTGTCACTGTAATTGGTGGCACACATGCATCTGTGTGTGTGTGTGTGTGTGTGTGTGTGTGTGTGTGTGTGTGTGTGTGTTTGTTTATGTAAAGTATGTCATTAGAGTGGCCGGTATGAGTGGTAGAATGACAGAGCCATATGTTCCTGACATCCACAGTCTTGTTCTGACTGGGCCACCTGCGGTGTGGAACACAGATATATGAAATAGGCTTATTAGACATAGCACACTTTTTTCAGCTCAAATCTGGGCTTTAGCCCCCACACTGACAGGACTGCTCATTACACACACATGCATACTGGTACAGACAGACTGACAGAGGAGCCAACCAACATTACAGAAAGAGACATTGATGTAAATAAGATGAACATAACAGCCAGCAGTGATGGATTTGCATACGGTGGCTCTCACACGTCACCCCTGCATGGGTCAAACACCCACTCACACACAACCAGGCTGTGGTGTTGTGCTCCAGTGCGCGCGCGCGCGCGCGCGCGCGCCCACACACACACACACACACACACACACACACACACACACACACACACACACACACACACACACACACACACACACACACACACACACACACACACACACACACACACACACACACACACACACACACACACACACACACACACACACACACACACACACACACACACGGCAGGCAGTGACAGTTTTGCATAGCGGCGGCTGGCGGATCAGGCCTTCACGGGTTCACGCTTCCAGAATGTTCTAGTGGGCAGCGGACCTCAAAGATCAACCACAACAGCGCTTGTTTCCCCCGACAACCTTAGAGCCAACTTGACCGACCTCCGACACCAAACGCAAACACACACACACACACACACACACACACACACACACATTATGAACACAGGAACATACTAACACCAAAAAAAGACCACATACACAAACATTTTACTCACTGAGACACAGTCTCTCTCTCTTTCTCCATCTCTTAAAAGCTCCATTAAAGTCTTCAGTCACCCTTTCAAAGGCTTTCGCTTTACATTCTGTCGTCTTGGTGGGTAAGTGTTCCAGGCACCATGCATTTTCTCTCTCTATCTCTGTCGTGTGTGTGTTTGTGTGTGTGTGTGCATGCGTAACAGTTAATTGCTCCAGGGTTTTTCTGCCCCGCAAATTGAATTCAGTGACATCTCTCCATTGCCCCTGCACTCCTCCGAGCCCACTGCACTCACCACCCTTCCAACCCTTGACCTCCGGTTGGCATGGCAACCTGAAGCCTTAATCATTTCTGCCCTTTGGTTAATGAGGAATCCGACACACACACACACACACACACACACACACCTACGTCAGAGAAGTTTGACTCATTGAGCTGCAAATCTACCGGTTAAGCAGCACTCTGATGGAAACAAATGGAGAAAAAAACTTAGCAAAAAAAGAAACGTCCCTTTTTCAGGACCCTGTCTTTCAAAGATAATTCGTAAAAATCCAAATAACTTCACAGACCTTCCTTGTAAAGGGTTTAAACACTGTTTCCCATGATTGTTCAATGAACCATAAACAATTACTGAACATGCACCTGTGGAATGGTTGTTAAGACACTAACAGCTTACAGATGGTAGGCAATTAAGGTCACAGTTATGAAAACTTATGACACTAAAGAGGCCTTTCTACTGACTCTGAAAAACACCAAAAGAAAGATGCCCAGGGTCCCTGTTCATCTGCGTGAACGTGCCTTCGGCATGCTGCAAGGAGGCATGAGGATTGCAGATGTAGCCAGGGCAAAAAATTGCAATGTCCGTACTGTGAGATGCCTAAGACAGTGCTACAGGGAGACAGGACGGACAGCTGATTGTCCTCGCAGTGGCAGACCATGTGTAACAACACCTGCACAGGATCGGTACATCCGAACATCACACCTGTGGGACAGGTATAGGATGGCAACAACAACTGCCCGAGTTACTCCAGGAACGCACAATCCCTCCATCAGTGCTCAGACTGTCCGCAATAGGCTGAGAGAGGCTGGACTGAGGGCTTGTAGGCCTGTTGTAAGGCAGGTCCTCACCAGACATCACCGGCAACAACGTCGCCTATGGGCACAAACCCACCGTCGCTGGACCAGACAGGACTGGCAAAAAGTGCTCTTCACTGATTTGGTCTTTTTGATTTTTTTTCACTGATTTTGTTTTGTCTCACCAGGGGTGATGGTCGGATTCACGTTTATCGTCGAAGGAATGAGAGTTACACCGAGGCCTGTACTCTGGAGCGGGATCGATTTGGAGGTGGAGGGTCCGTCATGGCCTATGGCGGTGTGTCACAGTATCATTGGACTGAGCTTGTTGTCATTGCAGGAAATCTCAACGCTGTGCATTACAGGGAAGACATCCTTCTCCCTCATGTGGTACCCTTCCTGCAGGCTCATCCTGACATGACCCTCCAGCATGACAATGCCACCAGCCATACTGCTCATTCTGTGCGTGATTTCCTGCAAGACAGGAATGTCAGTGTTCTGCCATGGCCAGCTAAGAGACCGGATCTCAATCCCATTGAGTACGTCTGGGACCTGTTGGATAGGAGGGTGAGGGCTAGGGCCATTCCCCCCAGAAATGTCCGGGAACTTGCAGATGCCTTGTTGGAAGAGTGGGGTAACATCTCACAGCAAGAACTGGCAAATCTGGTGCAGTCCATGAGGAGGAGATGCACTGCAGTACTTAATGCAGCTGGTGGCCACACCAGATACTGACTGTTACTTTTGATTTTGACCCCCCCTTTGTTTAGGGACACATTATTCAATTTCTGTTAGTCACATGTCTGTTGAACTTGTTCAGTTTATGTCTCAGTTGTTGAATGTTGTTATGGTCATACAAATATTTACATATGTTAAGTTTGCTGAAAATAAAATGCAGTTGACAGTGAGAGGACGTTTCTTTTTTTGCTGAGTTTACAATGCAACACAGCATGGTTTGGCGGCCAATCATCATCAATAAGAATGCTTAGAGACGGAGACCCATTCCCTGAGGACAAAATCAACGCTACGCATCACTTTAGTAAACACATCTGCTTAAGATCAACTGATAGGTATTCTCTTGCTGTCAATCAGACAGATAACACAGCAAAGATTTTCAAAACCTACAAATGTGTGGCTTTACCGTACAGTCGCAGCATTTTATCCAATGGATGTGCACTTCCTTGCATTGATACAACGTCTGAAATGTGAGATCCGTGTCTCAGTGTGTGTGTTGAATCGGGAGTGCTGCCGCTACAGTGTTTGTGAAAGGCCTGCTGCTCTGTGCTCTTGTGTTGTAATGTAATTAACTGAGCAGTGTGGGCACCCTCTGAAGAGTCACAGTGACCCCTACAGGGACCTAGTGGAATAGCATGGACAGAGCACCAATCACTGCAAAGCAATGGAACCTCCCACATTAATTATTAGTGTTGTTTATATACTATAGCAGGGATCATCAACTACATTCAAACTGCGGCCAATTTTTTACTTGAGTGGATGGTCAGGGGCCGGAACATAATTACAAATCATTTGTAGACAAAAAATTGACTGCAAGAAGGCCATACAGGCATATTTGAGTAAAACATAATAATTTCCAAAATTAAAATCACTTGGAGCTGATTTTACAGTCTTTTATGTACAACAATATGCTCAGAAAACTTGGGGGAAAATCACCCACAGGCAGTGATGGAAAAGAGTACCCAATCGTGATACTTGAGTAAGAGTATAGATATCGTAATAGAAAGTTTCTCAAGTAAAAGTTAGTCACCCAGTAAAATACTACTTGAGTAAAAGTCTATAAGTATTTGGTTCGAAATATACTTAAGTATCAAATGTAAATGTCTGCTAAAATATACTTAAGTATGAAAAGTAAATATAATTTACAATTCCTTATATTAAGCAAAGCAGATTCCATCATTTTCTTGATTTTTTAATTTTCAGATAGCCAGGGGCACACTCCAACACTCAGACATAATGGACAAATTATGCATTTGTGTTTACTGATTCTGCCAGATCAGAGGCAGTAGGGATGACCATGTGTTCTCTTGATAAGTTCTCTTGACAATTGTTCTGTCCTGCTAAGCATTCAAAATGTAATGAGTACTTTTGTGTGTCATGGAAAATGTATGGAAGAAAAAGTACATTCTTTTCTTTAGGAATGTAGTGAAGTAAAAGTAAAAGTTTTCAAAAACATAAATGGTAAAGTAAGAGATACCCCCCAAAACGACTTAAGGAGTACTTTACACCAACGCCTGCAGGCCGCAAGTTGGGGAACCCTGTACTGTAGTATTCACTGTAGTGTTTTTTCGCAAAAACACTACGGTGAATAGGCCTACTACATAAAGTCTGCAAAAACATTACAGTGAATACTATATAGTATTTACTGTAGGGTTTTTACAGACACAAGTGTTTTTGCCGACATTACTGTAGTATTTAACCTACTACAGTGTTTTATTTTAGCAGATCACTGTAGTATTCTATAGTAGGCTATTTAAAGTTTACTATTAGTGATGGGCAGTTCGCGAACTATTGGTTATTTTTGAAAGATACATTTTACTGACTCGAGAGTCATGATTCGTTTTTCCTGAATGACTCGTTATTTGTTGTCGTTCGTTTGACCTGCGTGTCGCAATGAATCCTATAGCAGGGTTATGCGCTCCCCCGGATCAGCGGCTCCCGAGACATCCTCCGACCACCAACTGGAAAATAGATCATGCTGAAGAGAAGAAAAATATATGTTTAGAAAACTGATAATTGATCGCATGGTGCAATAGTTAATGCAATGCATTGATTCTTTAATGTTGATGGACACAGCTTTGTAGAACCCAAACGTACACAGCTTGCCTCAGCTAAACACCAGAGAACGAATCGTTTGCGTGACTGCTGCAGTTCGAGAACGATATTGTGCTCATCTCTCACGCAGCAGTCAAGCAATTGGATTCCGCCAAGATTCGTTCACAATCTAGTCCGGTAGCGCACGCAACTGAAACTCGTTTCAAATGTATCAATAAATAATGTTATTTGTATGCCTAGCAATCACAAACGTACATTGTTTGAATCACACTATCATAAGTCTCAGTCAGAAACGACAGTTCCAATAAGCCTCCTATGATGAACAAGAGGCTTGTAGATTCATGACTCTTTCGAGTTTATCGCTCGCCATCATTCGATAGCGCTGGAGATTACTGTATGAAATGAACGAAATGAGTCGAAAGGTGAGTTCCTTTAACTGAACGAGTTGAACAGATCTGAGTCAGTAAACAGAGCCAAACTTCCCATCACCATTTATATATCATCACTATTACTGTAGTGTTTTTAGTGACATTACTGTAGTATTGTTTATGTTTTATTATCTTTGACATAGAAAATGGAGGCTTTCTTAAATCAGGAAACCTACTGGAGAAATACTAAAAGAGCAAATGTCCCATAACCTGTAGGTAGGTAGAACTGTGGTCCGAACAGATAGGAAAGAGCAGAAGCTCTGAACTATAACCTGTAGAGAACACAATATATGGTCTATCCTTGGCATGTAGGTTTCTCACTCATGGGTGGCACACACTGGTATATGTGGGAGAGGAATGGTTTGTGTATATGCAAGTAAATTACTGTAGTATTACTATAGTTTAAAAAACTATAGTGTTTTTTGCAGACATTACTGTTGTATTTACTACAGGTTTTTTTATAATACTATACTATTTACTATAGTATTCTACAACATTCTATAGTAAGGACTACACATGATCGAGGAATACTACAGTGTGTAGTATAGTATTCTATAGTATACTACAGTTTACTACATAATTATAAAGTAAAGTACTGTAGTATTTTTGTTCCTGTGGACTGGCTAGAATGGTATTAATGACAGACGACTAGCGACAACAATGACACAGACAACACTGTGTTCCCAGTTTGGTTTGATGTCCAAACCTGTACACAGTGTATCTTCCTCCTCCCCAGCCATCATTAAGATCGGAGAGAAGACAAGAGTGATGCTATCAGACCAGGGAATTGGGTTTGGTGGGTGGGGGGTGCTTTTTTAATTGAGTGTGGTGTGCAATAGCGGATTGTGGAGTGTTGTGTGACAGGAGGTTAGCAGTGTTATCTCCGCTGATCTAGGAAGTGATATGGAGCTGTGGAGATATTAAACCTCTTGTGTCTTATCGAGAGAGACGCACACACACACCTAGGTTAACGTGACATCCTGTTGTAGCACCCTACACAACAGGTACGGCTTAACACTCTGTCCAGCGTTGTTTCATTGAAATTAGATCATCTCTCTCCTGGGCAATGTTTTTAGCTTTTGAATTACATCCCCTATCAGAAAGGAAGGAATTGTTCGTTGAGAAGTTAATCTTTCCTTTTCCCCGCTCAGTTTTTGTTATGTGGATTGGTGATTTAACACCGCTGCGTATGGACAGACTGCCCACTGGGCATGGGCGTCAATTCAACGCCTGTTCCACGTTGGTTCAGCGTAATTTCATTGAAATGCCTCGCTCCAACCCCAATTCAGTTCAGTGCAATTCAATTCAATTCAACTTTATTATTCTATTGACGGGCAATCAAACAGAACGGGCATAGCACTGTTTCTGTATTTCCCCATGAAAACACTACAGTTTAATGGAGGTGAGGCAGAGCGTTAATGCCATAAAAGTCCATAAAAGCCTAAAAGTGGTGTCTCCATTTGGGCTTGGGAAGCCAATTGCCGCCGGCGCCGTCTTGGCTCCATCTAGCCAACCTGTTACCGTGGACTCCACTTTGAAACGATTAAGCCTGTGATGCCTTTGTTCAGTTTGGCTTTGATAAGCCTATGAGAACAGGGGCAATTTTGGCTTTGTAAAGCCTATGTGGAGTGGGTCCATGTTGGCTCTGCAGAGCCTTAAAGCAGGGCTCCACGTTTCCCCTGATAAAGTGATCATCATGGTGGCAGTGAACCATCCTTGGGGAGAGGAGAGGTAGTTACAGAATCATAATGGTCCCCTTTTGTCTCAAATTACCTCCTCCACTCTGGGCATCGTCCCCCTTTATCACATGTAATTGAATCACGGTGGAGCCAGAGGGATTCTCCAAAAAACAGTGACAAAAAAAACAGAGCCACAGTAGGAAGAAAAGAGAACAGAGGAATTGTCTTTATATATATAAAACAATCATTACCACTAGTAAATATAAAAAGGGCCAAGTTTTAATCCCTGGGATAGAAAAACTGAAGCATAGTGATATGAGATCTTTTCAGGTACATTACATAAGATCCAGGTTGTGTCGGAAAAACTTTTACCTTTATAGTGCAATACTTTCAACCAGGGCCCATAGGTTAGTTGTGTACTATATAGTTCACTATAATTCATGTGTGTGTCATATATTGAAGCTATGCTGCTGGAATCTGGGGTTGTGAAGAAGACAAAACAGACAACTCTATTCCAAACAGAGCCATAAGATGTTCCCTTGGAGTGAATAAGCTTGCTCCAAGCCTTGATATTCAAGGAAACATGGGAGCATTGTGAAATAAGACAGAGGGGGGAAATGATTTGATTATGGAACCATCTTATCAATATGCCAGAGGGAAGGATAACAACCCCAAAAATATATACTGGGATAAAACATAACTACCTTGGATGAAGGAAGTCAATGACAAGTATGTGGACACCTGCTTGTTGAACATCTCATTCCGAAATCATGGGCATTAATATGGAATGTAACTAAGGGGCCTAGCCCAAACCATGAAAAACAGCTCCAAACCATTATTACTCCTCCGCCAAACTTTACAGTTAGCACTATGCATTGGAGTAGGTAGTGTTCTCCTGGCATCCGCCAAACCCAGATTCGTCTGTCAGACTGCCAGATGGTGAAGCGTGATTCATCACTCCAGAGAACGTGTTTCCACTGCTCCAGAGTCCAATGGCAGCGAGCTTTACACCACTCCAGCCAATGCTTGGCATTGTGTATGGTGATGTTAGGCATGTGTGGCTCCTCACCCATGGAAATTCATTTCATGAAGCTCCGACAAACAGTTGATTCCAGAGGCAGTTTGGAACTCGGTAGTGAGTGTTGCAAACGAAGGCAGACGATTTTTGAGCAACCCGCTTCAGCACTCGGCTGTCCCGTTCCATGAGCTTGTGTGGCCTACCACTTTGCAGCTGAGCCATTGTTGCTCCAAGACATTTCCACTTCGCAATAACAGCATTTACAGTTGACCGGGGCAGCTCTAGCAGGGCAGAAATTTGACTAACTGACTTGATGGAAAGGTGGCATCCTATGACGGTGCAAAGTTGAAAGCCACTGAGCTCTTCAGCACCGGCCATTCTACTGCCAATGTTTCCCTATGGAGATTGCATGGCTGTGTGCTCAATTTTACACACCTGTCAGCAACGGGTGTAGCTGAAATAGCCAAATCCACTCATTTGAAGGAGTGTCCACATACTTTTGGCCATGTAGTGTATTTAAGGAAGCTGATCTTCAACATATATTTAGAAACAAGTTATGATGCAATGTCAACCTGATCAAACACAAGTTAACCATTAGCTACAAAGAAAAATTGCTGATACATGGCTAAAACCAAAACTCAGAACTTACAACCAGATCAAAAATAGCTATGTTCCAGAACCCTATGTCACCTCTCACCTAACAAGAAGTCAAAGGTTCTTGTGTGCCCAGTTGAGAACAAGTATTGAAGTAGGTAGGTTCAATGTCATAGATGAAGAAGAGTGGCTGTGTACAGTCTGCAATTTTACGGGAGATCGAGAATGAACTGCACTTTAAACATTTTATTGTACTTCATATGAGGATGTAAGAGTAACATGTTTGAAAAAATGCAGTGACAGAAACCAGAACTATTCTGGAGTAGTGATGAAGAAAAACTTGAATGGCAATTCAAAAAAGAAGTGTTCCTGGTTGCAGATTTTGTTTCCAAAGCGTGGAAGACAAGACAAGATAAGTTGTATAACTGAAAGGTTTTTGTTTTTTGTATTTCAATTGTATTCATTTCAGCAAGAATGCAAATGTGTATGTACACTGCATAATACATGTACAGTGCGAGTCAAAAGTTTAGACACACCTACTCAAGGGTTTTTCTTTATTTTTACTATTTTCTACATTGTAGAATAATAGTGAATACATCAAACTATGAAATAACACATATGGAATCATGTAGCAACCAGAAAAAAAGTGTAAAACAAATCAAAATACATTTTAGATTCTTCAAAGTAGCCAAACTTTGCCTTGATGACAGCATTGAACACTTTCGCATTCTCTCAACCAGTTTCACCTGGAATGCTTTTCCAACAGTCTTGAAGGAGTTCCCACATATGCTGAGCAATTGTTTGCTGCTTTTCCTTCACTCTGCAGTCCAACTCATCCCAAACCATTTCAATTGGGATGAAGTCGGGTGATTGTGGAGGCCAGGTCATCTGATTCAGCACTCCATCCCTCTCCTTAGTCAAATAGCCCTTACAGAGTCTGGAGGTGTGTTTTGAGTCAGATGGGATGGCGTATCGCTGCAGAATGCTGTGGTAACCATGCTGGTTAAGTGTGTCTTGAATTCTAAATAAATCACTGACAGTGTCACCAGCAAAGCACCCCCACATCATCACACCACCTCCTCCATGCTCCACGTGGCAACCCCACATGCGGAGATCATCCATTCACCTACTCTGCGTCTCACAAAGACACAGTGGTTGGAACCCAAAATCTCAAATTTGGACTCATCAGACAAAAGAACAGATTTCCACTCGTCTAATGTCCATTGCTCCTGTTTCTTGGCCCAAGCAAGTCTCTTCTTATTATTGATGTGGTTTCTTTGCAGCAATTTGACCATGAAGGCCTGATTCACGCAGTCTGAACAGTTGATGTTGAGATGTATCTGTTACTTGAACTCCGTGAAGCATTAACTCTGAGGTGCAGTTAACTCTAATGAACTTATCCTCTGCAGCAGAGGTAACTCTGGGTCTTCCTTTCCTGTAGCGGTCCTCATGAGAGCCAGTTTCATCATAGTGCTTAATGGTTTTTGTGAATGCACTTGAAGAAACTTCTAAAGTTCTTGAAATGTTCCAGATTGACTGACCTTCATGTCTTAACCTGTTGGGGGTAGGGGGCAGTATTGACACGGCTGGATAAAAAACGTACCCGATTTAATCTGGTTACTACTCCTGCCCAGTAACTAGAATATGCATATAATTATTGGCTTTGGATAGAAAACACTCCAAAGTTTCTAAAACTGTTTGAATGGTGTCTGTGAGTATAACAGAACTCAAATGGCAGGTCAAAACCTGAGAGATTCCTTTACAGGAAGTGGCCTGTCTGACCATTTATTGGCTTTCTTTGACATCTCTTTCCAAAACTTAGGATCTCTGCGGTAACGTGACACTTCCCACGGCTCCAATAGGCTCTCAGAGCCCAGGAAAAACCTGAATGTCGTCATTCCAGCCCCAGGCTGAAACACATTATCGCCTTTCTCAAGTGGCCGATCAGGGGACAATGGGCTTAGGCGTGTGCACTGGCCGCCCCCGTCTTTCTGTTTTTTCCTCTGTTTACCGAAAAGGAGATTCCCAGTCGGAATATTATCGCTTTTTTACGAGATAAATTGCATAAAAATGTATTTTAAATAGCGGTTGACATGCTTCGAAGTACGGTAATGGAATATTTAGAATTTTTTTGTCACGAATAGCGCCATGCTCGTAACCCTGATTTACCATTTCGGATAGTGTCTGGAACACAGAAACAAAACGCCGCTATTTGGATATAACGATGGATTATTTGGGACCAAACCAACATTTGTTATTGAAGTAGAAGTCCTGGGAGTGCATAGCCCAGCCCAGAGAGGTTAAGTAATGATGGACTGTCATTTCTCTTTACTTATTTTAGCTGTTCTTGCCATAATATGGACTTGGTCTTTTACCAAATAGGGCCATCTTCTGTATACCACCCCTACCTTGTCACAACACAGCTGATCGGCTCAAACACATTAAGAAGGAAAGAAATTACACAAATTAACAAAGCACACCTGTTATTGAAATGCATTCCAGGTGACTACCTCATGAAGCTTGTTGAGAGAATGCCAAGAATGTGCAAAGCTGTTATCAAGGCAAAGGGTGGCTACTTTGAAGAATCTCAAATATAAAATATATTTTGATTTGTTTAAAGCTTTTTTGGTTACTACATGATTCCATATGTGTTATTTCATAGTTGTGATGTCTTCACTGTTATTCTACAATGTAGAACATATTAAAAATAAAGAAAACCCCAGGAATTAAAACCCCAGTCCAAACTTTTGACTGGTACTGTATGTATGTAGGTATGTGCATATATTAATATGATAATTTGATTTGTATACACCAAATGCATTGTTTTATAAGCCCACGTGGGCTGGGCATCATGAAGATGCCTGACACTATTCTTTTTTTCAGTTGGGATACAGCCTGAATTCAAACCAGGGTGCCTGTGGTGACGCCTCTAGCACTGAGATGCAGTGCCTTAGACCGCTGCGCCACTCAGGAGCCCAAGAAAATAAATACATCTTAGAAATGAAATAAGGCTTAGGTGCCATTTCAGACACAGCATGGATTGATGATCCTCACCTCTCAGATTATGAGACAGTTAAAGCCCTATCCCTCCGCCACCAGGACGCTTACAGAGATTAAATAGGACCTAAGGGATTACACAGTCGGAGGATGTGTTACCGTGACGATGAGGAGGTGGTGTATCATGTCATCGCAGAAAAGGTCATGAGGAAACAGGCTCAACTGGCTAATGGGACGACGCGATCTATGGCTCTGGGTGGATTTATCTTGTCTGGTCTGTCACGTTCAATGCACTATGGCTCCTCTATCTAGTGACTAAGGCTGTTTTTGATCGTCCACTGATGAGGAAAATGGAGGGAGAGGTGGAACTGTTACTGACACAAAAGAGTGAGCAGCAGTGAATGGATGAATGAAGTAGATCACAACGGCTGTCTTTACACAGCCACCCTATCCTTTCTGACTGTCCACACTCAGTCGTGTGACCCATATCAGATTTGCGCATTCATACTGATGTATCCTCTGGAGTAGCACCATAGAGAATGATAGAGGCCTCTAGTGGCCAAAAGGCCATTTTAGCATGGGCAGTGCTATTGAGGGCTTCTTTTTTTAGTTTATTAATTTAATTAAACCATTAAAAAAAAAAATAACAAGTACACATAAAACTTGAAAAAGCCATACTTGCACATGAGTAATATCATTTTAATGTAGTCAACTGGGTGGGACTTGCAACTTCATCGGTTGATCCCTCCTGATGATACTGTTGGAGTCATGTCCAAACAGGTCACCAGGAGGGATCAGCCAATCGTGACTACTTCAAAATGGAGATTGCCTCAATGGCACCGCCCGTGCGCTAATAGACACCATAATTGGTAGTATGTAAGGATACACTCTCTATAGCTGTGTTCGAATACTCATACTAACCATACTATTTGTGACATAAATTGAGTATATAGTATGCTTATTGGTCATAGTATGGATATAGTTAGTATGCCAAAAGTTCCCAGAATGCTCTGAGTTTACAAACGGACAATCTGACAATGCTCTGAATTTACGAACGCCCAGAGTGCACTCTGAGCGCTTCTGGCACTCCAGATTGAATTTAAGAACACACCCTAAGTCATAAAATGTCTAGCTAGTAAGTTATTATGCTAACAAGCTAGCAAGAGGTTGCATAGCAACAGCATCAACTTCCGGTAGACAGACGAAGCGCTAGTATGCTAACCTGAAAGGTTACCGTTCGTTTACAATATACTAAAATGAAATAATAGTATGTAGTATATACTCATTAAGTATGTAGTATACAGTATATTAGTATGGGTATTCAAACACAGTTTATTAGTAGCACACAGATACAATCAATCTCCCAAGTGGCGCTGCGGTTTAAGGCACTGCATCGCAGTGCTAGAGGTGTCACTACAGACCCTGGTTTGACCCCGGCCTGTATCACAACCAGCCGTGATCGGGAGTCCATTAGGGCGGAGCACAATTGGCCCAGCGTTATCCGGGTTAGGGGAAAGTTTGGCCGAGGTAGGCCGTCATTGTAAATAATTTGTTGACTTGCCTAGTTAAATAAAGGTTAAAATGCTCATTTCCTGTCACTGTTCCTTTAAATTTTGTGGTGGTTGTCATGGTAACGCCAGGTCATGTGCAACTCCCCCCAAAGAAATCGCTTCAAAGCATAAAAATCTGACCTGAGCATCCAGACAGATGTCGCATATGGAGGATGGGGTTTGTGTCAGGATTCTGATCCATATATGGAAGTGGTATAAATCGGAAGTCAAAAGATCAGATTCCATGTTGTTTTCAAGCTGTTTACACATGAGGGAAAAGAGCAGACATGCAAATAATGGCACTCAGGTTGCTGAAACATGTTGTGGGCATAACCATAACATTGAACACACTCTTATAACACGTCATAGGATAATACCCTATTCAGCTACGGAAGAAAAGAACGCCCATCAGTATAACTCACCTCTATTCAATAAAGCTAATTGATAGACCATCCATAGAGCATAATAACCATAACATGTACCACCCATCATATGATGCACACTACCCATAAAACACCAAGCTCCTTCCTGTCGCAGCCCGCGGCTGACGAGGCTGTCTGCTTTCTCTGGCTAATGAAGAGAGGAGCGGAGAAGACGAACAATGTCCAGTTAATCTGGAAGACATTTTAAAGGGGCTCAAGTTAAGGCTTGTTATATTACACGATAAATCACCTTACAGTAATAAAGAAGAGAAAGGAGAGATTGTCCCCGCTGTGTTGAAGAGTGGGGCCTCGTTCTAAGAGATATCCTCTGTCTATGTCCACTCCAGGTCACACGTGTGGGTGCCTGTAGTGTGTAAATGGGCATGTGCATGTAGGCTTGTGTGTTTGCATATTACTCCTAGTGTTGCATAGAAAAGGCTAGAAGACGATCATCTTAATTCATGACAAACATTTCTCAGAACTAGTACATTGCAAAAGTCCTGGGAAACTAGGAACATAATGTACTTAATGCATGTCCCTGGGAGAGAGATTGTCTTGAAAGTCCCTTTCAGTTTGAAGAGGGAAAATAAAGAAAGTAATTCTCTCTGAACTGGCTCTCGGATGTAGACAGTAGAGAGAGTGATCGCCCTAGGCTCTGGCCCACTTCCTGCTTTCAAAACAAACCAGAACCACCCATCTTTATTGTATTGTGAGAGAGAATGTTGCAAACTAATACAGCCAAAACACCCAGAGTTTTTGATCAGCTGCATTTGTTCCTGACTTTTTCTTATATAAAAACTAAATTAGAAAGCTGTTTACTTTTCTCGTATTTTTCAAGGCGGCTGCTGTGGAGGTGGAATAAGAATGCGAGCTCGTGTATAATATGCTGATGTCCTGCAATACCATGATAACCATCACCATAAAAACAGTGTCAGGTGAGATTAAAATAGACCAAACCGTGCTGTCTATTTCTCTTTAATCATAACATCTCCACATATATGAAATGTTTATAAAGGAAGTGGGTGAGAGGGGAGGATGAAGCAGGAGCAAGGCAAGAGAGAGAGCAAAATATTGAAGTCTAACTATTCTCCCACTTGCTGTATGATGCAGAGAGAGGGGAAGAAACAGAGAATTCATTGAGATGAACTAGAATCCCTCGAAGGGCTCTTTGGCTAACAGAAACAGATAGCATATTTCATTAGCCTCTCCAGGTGATGTATAATCACGGTGGCTCTTCACTTTTTCACTGTGAGATTACATTCATTTATCAGCTGGGTTTCCTCTCCCTCCCTTCTTCTCATCCCCAACCCTCTCTATCCCTTAATTCCTCTCCTTTTCCTCACACTCACTTTCTCCCCCCCCCTTCTCCTCTCTCTCAACCCTCTCCTCTCTCTCGCTCTGTTTCAGACTGGTGTTTATTAATAGCTTTCTGCATGGTTGGAGACCATTGCTGGGAGATTGAGTCGCTGTGTTATCCCAAACCCAGTGATAAACTATTTTTAATTAAACCTTATGAAACAATATTGAAAACTACCGAGCTGTGCCTAATTTTTCCACCACCTAGCTAGCCACAAACGCCCAGTATGTGTGCACACACACACACAACGTCATTCTAGGTGACATGCTACCCTCCAAGTGTATTGACATGCAGGTAAACCACTCTCTCTTTTCTATCACTATCATACTTTGCTGAATGTCAAGGATACAACCCTACCGCATTTTCCTTCACAGAGGAGAAACAAGAAATGAATTTAATACGGTGACGTTTTAAAGAGCGGTGTGGATGGAACACCTTGGTCCTGGTATCGTTCGTCCACTCCTCTACTCTCCTTCTCTTGAACCCTTTCATTCTCAGAATGAAGTAAAGCTTCTGAGTGGTTCATTTAGACCTCTCCCACTAACGACCTCATTAGTCCATTTGGTAATTAAGCAATTAACTCCAGATTAGCTATTGATTAATGTTTTCTGTGAATAATGTTTCTCAATGGGATAGTACTGGTTAAATATTAAACCTCTGGTAATGAGAAACTGATTGATTACATCAGCAGATTAATTAGAAAAGCACATGTACAATGGCTCATTATCTCGTTAACACACTTGTTCACATGATATAATCTTTCTTTGGTACTAGCCTAATACTATAGGCTAGGTGGCATTTGGGGTTTGTACCTTACGGCTCATGATAATACAGCAGATGACTCATGGGCATGGATTATCTCTCTGTTGATAACGTTGAGGCGGGGACATGGATTTAATAACTGCAAGACCATACACCCATATTTGCCCAATGACTGTCAACTCACTTATTCTCATTTAAAATGGACACCGATGTTGATATAAATACACTATATATACAAAAGTATGTGGACACCCCTTCAAATGAGTGGATTCGGATATTTCAGCCACAGCTGCTGCCGACCGGTGTATAAAATATGCACAGCTATGCAATCTCCATAGACAAATATTGGCAGTAGAATGGCCTTACTGAAGAGCTCAGTGACTTTCAACGTGGCACCATCGTAGGATGCCGCCTTTCAACAAGTACATTCGTGGCCTGCTAGAGCTGCCCCGGTCAACTGTAAGTGCTGTTATTATGAAGTGGAAACATCTAGGAGCAAGAACGGCTCAGCCACGAAGTGGTAGGCCACACAAGCTGACAGAACGGGACTGCCGAGTGCTGAAGCACGTAGAGCATAAAAATTGCCTGTCCTCGGTTGCAACACTCACTACCAAGTTCCAAACTGTCTCTGGAAACAACGTCAGCACAAGAACTGTTCATCGGGAGATTCATGAAATGAGTTTCCATGGCTGAGCAGCCTCACACAAGCCTAAGATCACCATACGCAATGCCAAGTGTCTGCTGGAGTGGTGTAAAGCTAGCCGCCATTGGACTCCGGAGCAGTGGAAACACCTTCCTGGAGTGATGAATCACGCTTCACCATCTGGCAGGCCGACAGACGAATCTGTGTTAAGCAGATGCCATGAGAACGCTACCTGTCCGAATGCATAGTGCCAACTGTAAAGTTTGGTAGAGGACGAATAATGGTCTGGGCTGTTTTTCATGATTCGGGCTCGGCCCCTTAGTTTCGGTGGGAAATCTTATTGCAACAGCATACAATGACATTCTAGATGATTCTGTGCTTCCAACTGTGGCAACAGTTTGGGGAAGGCCATTACCTGTTTCAGCATGACAATGCCCCCGTACACAAAGCGAGGTCCATACAGAAAAGGCTTGTCGAGAACACTTTTTGGATGAATTAGAATGCCAAACACGGGCCTAATTGCCCAACATCAGTGCCCGACCTCACTAATGCTCTTGTGGCTGAATAAAAGCAAGTCCTAGCAGCATAGTTCCAACATCTAGTGGAAAGCCTTCCCAGAAGAGTGGAGGCTGTTTAATTACAGTGGTACAATAGTAGAGTATCCTGAAGTAGTCTCTGCTCAGAGGTACAGCAACAACAAAGGGGTATGCACACGACAAAACTGAATAAGCAAAGATTCAATACGCACGCACACACACAGCCCTATTTAGAATAGGTAAGGATCTGGCCCTGCGCTCTGGTCGTTGATGTATTGATGCGTTTAATCAGTGTGCCATTTCGCCGCCGCGAGGAGTAATCATTTTTCCATTACACTACCTCCGAAGGACGTCCACACACATTTGTTTGGCCTCTTTTGGGTTGTGTTTCTGGGCCACAGCTTTCCTCTGACTCATGTTTTATTTATTTATTTGATGGATTAGAGGCCCAGCTTTTCTGCTAGGCCCCTGATGCAAAATGTCACCTTCCTCAATCACTGCCTCCCAAACACATACACCATCTTGCTCTACAACACACACACACACACACACCAGACCTAACTTTCTGCTCTGAGAATTGTGCTATTAAATGAATTATTACAAAAGAAGTGGAGTGAGGGAGAGGGTGAAATCAAGCAAAACGTTAAAAAGAATTCCTTGGCGCTTCATTGGTCCCTTGTTTTTTTTTATTATTTTGAACCAGAGTAATAATAGCAATTCATTTCCTTTTTAGAAAAAGCAATTGGATTGGGTAAAAGTCAACTTTGACCCTCTCAACACTTTTAAGCTTTCCCAGCAGTAATGCCATAATAAGGAATCTATAGGAGGATCAGAAACTGGGAAATGAAACAGTTCTTGACAACCAAACATTTATATAGATATGCTAAATGAAATAGTTATTGTTGTAATATACTTTTGTTTTACAAGTTTAAGACTTATTTGAATTGTCACTGTAGAGGATGTACCGTGAACATTGGATGTAGGTTCTCCTACAACCACTATGGGGAGACAAATCCACACATAATCCAATAAGGCATTGAATAAAATACAAAAATGACTAATAAAATACATAGAAAAGGCAAAACAAATGCGAAAACAACAAACAGATTTTGTAGGGGGAACATCCAGTAATTCTTCATATCCAAATCCATTATAGTCCTTGTTTCAAATCGTACAGCAACAATTGTGCAAACACAAACGATTTGACGACAGTCAATCACAGAAACCTTTCTTGAGCCTTGACTTCTTCCTTCTTGGTAACCATGCCCTCTTCAGGAGTGTAGTAATGATCAGACTTACCAAAGCCAAAGAGGCCTAGGGATGGAGAGACAGGCATGATGATGGGCCATGCTACCTTGTTGTTGTAGTCTCATTCCATAGAGAGCTGAACACTCTCACTCTGGCCTTGGTGTTGATGCTGGTCAAACTTCCTCGCTGTTAAGAAGGCATAAAGAAGTCAGAATTATACCAATTTAAACAGTGGGATTGATTTAGATATTTTAGAAGTGCTGTGTGAGCTAAGAGTTTACTAGTGAATGACACAGAGCTATTTGATAAACCAGAAATATATTTGACTTGAGTGATTAACAGATTTGAGGTCAGTTCCTAATCATGGACAGAAATAGAACAATTCTTCTAGATACATTTTTATATGTTAAATATGCATTTGACCCCAAGCTCTATCATAAGTGAGCACAAGTCTAACATTGATTGACGCATTATTCTGCAACAGCACTGAGACCAGGGCCGTTCCAGGCATAAGCGGTCGCTTGGTTGTACATCAGCCATCTTCCTCTTGATATGTCAGGCACTGACAGTCACTTAATTAGCCATGTCAGCTAACAATGTTTGGATTGATAGTCTAGCCAGGTATCTAAATGTGTAGTAATTATGGTCAAATTCCATGCCCAGAGGCCCTGACCTCCAAGGGGTCCCCATTGATTTTGTTAGTCATTCTCCCTTAAATATCATATTAACATGGCTTAAGTCATTACAAAATGTGTAGAATTGCAGAAAATGTTTCCTAAAATGGCAAAAATGTCTCTCCACCTCATGGCAAAATAGGAAGAATTGCAGGAAATGTGCTGTAAAACCACAAAAAAAAGTATCTCTGCCTGATAGCAAAATGAGTAGAATTGCATGAAATTTGTAATAAAATTGCAAATCTTTCTCTTCACCCCATGGCAAAATGTGTAGAATTCCCTCCACCGTAAAATGTTTGCGTCTAGCTTAGGGCCCCAAAAAGGCTAGAACCGGCACTCACTGTGACTGACAAACTCACCAAGAGAGTACATCTCCAGCTGCTGGCGGAGTCTCACTTTCTGCAGACTATCATAGAAGTTGGGTTCGGTCGTTACTCCAGCTGTGGGAGGTAGAGCGAATATCCTCATGATCTTCCTCTTATTTCTGATGGGGAGAAGAGGAGGAAAGCGAGTGAGACCCAACAGTAAACTGTCATTCATGTGCACTAGCTGGTTGGAAGCATTGTAACAGCAAAGTGTATCAAAAACATGTTATTAAGCACACATTCAGTTCAAAACACTCATATGTATTAACAGTCGGCCGCAAAATACAAAGGAGCCTCTTACTTTCTAGCATACATTAGCAGTCCGAAGCTAACCAGAATGACGAGCAAATAGACATTGGTGGCCTCATTCCACGCCTCGTGCACGGAGTAATCCAAAGATTCCTCGTTCGCCATGACACCATGACCGCCCATTGCGATCAAACAAATTGTGAAGTATGTTTCTATTTGTATAAACGTCTCTAAAAAATAACATTCAATAGACCGAGATTTATCTGAATACGACTCCTACGACGTAAACAGAAGTCTGACGTCGTTTCCGGAGTCGAACACTAGACGGTGATTGGGTTTTCATCCTCACAAAGACCACCCCCGCTTACTTTTTCAAAACAGGAAGTAAGTGCATTGCTTATATATTATTATTAATATTATTTTCACTTCTCTTATTTTTTTTATTTTTTTTATTATTATGAACACAACAAATACAAAAAAATACTGAAATATACAAACAAGTGTACATAAACCTAACAGACAGGGGTATTACATACCAATATTCATTTTCAATTTGTTAAATGCTTTTATGGTGCGTATTGCTTTTACATTTACTGATCATTTCAAAATAATATTTAAATTCTATCTTAAATAACGTGAAAAGGGGTTTGTTCTCTGCCCACTTCATTTTATGGATAAAGAATCTTCCATGAAAGATAAACAAATTAACAATGACAGATAAATCAGGGTCCATATCATTTGGATCAAAATACAACATAATATCAGTCTCTCAGATTAACATTAATAGTCGCTTCTTTTAAAATAAAATATTCTAAAATTCCAAAATCTTCTGACATAAGAACAGTCCCAAAATAAATGTGATTATTGGTGTCTAAAAATGTTGGCTGTTTAGCAATTAGCATGTTTGACATTTGAGTGGAAATACTTCTATCACCTTTTTGATAAGCAGTTTAGAAGAAAAAAAATACTTACCATATTATCGGCATACGGTTCCCAGTTATTAGCTATCTTAATATTTTGTTAAATTACAAGATATATCCGTTTAATTTTGTAAAAAAAAATAAAAATAGATAACCCACCCTCAAATCCGAAATGTTTACTAGATAGTTGACTAGCCTTCCTGTTAATTTTGTTTTATCATTACTTGGCTGAAATCCATTAGCTACATTTCAGAGGTAAAAAGTGGTCTGTCGTGCAGTCAAATTTTACAATATACAGCATGGTTGGAGTCATTAAAACTCATTTTTCAACCACTCCACAAATGTCTTGTTAACAAACTATAGTTTTGGCAAGTCGGTTAGGACATCTACTTTGTGCATGACACAAGTAATTCTTCCAGCAATTGTTTACAGACCGATTATTTTGCTTATAATTCACTGTATCACATTTCCAGTGGGTCAGAAGTTTATATACACTAAGTTGACTGTGCCTTTAAATAGCTTGGAAAAGTCCAGAAGATTATGTCATGGCTTTAGAAGCTTCTGATAGGCTAATTTACATAATTTGAGTCAATTGGAGGTGTACCTGTGGATGTATTTCAAGGCCTACCTTCAAACTCAGTGCCTCTTTGCTTGACATCATGGAAAAATCTAAAGAAATCAGCCAAGACCTCAGAAAAATAATTGTAGACCTCCACAAGTCTGGTTCATCCTTGGGGGGAATTTCCAAACGCCTGAAGGTACCACGTTCATCTGTACAAACAATAGTATGCAAGTATAAACACCATGGGATGATGCAGCCGTCATACCGCTCACGAAGGAGACGCATTCTGTCTCCTAGAGATGAACGTACTTTGGAGCAAAAAAGTGCAAATCAATCGCAGAACAACAGCAAATTACCTTGTGAAGTTGCTGGAGGAAACAGGTACAAAAGTATCTATATCCACAGTAAAACGAGTCCTATATCGACATAACCTGAAAGGCCGCTCAGCAAGGAAGAGGCCACTGCTCCAAAACCGCTATTGAAAAGCCAGATTACGGTTTGCAACTGCACATGGAGACAAAGATCGTACATTTTAGAGAAATGTCCTATGGTCTGATGAAACAAAAATAGAACTGTTTGGCCATAATGACCATCGTTACGTTTGGAGGAAAAGGGGGGAGGCTCGCAAGCCGAAGATCACCATCCCAACCGTGAAGCACGGGGGTGGCAGCATCATGTTGTGGGGGTGCTTTGCTGCAGGAGGGACTGGTGCACTTCACAAGATAGATGGCATCATGAGGGACGAAAATGATGTGTATATATTGAAGCAACATCTCCAGACATCAGTCAGAAAGTTAAAGCTTGGTCGCAAATGGGTTTTCCAAATGGACAATGACCCCAAGTATACTTTCAAAGTTGTGGCAAAATGGCATAAGGACAACAAAGTCAAGGTATTGGAGTGGCCATCACAAAGCCCTGACCTCAATACTATAGAACATTTGTGGGCAGAACTGAAAAAGCATGTGCGAGCTAGGAGGCCTACAAACCTGACTCAGTTACACCAGCTCTGTCAGGAGGAATGGGCCAAAATTCACCCAAGTTATTGTGGCAAGCTTGTGGAAGGCTACCCGAAACGTTTGACCCAAGTTAAACAATTTATAGGCAAAGCTTCCAAATACTAATTGAGTGTATGTAAACTTCTGACCCACTGGGTATGTGATGAAAGAAATAAAAGCTGAAGTAAATCATTCTCTCTACTGTTATTCTGACATTTCACATTCTTCAAATAAAGTGGTGATCCTAACTGACCTCAGACAGGGAATTTTTCCTCTGATTAAATGTCAGGAATTGTGAAAAACTGAGTTTAAATGTATTAGGCTAAAGTGTATGTAAACTTCCATCTTCAACTGTGTATATATAATGATTGTCATGTCCTGACCAGCAGAGGGAGTAATTGTATTATATTTGGTCAGGACGTGGCAGAGGGGTATTTGTTTCATATGGTTCAGGTTGTGTGTGTTATTTAAGTGGTGTTTGGTTTATGTAGTCTGGGGTTTGAGTAATTGTTCTGGTGTTGGTTTTCTATGGTTTTCTAGTATGTCTATTTCTGTGTGGTTTGTGTGGCTCCCGAACAGGAACAGCTGTACATCGTTGTTCCTGATTGGGAGTCCTATATTAGATGCTTGTTTTCACCTGGGGATTTGTGGGTAGTTGTATTTCGCACTGCTGTTATTATTTAGCCTGTGAAACTGGCTGTCTGTTGTTCTCTGTTTTCTTGTTTTTCTCGTGTTCACAATAAATAATATGATGAACATGCAACCCGCTGCGCCTTGGTCCTCTCTCTCCTACGACAGCCGTTACAATGATGGACAACTATATGATTATCCAGAATTTATGAGAACACACACTGTTACGTTCACTCCTGAGGAGTATCAAATTGTTGTTAGAGCTGTTCCTAAAGGTGCTATTCTTCTTTTAGGAGAATATAACAATACTCCAAGTGCAACTGTTGAGGATTTTGTAGCCTCAATACAATTAGAAGGAATTGACATTTTAAACTCTAAATGTAATAACATGTATATAAGGAATCTATGTCAATATGTTACTATTCCCTCTGCTAAAATGTACTGGAATGCAGCCCTAGGACAATTGAACTGGAATAAAGTTTCGTTGTCTGGTCAATATTGTATATCTAATAAGGTGAAAGAAGTATCATACAAACTCATTCATAGATTCTACCCTGTAAAGACCTTTATTATACACAGATTTAAAACAGCTATTGATAACAAATGTGTATTTTGTGGTTGTGACCCAGAAACTCTTGGCTATTTATTTTGGGACTTTTCTTATGTCAGAAGATTTTGGAGTGAGTTAGAAGATTTTATTTGAAACGATACGACAGTTAATGTTAATCTGAGAGACTGACATTATGTTGTATTTTCATCCAAATGATATGAACCCTGATTTATCTGTCATTGTTCATTTGTTTATCTTTCATGGAAGATTCTTTATCCATAAAATGAAGTGGGCAGCGAACAAACCCCTTTTCACGTTATTTAAGATAGAATTTAAATATTATTTTGAAATGATCAGTAAAAGCAATACGCACCATAAAAGTATTTAACAAATTGAAAATGAATCTTGGTATGTAATACCCCTGTCTGTTAGGTTTATGTACTCTTGTTTGTATATTTCTGTTTTTTGTATTTGTTGTGTTCATAATAATAAAAATAAATACATTTTTGTGCATGCGTACTGTAGTATGTAATTCAACCACTAGGGGGAGGTGTACCTCTATATTTGATCAACAGGACACATCAATACATCAAGGCTTTGAAAGGAGACTATTCAAGGTCTGTTAGATGGTCAGAACTATTTCACGACTGAAAGAGCAGGACAGTGAGGAAGTGTAACCATTGCTGCATTCTCCCAGGGAAATCAGAACCAGAGGTACATGAGTAGTACTGTTGTAAGGTGAGGTCTAGCTCTGGTATACTCTATGGTCTGGTTAGAACCATAGGTCTACAGGAGAAGCCAGTCCCCTCCCATCAGGCCGGTCAAACAGTGAGGTATGGCGTGGGAGCAGAGCACCGTACCAATCGCTGTATTTGTTTAATCTCATCACACGCCCGTTGGGTAATGTTCCTCCAGCCCACTGACATCAGACAGGACACAGGTGTGTGTGTGAGCACAAAGTACACCCATGAGGACCCAGCCCAGCCCAGCCAAGGGTGTTTAGACGCCTGCTAGCAGGAAAATGACGGGGAGGGGAAAAGAGTACGTAGAGAGGGAGTGGTTTTCTTTTTAAAGGAGCCTCGAGTTAGGCCTATGTCTTGAATGGGTAATTGTGATTTTTAGCCATACCTTGACAGATGAATTCCTTCCGGGGACGATGTGAGTCAAGTCCCTATGTATGTCTGTGGTTTTGTTGCGTGTGCTTGATGCCTTGTTTATTTTCAGAGACACTATTTAAATGTCTCATTTGCACCTGCTGCCACATCTAGTTACCTAAGGTGAGGCAAGACCAAAGAGGTGTGTGTGTGTGTGTGTGTGTGTGTGTGTGTGTGTGTGTGTGTGTGTGTGTGTGTGTGTGTGTGTGTGTGTGTGTGTGTGTGTGTGTGTGTGTGTGTGTGTGTGTGTGTGTGTGTGTGTGTGTGTGTGTGTGTGTGTGTGTGTGTGTGTCTTCCAGCTCCAATCACCTCAGTGTTTGTACTGAAATGTTCTCCTCAGTAAATGCAACTCACTACCACAAGTGTTCAATGCATCATACTATTATTAGCAACTCTATCCTATGTGCCCTATCACCAAGATCAAAACGACTGGAGAGTAGGGAGATGTATTATACCAGTTATATAGTACCAAAATAAAAATCCCTCTGGTTCACAGATAGACTTTAAAAACTGCTTGAAAGGGGACTGTTCAGAGTTCACTCTCGGACACCTTCCAGTTCTGTCGCCATACAGGAGATCGCCAGACCCAGATGTAGGATCATGATTTGAGCCAGTTTGTTACAGCAGGAAAATAATCCTGCAGCAACAGTAAATGTGGATTATGGTTAATGGGCATTTGTGTAGGGGTTGCTAAATTTTTCGTGAAGGCAAATTAAGTCAGAAATGTCCAATGGGAAATGATAGAAGCCTTTAGGGAAGCCAGGCCCCTCACAACTACACATTACTGATAGTCTTTAAACCCCACCTCTTCACCCCCATCTTTCCATTACAGCACAAGGCTACTGTACCCACATCTCACTAATAGGGATTAATGACTATATGCATCTCCAGTATTTCCCATTTTTCCAACTCACCCATTCCCTATTCAATTTAGTTTATTACAAGCAGTATCTGACTCATGACTAGGGACATGTATGGATGCTGATTGATGTCATACTGTAAGCAGACACTATTGTCCCTCAGGGCAGAGGTTTGGCCCCAGCCTACAGTGAAACCCTCAATTTAATGTGTTTCTCCATCCACTGACAGCCAGTATAAAACAATGCAGCCATCATGGCGACATGCAGTCGATTCAATCAATAGCCTTTATCCACGGGCCCGGGGTCAGGGTGAGAGGGGCGACAGACAGGGGAGCCAAGGCGTTGACTGTCTTCATTCTCGTCATTCTCCTGAGGAAGATAAAACCACATATGTCGATGGGGCCACTGTTTACGAGGCAGAGAGAAGGAAAGAGGAGATGAAACTATCAGCAGTCCAGTGTAGACATAGATCACCTCTCCTCAGTGAGTCTGTCTGACAGACAGGGCCACGCTATTGTAAGCGACAGTGGCAGATCAGTACTGCCTCCGTTGCACGAGCGACTGACAATGTTCCCTTGAGAACGGGTGAGCTTGTGGGTCATGTCATGGTAGATTTGTATGGTTGATTGTGATGCTGCCTTCTGGCCTGGGCTCCTTGTAACATCAATCTCAATGAGTCTTACCTGGATACATGTATTTAATACAGAACATTTGAGAAATCTGGAGCTAACTGATCTTTTTAACAGATATGATTTTTTTGGGGATTTAATACAATTCTAGTTCTGGGATGTCTGTTCCCTATTCCTTTCTGTAAGTGTGTGAACTGCCCAGAGACCCAGTAGACTGGAGCTAGCCTCTGAGTTAGAACAGAAGGGTTTTTGGGAGTGCTTTTATAATGCCTCTTCTGGGGGTTCTGGGACTTGTCTGTTCTCATTTAAGAATATAACTTTTAGTCTCTTTGGACAACTCTCCCACTTTCCTCCTTTGGTAGAGGTGGTGAGGACAGGGTTTGGGTGGGGGATGGGGGGGGGGGGGGGGGTCTGCTACTAAAATTGAGAACAAACCCTCCCCATTCTGTCCCAAGGTTTTAAACTCTGTTAGCTTGGTGTTTTTGCTTGTGTTTGTTTATTTCCTGTGTGTGGCAGTTGGTTGTACTGTGTGTTATTGTGTCCCACCCACCCCTGATCAGGGCAGACAGGCAGGCAGACAAGCCTCTAAGGGATATCAGGGCTGACAATCAGTGGGGTTCTGACAAGCATATCGTCCTGTAAACAGTGTACAGTATACACACACACACAAACATTCTGCAGAGACATTGCTCAGATTGGTCTGTGAGCAATAACAATTCAGGTCATTTGCACCAGTAGGTAATTTCATGTGGAACAGAGAACTTGACAGAAGCCTACCTGTTTTCTGTCTGAGATAGCATTCCCAAAGGGTACACAACATAGATGTAGCTACATGTACCAGGTCAGCTGCTTCAGTCAGGGGTTAACACTGTCAGGAGAGGAATCAACCCAGGAGTGTTTTCTAAAATGGTCCAGAGTGATAATCCAAATGCACATCCACAGTTGCCCTAATTCCCAGAGATGATCTGTGTACAGTCAGTGTGTGTCTGTCTGTCTCATGGCTGCTGCTCTTAGAGGGAGGGCTCTGTAAAGCCCAGCATGTCATTCCATTAGAGTGCTGCTCCTGCTGTTAAAGCTGACTGCCACAGTGAACGACACAGTAGGTATGGGCATATGACGTTATGCAGACCACAGATTACTACTAAAGATTTTTAGAACTAAACCAAAGATAGACCACAGCTCGTCGTTTCTGATGGGAACAAATGAGTCATAGTGGGCAGAACAAGCAAGGAGGTGGACAGAGCCAAGCACGAGCTAGCGAGATCCTATTGGCATGTTGTAGCATCATCTGCATATTTCAGTTAGGGTGTGCAATAACTCCATTCGCCTTTGCGCATCTTCTAAACAATGTGATAAAAAATATATAAATATTTTTTGCAAAGTCTACAAAACTTACTGTACTTTGCTCTTAACATATTCTAGTTTTGGGAACAGAAAACTGTGTTGAGATCAAATGTTTCATCGATAAGAACATTTGTAGAATGTCGGGGCCAAAATCCATCTTGTTCCATCGTCTCCCACTGCTGGACACTGGGCTTCCTTTCACTACCATATTTGGAAGTCAGTGGAAACGCCAAGCGGATGCTTCACAATTTATACATTCAGTGAAATATCTGTCTCATTGTTCTATCCATGTTATTACTATGGCCAGGTGTCATTTTCATCTGAACAGAAACGATTTGGGCTTGGCTGCAAACACATCTCACTTTAGATCTAGTTACAGCATTAGAGATGTGTTAGATAAAACCATATGGATGTAAAGTGCATATAAACATAAATCGACCAATATAATTAGTGTCATGTCTTTGCACAGGGAATTTCCCGCTCTCCTGCGATAACCTCGTATCCTGTTTAGTTGATCTCGGCATCCAGAATGTGTTGTATGTAATGTCATCTCTATTACACTCTCCTCCGGCCCGCTGGGAGGTGTCAGAGACCCTGGCCTGCATGAGTACCCAGAGATGAGACACTGTGGGTGGGCATGATGGATGACAGGAGTCCCTACCCACCCCTGGTTCTCTATCTTCTCCCATATCAAGTCTTCATTTACCTTCCTATTACGTCTGCCGTCTACATGGTTGTCAGGGATGGTATAATGGTAGGTCAGTAATTATGTTCGGCAATGTGAGCCTCCTGTGGCAGCCATTACTGGTGACAATCGCATGAAATTACAGGTGTGTTATGTTCTGGTCTAGACACATTCAAATTCAGCGGTTGATCTCAGACCACACATAAATCCATGTCTCAGACAAATGTAAACGATTTATGGGTAAACACTGACATTTTCAAAACAAGCATCCACAACAGTTGACAGCTTCTTACTTTTCTCGTTCTCTCTCTCGCTCTCTGCTCACAGTATGTGTAGGACTGCTCTGTTGGAGGTTAGACGGCAGGGTTTCACACTGATTTACACACTGCTATAGACACACACCAGCCTGGTCTAGAAGAGCGGGAGAGGGCTGTGAGGAAGGTTAATAATGTGTATGCGATGGGATGAGAGAGTGGGGTGTGTGAGGCTCTGTCAGGGTGAGAGGACTGGACAGATACTCGGGCAATGGGAGGCTGCACTCATCTCACACCTGGCTGAGCCTGCAGCACCCTGGGTGGTTTTTACTGTGTGTTCTCGAGGGAGGGAAGGAGGGAGGGAGGGAGGGAGCTTGATGCACTCTTAGAAAAAAGGTTCCAAACGGGTTCTTCGGCTGTCCCCATAGGATAAACCTTTTTGGTTCCAGGTAGAACCATCTGTGGAAATGGTTCTACATGGAACCCAAAAGGATTCTTCAAAGTATTATCCTATGGGTACAGCCAAAGAACCCTTTTAGTGTCTCGATGGCACCTTTTTTTTTGTAAGGGAAGGATAGATAGGGGTGGGAGCAGCAGGGGGTAAAGAAGAGCAACAGAGATGAGAGAATGTGTTTACTATGACAAGCCAATCACATGCCATCCGTTACTGATGGAGCTAGCCATGAAACATTCCCCAGAACACCACCCATACAAACATCAGATATCGCACTTACTCCGTACATAAACATAATTAAAAACATATGAACTACTCTCAAAAAAAATAATATGTACCTAATTGGAAATTCAATCAAACTTGCTCTTTTATCTGATCTGAAGGAGCTGTTTTCCAACGCAGGCATTAATATTGCATCGTTAGTTCCAGAATTAGTCAAACCATGAAAAATAAATATATTTTTCCCTTCTGTTCAAATAATTTGGATGTCATTTGGCTGAATTTTCCCCGTATTGCAGACCTTAGTTTTGGTACAGTGGTCAGGGCAATTTGTACGCTGAGGTGGGATGGAGGGAGTTTGTGGTAGGTCTCTCTCTTCCCTCTCTCTTTCACACACAGACACCTCCATTTCTACTATTTTCCTCATATCTCATATCTGCCGACCCAGCACTTTACCAGGTATAGAGGTCTCTGCCATATTATACCCTGAAAGGACATTTAATTGGATTTCAAAAGCATGACTCATTTATACAGTTGTATTGCTTTACCCCTAGTGCTTCAGCCAGGGGCGCAACTTTCACTGGGGACGGGAGGGTCGTGTCCTCCCCACACAGCTAATTCCCTACTTTTCACACTGGCACAGTAATAAACAGCTCTAATGTTACAGGCTTCACATGGCCCTTCTATTGTATTACTGGGCTAGATCAGCCACTGTGCCAGATGTTGTTTGAAGAGAGCAGATTTGGAGAGACTTTGTAACGGTCGTCGTACGTAGTGGACCAAGGCGCAGCGGGTTGAGTGCTCATAATGACTTTTATTGAACACAAAGATAACGATCATGATTGCAGCCTAAACCACACAGCTATGCAAACAACAACTTCCCACAAAGGGACAGGTGAAACAGGGCTACCTAAGTATGACTCTCAATCAGCAACAACGATGTACAGCTGTTCCTGATTGAGAGCCATACCAGGCCAACACAAAGAAATACACAACATAGAAAACCATAGAAATACTAAACAAGAACATTACCCAAAAACCCCAGAACACATAAATCAAACACCCCTCTTACATAAATACATATCCCATAAACCCCGAACCACATAAAACAAATACCCTCTGCCATGTCCTGACTAAACTACAATAACCAATAACCCCTTATACTGGACAGGACGTGACAGACTTGCACTTTCTCTTTAGCTATTTTTATAGTTACCTTTTTAGAAGTGGGAAGATTTTCAGACGGTAAAATATGGGTGATCAATAATTTAGGCCTATTTCTAGGCAATGTAGTAAACTATAGCCTTATCATAGACCTATTTAGGAAGTACATTACCTTGAAAAGAACTGCCCCGTGCTTCTCCGCCCATGCATAGGCTATAGCCTACTCTATTTAATTAAGACCACATGCGCACCTGATCTCACAGGTATGTCTTCTGAACTGGAAGCAGGAAGAATGAGGACAGCGACACTTCCTACGTTTTGCATAGCCCTGTACGGTATATTCTTCCTTTTTAGGTGGAAGATTTGGAGGCAGAGACAAATAAATGGATAATCAATACTTATTGATGACATGTTTTGATTGCACTTCGACTCGCGTCGGTTGAGTGCCCTCCTTCATTCCATTATCAATATTTTTTTACAGGCGCTCTACTAAACTACAGTCTAATCGTATTTAAGTTCATTTCATATTGAACTTAACTGCCACGTGATTCTCCGCCCCTGTAGGCAGCCGACTCCATTTCAATGAGACCATACATACTAGGCTCACTGGAACTCTCACGCCCAGCTAGGAGAGGTAGGCTACTGAAGTTGAAGCAGCGAATTTTGAGTGTGTTAATAATGGGAGAAAATATGTGCTTTTAATCCAATAGGTAGGCTAACGCACACAAAGCAGAAAGAGGACCGTTTCCAAACAATCTGGGGGACGACAAAAATATTTTCATCCAAATGTCTTCCTGGCCACCCGCAGCGTAAAAAATGCAGACCGTGATGCAATTATCTCTGTCAGGTCCAGCAGGCATCTCGCGGAAATGCAGCCCCTGTAGTGCAGTCAGTACACAACACTATGCTCATCATGTCTTAGCAGGATCAAATGTGACAGGGGTCCCGGCAGGGTCAGACAGCCAGGGAAGACCAGTCTACGGAGCTCAGGTGAATTTTGCAGTATATTAACAATATCAGTGAATGATACAAAGTTCCATCTTGAGTTGATGGGTAGACCTACAGTAGCTACAGGACAGCAGCTTAAAGCTACAGTCTGGGAATAATGGTCATTTCAATTATTGAACCATTTGATTCTATTCTTGGATAATATAATGTATAAATGTACACCAAGGTAATCATTTATCATGCCTCAGCAGGGTCAGGCAGACAGGGAAGACCAGTCTGTGATTGATGTGAGGTGAATTTTGGTAGATACAACACTTTACTCTCTCTGTGCAGCAAACACTGGACAAGCCAGATGCAATTTTAAGGCAGTCTGACAAACCTGAAGTTAATTTCCAAACTTTCCCTTGGGAATTCCATAAATGTAAGGTGTGAACTGGGAAAGAAATTGTGTTGGGAGAGAGTTGAGTTATTGACTAGACTGGTGGGGGTTGGGCTTGCAGGCGGCTCGGCATGGATGGTCGGTCTGGCTAAGATTTGATATAGAGGATGTCTTAATAAAGACATTCAAAAGTCTTTGTATTTTTTCAACATAGTTGTTCATTTCTTAGGCTATTGGTTAAAAGTGCAACACAATATTCATGATTGAATTACCTTTGGGAGATAATTCAGTCCGATAGCAGTTGGTTACCTAGTATCTGTTTTAGCCGGCTCCAGATCTGGCACCCACAAAGGTTACCCAGCTTAACCTCTTAACAACAATGACACTGCAATAAGAAAAGTTTGTCATGCTTCCGTTCTGTTGTGGAAGTGTAAAATCTGAATCAGTATTTGAGGTTAGGGGAGATGAGAGAGAGAGAGGCAGTCAGTTGGTGCTGTAATGCAGAACTATAGGGTTGCGTTATGTTGGGTTGGCTTATGGAAGTGGCTTGAGCTTATGTTTGTTTATCCGTCAAGATATCCTGCTTACACATCAAGATACAGCGGCCGTCCAAATCTCCCTCCTGTCTCTGTACACAGAGCTGAATTAATCTGTTTGGGGATCTCTCTGCAGGATCCAGGATGTAGTCTGAATGGAAGGAGGCTGACAGGAGTTGGGGATCTTACTGTAAGATAATAAATGGATTTTATCCCATTTTGGGTATATTTACCGTGTTTGGATATGCACTAGGGTTTATAGATGAGATGTTTGTCTTTTGCAATACATTCCAAAGCTCGAGTCCTATAACGGAATAGATTAGCTCGATCAGCTCTCCGGAATGAGATGTTAGCTCCTCTAAATGCAACAAAAGTCAAACTTTGGGGGGTCTCTAAATAATGCTAATTTAACCATTCTCTTATTTGTTTAAAATGTAGCGGTAACTATGTTTTACAGTGGTAAATATGAAAAGAAAAACGTCCAAATTAAACAAACATTTCATGGTTTAAACCATTTATTTCTATGTGGCTGTCCACTCAGTAGCGCTGAATTTCGGCCTCAGCTGACCTAATTTACAGATTTTCCTTTGTACTTCCTCATTTTCGCCATTTGTTTGCAATGCATCCTTGATCTTAAAAAAACACCTTTATTCCAATGCATTAGATTTATCAGTTGATTTATCATTGTTTTCTTTTGTCAGTCAGCTGTTTAGAGCGCACATTGCTTTGTTTTTCAGGTGGACAAAGGTACTGGTGTTCTCCCTGCCATCCGTAACCAGAAGTACTAGACCATTTCTTTAGCTTTATTATTTTCCTCAGTATTTGTTTTCTTTGCTGGATCAGCTGGCGATGGTCGACAATATCACTAGACAACTAGCCAATAGCTAGACAGCAATGCCCATCCAATCCATCCAACAAGTAGGTTATACATTAACAGTAGGGTTATAAAGGAGACTCTTTCGGTTAGAAGAGGATTTATTCATGTTTGGTTAGAGGAATTCCATTTTGCAATGGCATAGGCCTACATTATTGTGGATTTGTGTGCCCACGAGAACTGTTTTTCATGGTGAAACTTAATGAGACGTTACATACGCATAGTTACACTTACGTTGCATTTTACCGAGATCTCCCAGATCCATGATTCGTACAGGGTTGAAGTTCATAGTTCTAATAAAATTGTAAAATGCTTAATGACAAATAACACTGTCATTAATGTAAGGAAAGAAAGGTAGTGTTGTATGTAGAGGTCGACTGATTATGATTTTTCAACGCCGATACCGATACCGATTATTGGAGGGCCCAAAAAAAAGCCGATACCGATTAACCGGCCGATTTTTTTTTACATGTATTTATTTGTAATAATGACAATTCCAACAATACTGAATGAACACTTATTTTAACTTAATATAATACATCAATAAAATCAATTTAGCCTCAAATAAATAATGAAACATGTTCAATTTGGTTTAAATAATGCAAAACAAAGTGTTGAAGAAGAAAGTAAAAGTGCAATATGTGCCATGTAAGAAAGCTAACGTTTAAGTGCCTTGCTCAGAACATGGGAACATATGAAAGCTGGTGGTTCCTTTTAACATGAGTCTTCAATATTCCCAGGTAAGAAGTTTTAGGTTGTAGTTATTATAGGAATTATAGGACTATTTCTCTCTATACGATTTGTATTTCATATACCTTTGACTATTGGATGTTCTTATAGGCACTTTAGTATTGCCAGTGTAACAGTATAGCTTCCGTCCCTCTCCTCGCTCCTACCTGGGCTCGAACCAGGAACACATCGACAACAGCCACCCTCGAAGCAGCGTTACCCATGCAGAGCAAGGGCAACAACTACTCCAAGTCTCAGAGCGAGTGACATTTGAAACGCTATTAGCGCGCACCCCGCTAACTAGCTAGCCATTTCACATCGGTTACACCAGCTTAATCTTGGGAGTTGATAGGCTTGAAGTGGTGGGTATAATTTGTGGAACGTTCCAACAGGAATCTGTTCCAAAAAACGTAAAGTAAAAGGTTGCCAACCAACAACGCATACAAAGTAGCAACGCATACAAACCTAGCTAACTAGCTGTCGAATAGGCATCAACTCACCACGTAGCTTATTCTTAATGTTTGTCCATAGGCAACCAGTGAGGACAGACATTTTTCGGAATAAACGTGATGAGTGAAAAACGCAATGAAATAGACCACTCACTACCCGGTATCTTATTCTGCCGCTATACAACTTTGTACACGTTGTTTTTTGGCAACCTTGTTATTTACAAAGTTTTTGGAATAGATTCCTGCTGGAACGTTCCACAAATTATATTAAATTATAGTTGATAGCCTTGAAGTCATAAACAGCGCAATGCTTGAAGCACAGCGAAGAGCTGCTGGAAAAACGCACGAAAGTGCTGTTTGAATGAATGCTTACGAGCATGCTGGTGCCTACCACCGCTCAGTCAGACTGCTCTATCAAATCATAGACTTAATTATAATATAATAAACACACAGAAATACGAGCCTTAGGTCATTAATATGGTCGAATCCAGAAACTATCATCTCGTTTTTTCTTTCAGTGAAATACGGAACCGTTCCGTATTTTATCTAACAGGTGGCAACGGGTAGTTCGCAACGAGCCAGGGGGCCCAAATTGTTGCATATACCCTGACTGCGTGCAATGAACGCAAGAGAAGTGACACAATTTCATGTTAGCAGGCAATATTAACTAAATATGCAGGTTTAAAAATATATACTTGTGTATTGATTTTAAAGAAAGGCATTGATGTTTATGGTTAGGTACATTGGTGCAACGACAGTGCTTTTTTTGCAAATGCGCTTGTTAAATCAACACCCGTTTGTCGAAGTAGGCTGTGATTCAATGAGAAATTAACAGGCACCGCATCGATTATATGCAACGCAGGACACGTTAGATAAACTAGTAATATCATCAACCATGTGTAGTTAACTAGTGATTATGTTAAGATTGATAGTTTTTTATAAGATAAGTTTAATGCTAGCTAGCAACTTACCTTGGCTTCTTGCTGCCCTCGCGTAACAGGTAGTCAACCTGCCATGCAGGCTCCTCATGGAGTGCAATGTAAGGCAGGTGGTTAGAGCGTTGGACTAGTAAGCGGAAGGTTGCAAAAACAAATCCCCGAATCCCCCCTAGCAGTTAACCCCCGTTCCTAGGCTGTCATTGAAAATAAGAATGTGTTCTTAATCTGACTTGCCTAGTTAAATAAAGGTGTAAAAAATATATATATATATATATATTTAAATCGGCAAATCGGTGGCCAGCAATATCGATTACCGATTGTTATGAAAACTTCAAATCGGCCCTAATTAATCGGCCATTCTGATTAATCGGTCGACCTCTAGTTGTATGTCACGCGATCTGTTAAGCCTTAACTTGTGAATTATGGACAACTCACGAATTATGGACAACTCATGAACTAGGGTGTAAAACATATTTTGATTTAACTCCTGTATTATATTGAATATAGGCTACCTGTTGTGCGTGCGTGTTGTCCACTCATCCTGCTCAGCCACAGTCAGCCATGGAAGATTTCTAAATTAGATGGGGGAGGGATGTCGTGTCATGCCCATTTTTAGCAGTGGCTAATTTATGTGATAATCAATATGCACCTCATTAACTTCAGCTGCAAGCAAGGCGTGTGTGTGTGATGTTTAAATAGGACTGACAGATCTGCACTCGAATAAACTGTTATATTATCTGTCTCATTTATCATCTGACTCTGCATCTTCCTCACTCCCCCTCTCTTCCTTTCTTATACATGCCTTCTCTCTCGCTCTCTCTCGTTACTATAACTGTGGGAAGCAGGCCTCTGCTGATAGGCTGAGGTACACACACACACACACACTACACAACACACAAATGTCCCCGGACTGCTCCACCCTCTCATCTGCTCTCACACTCTCTTTGTCTCTCCCTCCCTCCCTTCCTCTGTCTGAGGTACTTAGAGCTGGGGTAGTCTGTCTGGCGGACACACAGGGATTAACCCCACATAAGGAGGAGAATGTCTGTCTCTGAGCCTAAAACATTGGCCATTATTGCAATGAAATGGGCACAAAAACTCAGACTGACCAGGTTCATGTCATATTGGGCCCCATCTACAATAAACGAGCTTGAATTAGTATTCTGCTCTTGAACTACTTGTTACTTTTATTTCTTATTCTTATCCATATTTTTTTAACTGCATTGTTGGTTATGGGGCTCGTAAGTAAGCATTCCACCTGTTGTATTCGGCGCATGTGACTAATAAAATTTGATTTGATCAGGTGTGTGTGCGTGTGTGTCACTAGCAACATGCAAGCCCCGCCCACCTGAGGATCTGTCTTTCAGCCATCTATTTCCTGTGTTTGAGGGGTGAAAAATCCACTTGGCACTTAAATCTCACTGGATTGATTGCTTTCATTTGACTCCTGTGACTCTTTCATACTCTTGCTTGTGTCTGTCGTTTTTTCCCGTTAACGTTACAACCGCAGAAATATTTGTAATGACCTGTCAAACACACCCCGGTAATGGCTGAAATGTACTCAATGGAATACAGTGCCTTCAGAAAGTATTCACACACCTTGACTTTTTCAATATTTTGTTGTGTTACAGCCTGATTTAAATTGATTAAATTGAGATTTGGTACCACTGGCCTACACACAATACCCCATAATGTCAAAGTGGAATTATATTTTTAGAATTTCTCACAAATGAATACAAAATGAAAAGCTGAAATGTCTTGAGTCAATAAGTATCCAACCCCTTTGTTATGGCAAGCCTAAATAATAAGTTCAGGAGCAAAAACGTGCTTAACAAGTCACTTAATAAGTTACATGGACTCACTCTGTGGGCAATACTAGTGTTTAATATGATTTTTGTTGACTGACTACCTCATCTCTGTACCCCACACATACAGTTATCTGTAAGATCCCTCAGTCGAGCAGTGAATTTCAAACACGGATTCAACCACAAAGACCAGTGAGGTTTTCCAATGCCTCGCAAAGAAGGGCAACGTTTGGTAGATGGGTAAAAATAAAAGCACACATTGAATATCCCTTTGAGCATGGTGAAGTTATTAATTATTTAAAGTGTAAGACGTTGTGGGGGGTGCTAAGCTGACATGTGGAATTGTTTTAAGATGGTCATACTATGGATCATTTAGTCATTTGATTTTGAATTTTAGTACCCCATTTAGGTCTAAAAAAATACAAATTTTATATGTATAATTTTTTTTTTTTATATATAAAATATTGATGTTGACCCTTACTACTAAAGCCCTTAGAAACGCATTGAATACCACGCTCATAAATGTCAAAAAGAAAAATCATAAGAAACAAGGTTTTGAAGTGTCTGTCCTAAATCTAGGCGATATGAAGTAAGAATTTTTTGGGGGAAATATATATATATGCCCCCTTTTTGGGACGGCACAAAACTACCCTCATAATTCCATTAGTTATTTTTGTTAACAGGACCGGTTGCCTTCAGACGAGTCCCGTGACACGGGTGGGGGTCCTAGAGCAAAATGGAGAAAACCATCGTGAGAGTCTCCCCTTTCCATAGAGTGGTCATAATAGTTCGAAGGTCAAACCGTTCGGACGTTTAAGTGAGAAGACCGATTTTATTATAAAAAAATGTATTTGTGGAATTGAAAAAAGTTAATTGAATACAGTTTTAAATGTTTATAAATTAGATGCACTGAAATTAAAGCAACTTTAGAAAATGAACACTCGGATTATAGTGATATTATGTCTGATATCACAAACAATGATGACCGATTTTCATGGTCTGTCAAACACCGCTCCTAGCTCTGCGAAGTGCAACACTGGCGGATACGGTGGATTGAGACGCATCCAATGCTTAAACTGAATGATTTTGATGGGGATTTTTTTTTAAATGTAACTTAGATTGATGCACCGGTGCGTCAATCGACTCTAGGGGGTTAATTCAACTTTGGATGGTATATCAATACATCTAGTCACTACAAAAATACAGGCGTCCTTCCTAACTCAGGTGCCGGAGAGGAAGGAAACCATTCAGGGATTTCACCATGAGGCCAATGGTGACTTTGAAGCAGTGACAGAGTTTAATGGCTGTGATAAGAGAGAACTGAGGCTGAATCAACATCATTGTAGTTTCTCCACAACACCTAAATGAGAGTGAAAAGAAGGAAGCCTGTACAGAATAAAAACATTCCAAAACATGCATCCTGTTTGCAGTAAGGCACTCAAGTAAAACTGCATGAAATGTGGCAAAGAAATCCACGTTATGTCCTGAATACAAAGTGTTATGTTTGGGGCAAATCCAACACATCACTGAGTACCACTCTTCATATTTTCAAGCATGGTGGTGGCTGCATCATGTTATGGGTATACGGCAAGGACTATGGAGTTTTTTTTAGGATAAAAAGAAATGGAATAGAGCTAAGCACAGGCAAAATCCAAGAGGAAAACCTGGTTCAGTCTGCATTCCAGCAGACACTAGGAGACAAATTCCCCTTTCAGCAGGACAATAACCTCAAACACAAGGCCAAATATACGCTGAAGTTGCTTACCAAGATGACATTGAATGTTCCTGAGTGGCCAAGTTACAGTTTTGACTTAAATCTGCTTGAAAACCTATGGCAATACTTGAAAATGGCTGTCTAGCAATGATCAACAACCAACTTGACAGAGCAGGAAGAATTTTAAGAAGAATAATGTGCAAATATTGTACAATCCAGATGTACAAAGCTCTTAGACTCACAGCTGTAATCGCTGCAAAAGGTGATTCTAACATGTTTTGACTCGGGTGTGAATACTTATGTAAATGAGAGAATTCTGTATTTCATTTTCAATACCTTTGCAAAGATTTCTAAAAACATGTTTTCACTTTGTCATTATGGGCTATTATGTGTAGATGGGTGAGAATAAAAAAAATGATTTAATCCATTTTGAATTCAGGCTGTAGCACAACAATGTGGAATATGTCAACTGGTATGAATACTTTCTGAAGGTACATTGTCCTTCTATTGCATCTATAAGAACGCTAAAACTTAGTCCGCATCGTCTTGACACACAAGAAAGAGAAGAAATAACTTTATTTTGATGGCTGTACATTTTTTGTGGAATTGAAAAAAGTTGAAAGGTTTACAAATGAGTTACGCTGGAATGAAAAACTTCTGAAAATTAACACCTGGATTATAGTGATATGTCTGATCTCACAAACAATGTAAAGTATGTATAGATAGGTGTAATCTAGAGCCAAGCGTGTTGATCAATAAACTGAGGGTATCCTGCTATTGACACACTATTGACACACTTGTTGAATTATGCAACAGATCGTGATAACGGGAATTAATGAGGCAGTCTAGACAGGGCAGGTGAGTGCAGCCCTGTTCCATCCATTTATGTTAATTTATTCATACGTGCAAATACACCCATTGTATTTATGCAAATTAGGCACAAATAACGTTCTTTAAAATACTAATAAAAAAACTGATACTATTAGAATATATGTATATATATATGACTGCATTCTAAGAAAACAAAAGTGAAATTTGACAATAAATTGAATACCTGAATTCCCTCCAAAATCACTGAACTCCATTATTTGTCCCTGCAAGTAAAAATGTGTGTGCTATAATTCAGTCAATATCTGAAGGAAAAAAAACAATTCTAAACGTTTGGAGTATCTTCATCCATTGTCCAACTGTTTCATTTCTTATAACTGTTTTTACTTTTTAACTATTTTGATGACCGTTGCTAGTGTGTGCATTAAGCCGCCCGCATACTAGGTTGGGTTTGTTCATAGCAGAACTCAGCTAGGCAACGCAAACTCCCTTAAAAAAACCTTTGCTTCAAAAATTGCAAAAAAAGAATCCTGTCCATATATCCCACTCCTGTAGGAGAAGTACTGTTGACAACTCACAGACAAAGGGGCGTAGACTTCGGCTACCAAACTTCGACTTGGCTCAAGAAAACGTTTTGTGTGATCGAACAGCCGTAAAAAATTAAAATAAAAACTGATGAACACCAAAGTGAACAAATAAGTCACATAATGCTGGCATAATATATCGTCTGTCTTCAGAGGTTCCCTGGTTCAATCCCAGGTTGGGGCGAGGAAAGGGACAGACGGCTACATGGAGCAGGCCTTTGCCAACAAGCTTCTTAAATACCAGCCCCTCTTGGCACGCTTGGACAGCCTCGGGTGTAGGTGCAAGCTGATATTTGGCACTCTTGGCAATGTACACAGGCTTGCAGTGTGTGGCCTCCAGATTGCGGGCCTGACAAAAACTAGGGCAAAGCAGTTGGCCAGGTACTGCTCATGGGCAGTCTAGCTGTTTGGAGAAGGAGGTGCTTTCTGTACCCTTGAGTGTCCATGCGTACAGTGAAATTTGAAATGTTTGGATCCTTTTTTTAATGTACATTTGATTGGTGGATTCAAATAAAGTATTTTGTGTGTGTGTGTGTGTGTCTTTCATGAACTAACACTTCTTTTGAAACATGTTCCACCTTACTAGCTCTGACTTTGCTGATAGCTACTATATTTAGGAAAATGTGTGTGTGTGTGTGTGTGTGTGTGTGTGTGTGTGTGTGTGTGTGTGTGTGTGTGTGTGTGTGTGTGTGTGTGTGTGTGTGTGTGTGTGTGTGTGTGTGTGGGGGATGTGATGTGAGTTATATAAGTGTCAGTTTGACACACCCGTTCTCCCTCTCTACATCCCTCCATTCCCTTAGGCAATGCTGCAGAGAAGCAGGCAAGGAGGGTTAAAGGTTAGCTCGCTAGCATCAGTTTCAACTCAGCTAACCCACAGCCTTGTCAAACACACAGGCACAAACACTGACAAACACACACACACAGCCAGAGCCCAGTCTTATCTTTATCCTAGAGATGATCAGTGATTTTAAGATGATCCCTGCGTCAGTAGAAATGTCCTTTACTACCCTATTCAATGTCTTTCTGAGGTAGTCCCTTTCCCTACTTTCAAATCTCTCTTCATCTCTCTCTCTCTCTGTCTCTCACTCTCTCCATCTCTCTCTTCCCACCTCTCTCTTTCTCCCCCACCCTCTCTTCCCTTTCTTTCTTTCCCCGCCTTCCATCTCTCTCATGCGTCATCTGTGGTGTTGGGGAGGGTGGAGGTAAATCTTTCAGTAAAACACACACTGCCACCCGGCTGTTAAATCCTCCACTAACCATAAACACAGAGCCTTTAAAACCCTTTTAAAACATCATCCCTATCTCTTACTAACATGGGCAGACACACACACACACACACACAATCCTCTACAACACGACGACCGTGATGGTGATCTTGGCACACAAAGAACTCAATGGTGCGCACAGAGAGTGGTTCCCATCAAGGCATGGGAATGCTTGGCCTATATTACACTCTAATGACTGGGCCTAGAATTGCTGGACAGTCATACCAACTTCCTCTGAGTGTATGTGGCCATGGCAGTTTGTGACTGACTGTTTTAACAGTCTAATCCTCAACTATCGATAATCCCTCTCAGCTCGCTAAGCTTTATACATCATTATACTTTGGCATTACCATCAGTGGGGTACTAAGTTCTCAGAAATTTAAAGTGAGTTGAATATACAGCAACCTGAAAGGTCATTGAATATCGCCAGAACATCACTTTCAACAGAACTGGGCCAACTAGAACAGATTCGAGTTGCACAGAGGCAGAACAGAACCAAAGTGATGTCAGAGGTTGAGGTCATAGAAATAGAATGGATAGAGGTAGCCTTCGTGTTCGCCAAAAGGCATGTGGGAGACTCCCCAAACATATGGAAGAAGGTACTCTGGTCAGATGAGAATAAAATTTAGCCTTATGGCCATCAAGGTAAAACGCTATGTCTGGCGCAAACCCAACACCTCTCATCACCCTGAGAACACCATCCCCCAGTATCATGCTGTGGGGATGTTTTTCCATCGGCAGGGACTGGGAAACTGGTCAGAATTGAAGGAATGATGGATGGCGCTAAATACAGGGAAATTCTTGAGGGAAACCTGTTTCAGTCTTCAAGAGATTTGAGACTGGGACAGAGGTTCACCTTCCAGCAGGACAATGACCCTAAACATACTACTAAAGCAACACTCGAGTGGTTTAAGGGGAAACATTTAAATGTCTTGGAATGGCCTAGTCAAAGCCCAGACCTCAATCCAATTGAAAATCTGTGGTATGATTTAAAGATTGCTGTACAACAGCGGAACCCATCCAACTTGAAGGAGCTGGAGCAGTTTTGCCTTGAAGAATGGGCAAAAATCCCAGTGGCTAGATGTGCCAAGCTTATGGAGACATACTCCAAGAGACTTGCAGCTGTAATTGCTGCAAAAGGTGGCTCTACAAAGTATTGACTTTGGGGGAGGGGGGGGGTGAATAGTTATGCACGGTCAAATTTTCTGTTATTGTTTGTTTTCACAAGAAAAAAATATTTTTGCATCTTCAAAGTGGTAGGCATGTTGTTTTAAATCAAATGATACAAACCCCACACAAACCAATTTTAATTCCAGGTTGTAAGGCAACAAAATAGGAAAAATGCCAAGGGGGGTGAATACTTTCGCAAGCCACTGTAGGTAGAGAGAAGCGTTCCTCCTGGAACTGTTATGTGTAGATGATAGTCTAAAGACAGGAGTAGCCGTTTGTTGTTTTGCCTTCCCTTTTTTGGCCACGGCCTTTTGGTCAACGGCTTAGTTTATTTGTTTTGTTACGCTGGTGTTTCAGGGTTGGACATAACCTGTACTGGAGTTATTTTGTCGGGCGAAAGAAGACCCATTTAGTAAACAATCACAAGAAAAGGAATCACAACCACTGCCTCTGGTCTGTTCATTTTATGCCTCCCGCCTGTGTTAGGGTGTTTCGGACAAGCTGATCCGTTCACAGTACATAATACTGATAAATGTTGTGCTGATCCACAATCATAGGGTTACTCTGCAAATAATTGTTCAGCCATAGTATAGACAACCATATAGGGTTCACACATCTGAAACTGCTGTTTTCATCTCCATAGACATCCCTCAGTTTTCCTGAGACATTTGTAAATACATTTTTTTAGGGGGGGTGCAATCACAGAACGTTCAATTGCAAACTGGTTGAATCAACATTGTTTCTACGTCATTTCAACCCAAACAATCAATGTGATGACGTTGAATAAATGTGGAATAACGAATATGATTTGCAAAAAGTCGTCAACGTAAGGGCATTTTGTATTGATTTCACCCAACTTCTACCCTACATCCAATGACATGATGCCATTTTTGTTTGACTTAACTTTGAATTTACATTAGTAAATGTTCAGCCACAAGGTTCTATATGACACTTCTGAATCAGTTTAAGAAAACCGTAGCTATTTGAATACATAAATGATAGAGTAACACTATTTTACCAAGATAGAATAAATCATCAAATACATTAAGAAATGTATTCTGATCATCAGATTAATTACTGTCATCACTGAACAACAACGTGACATCATTTACTTGTTTTTCTGCTTGGTACCATTACTTCTGGCTAGACTAGCCTAGACCATACTTAGAGGGAGATGGCAAAGATGTGTTCTGATTGGTCTATTTGTATTTGTTCAGGCTTGTGATTGGATTGCAGATAGAACCTTATAGGGCCAAGTTCAAATGGTTTTAGGCAGATAGAACTTTCATTTGTTGCACTTAAAATGTGTTTTTTCCAAAAATATAACTTCACAGTCATCTGAAGACCTATCCAAAGATCAATTATATGCGACTAACTCATTTTTGACAAAATTGTCAGAACCTTACAGTCCCATGGCCTCGATTGGTGAACGTGTTGCAAGACTCATGGATGGTCAGCTACTGTAGCAGTGAGAGTAGAATGCTAGGGCATTGAGGCTAATAATCTGGTGTGGGTTGATTACATGTAATCTGATTACAAACAAAACTAACTGATTAGTTGCGTTACCAGCAAAAATATTCAAATCAGATTAGATACTTTTTAAGAACTAGATTACTTTTTGGATTGCTTTTTTTTTACTTTTAAAAATACATTGACACCTTTCTGTTTTCTCAATTACATTCAATTTAGCATTGAAAAAATGCGCAATTTTAAATTTGTTCCACCTGAGCGAGTCTGACCAAGTCAGAGACCACTATGATGACACATTAAATGTGTTTAATGGACCCTTTTTGTCTTCTAACGCCTCTTAAAGACATGCTCCGAAACTCTGACGACTATTAAGTATTTTTTTAAACCTCACGCTTTGGGCAATATGTGTTAATGTGTAGTTCATACATGCATAATCCATGAGCAGAATTACTCTCTTACCTCAATTAGCCACGAAATTCCTAGTTGAAAGCGACTGTTTTTCTGGAAGCTGTGCTGCGCCAACTTCAACCCTTCACCATTTGAGTGACAGCTAGCAAGAGGCACATCATGGACATACAGGAGAGTGAGAGCGAGAGCAATGACGTGATGTACAAATTTGCATGTGACGTAGTACCCAATTTTCGGGGACCACTTTTAGCTCATGATCGCTACTTTCAGAACTAATGGCTAAAAAGTACACAAAAGTATCTCTTTAAAGTAAAAGTAATCCAAAATTAACTGAAAGTAATCCGATTACATTACTGAGTTTGGGTAATCCAAAAATCAGGTTACTGATTACAATTCTGGACCGTAACTAGTAACTGTAACGGATTACATTTGGAAAGTAACCTACCTAAACCTGCTAATAATGATTTGCCTGCAATATGGAGAGATCCCTTGGATATTTAAATATTTCTGTGGTCTAAGTCCCAGTCAGCCCATATACACCCAGTCAGCCCATATTCACGCAGTAGGCCCATATGTGACTCGTTTCAGGAAACTACTTCACAGGAGAGCCGGGTCACTACTTCACAGGAGAGCCGTTTGAACGTAATTTTTTTTTTTTAAATTCAAAATTATGACCCTAGTTGGTTTAGCCACAGGAAAAGTCAGCAACCTTCCCGCTAGCCATGATTGTCTGAAATAATGTGTGGGCTGGACATCGCGATAGATGAGTTGGGATTGGTCTGCCATATAGCATGCTTCTGTCTATTTGAGCTGATCAGTTTGTGTAGGTAATCCTGTCTAACGCTGCTTTAAAAAAATGTATTGCGTCGTAGAACTGCATAAGTGTTTATCTTCACTTTTTGGAGGACCGAGTTTTGAAATCAGTGGAATTAGAGTATGATAGCTAAGGAGATGGAGAAAACACCTGTCTCCATATTACATCTTCAAACTAAGGGCAACCATGGCATCCTTGACAGGGAGAAGCGTCCATCTATGAGGTATACGGGCAAGATAGTCTAGCTAACTACATTTTCAGATATTACACGTTTCTAATTTTGACAGAAAGTAATTTCTATTTCAGGTTAAAGTGTACTGTTAGCTAGCTAGGTAGCTAACAATAAGTGTGTGATCGTATTACTCGTATCTTAGAGCCATTTGCTTTGCTAGTTATAGCCTAATGTTAGCTAGCTAACATTGAACCTGGTTGGTTAGCTACCTGCAGATTCATGCAGGGTAGTAACATCATGAGTTGGGATTATGTTTCATTTTTTACCTAGCTAGCTAGATGTCTTAACAAAAGACTCCACTATGCAAGTAACTATTTCAATAGAATGTCTATTTCACTATTTCAATAGATCGCAGAATAACTGATGAATTTACGAACGCTCAACACCCGTTTAATATGGCTGCTGTCAGTAAACATTGGCAAAAAAGCGTAAATTGTTGCCAGCAGCACAGTTGCATTCATCAACGCTCCGGATAACAAAAAAACTGCCTAACCACCTCTGCTAGGGCGAGCAGTTCTCTCATTTGTGTCTGGAAGTACCTAGCAAGCTAGCCAACGTTAGCCAGTTAGCTTGATTGCTTGACTGTTGTTGTTAGGACAGAACACTCGGATCAACCATTAAAGAGATGGGTGGGGCAAAAGCTTAAGAGGGTGTGAACGATGCTAAATGGGTGTAGACAAAGAATAGCTCTCCAGTAGATACCAAAACATTCAAAGGCCATTTTCTCAAAGTGAGGTTACAAGCTTGTCAACTTTCAAAGCAGAATTACTTTCCCATTGTTCCTCAAATGCAGTGTATGACATATCATTTTGTAGCTCTGAGTCTCTGCTTTTATCAAATGTAAAAAAAAAATCAGTTTCAAATTGTGCTACATAAGACCGAATCAAGGCGGTCGGTCACACATACACCCAGTCAGACTCTCTCCTGTTCCATTCATGCCCATATGGATAGTCCAGGTTGATCTTTTCTTAGGCTACATGGGAGGTTTATTAGGGAAGTGCAACGAAATCACAGGAAGAGAAGGACAGCAGTGTGACAACCGATACAACAGAGGAAGACTGACTGTGGGGTGGGGGGAATATGTTCAGTACACAGTAACAATGGTTATTAATAGAAAAAGATAGATGCACGGACTCCCTCACTGACATGACAGGCAGTCGATTAGTCATTGAACTTAACTATCTGCCCTGAGAGCACTCATATACCATGGTCTTTATGGATAATAATACCACATTAAAACAAAACATGACATCTTCGTTTGTTTCAATCAATAAAAACAGGAAGAGTCAGCCCCTGTGATCTTTAGTCATAGTAACCTCTATGAAGTCATCACGAGACAGACATCCTCCATGTTAATGTACACCACTATATCCATTCCCCTATATACAACACATATCAAGTGATTGCAATTACTAATACTACGTGTATCTATCTGATGTATGGGGGCATTACGGTGTCAATACTACATTTTAGTCATTTAACAGACGCTCTTGTCCAGAGGGAACATCGACAGATGTTTCACCTAGTCAGCTCTGGGATTCGAACCAGCAACCTTTCGGTTACTGGCCCAACACTCTAAACCTGGACTTCCTGCCACCCTTTTATATTAGGACAGCCTCCATCTCAGCAGGAGTTTCTTCCGCCTAGCAGCTGGTGCAGTAGTTCAGGTTCCACTGATAGTCGCATGGTCATGTCTTTGTCCAGTGGTTTGTTTCCATAGCTCCTGTTGTTGCAGGTTTTTGCAGGTTGTTGAAGGCTGTTGCAGGTTGAGTCCTCTTCTAATGTACATGTGAGTCTTACATCATGACGTCACAAATCATTCAATGTTATCACAGAGTGGCACAGTCAATGTCAGAGTTAATGACGTCATTTGCGGACCTAGAGAACACCCAACTACTTCTACACCCGTGACAAAGTTAGCTGCTATTTAGAATCGACAAGCAAAAAGTAAACGGCGTGTACGTACAGTAAGCAAACTTATAATATAGTGAAAGTAAATGGTTCGAATACGATAAGGTCATAGCCACAGTGAAACATCTCTGTATTTACACAGTTACTTTAACAATGCTACATAATGTCACAAAGTCCAGAATGTCCAGTAAAGTTCTAAAGGTCGTAGAATGCATGCCCAGGAATCCAAAGTTCAAAGGTCGAGTTGATATTATAATGAGATATCTGGATGGCAAGGCAACAAACAGGAACAACCTCAGTTAAGCTGGATCTAAGCAGAGGAGAGGGACTATGGAGAACCCTTGCATTGATACATGTTCAGTGTACATCTATTTACATTAAAATCAATTTTCTCAAATATACTCCAGAATAATCTGGATAGAACATGTAAGGCTTGTTTCCCGTACACAGCATTGGCCTAGTCCTGTACTACAAAGCATGCTGAATGGAGATTCTCCATTGAAAGTGGTTCTTAGTCCAGGCCTAGGCTTAATCTGTGTCTGGGGAAACTGGCCTATACGGTTTAATACATTGACACTACTTCTTTAGATAGTCCTTGGTGACGGCCTCCAAGAAGTTGGGAGCAGACATGAGGATGGTGAAGGTGCCGATGATGGAGAACAGAGTGAAGGCCACCAGACACAGCCTGTCCACCACGGCAGCAGCAAACTTCCACTCGCTGCAGATCGCAACTTCCTCATCCTGGTCCCTGAAGCGCTGGGCGATATACGACACCTCCTCCAGGATCTGAAAGACTTCCGGAGGAGTAAAGATCAACCCCCCTCCTCCTCCACCACCTCCTCTCCCTCTTCCAGCACCTCCCCCTGGGGGCTCAGCCTCCTCGCAGGGGGTCCCTTGGGCCAGTCCCCCCGACGCCACGCCTGAGTCGCTGGAGGGGAGACAGCGGGGGCTCTCCACAGCATTGTAGCTGAAGTAGAGGCTCATGCTGCCATTGGAAGTGCCAGTGGGGCAGGGGGCCTGGGAGAGGGGCGGGGTGATGCCCGTCACGGTGCCCATAGGTCCCATCTCGATGGAGCTGGCGCTGGAATGTTGCTGGGGAGGATGGCGGTACTGGTAGCCAGCGGGTTTGCGCTCCTCACCTGGCTGTTTCATTCGCAGAAACCAGGCACACCAGTTCAACAGCACTACCCTGACCTGGACAGAGAGAAGAGGGGGTTGAGACTGAAACACACACACAATGGCGACGATGGTGACAACAACGATAATGATGATGAGGGATACGATGAAGATTAGGAACGGGACTCACCCATCTGGGCATCTTGCCGCCCTGAGGGTCGTGGTGATGGAACTGCAGGACCAGAACAGTCACCACCACAGACAGACCCACTATCATCATTGTACTGGCAAAGTACTGAGCTACAAAACAAAAGCCACAACCACATCAAACATTAACACAGTAACATCACACGTGATACAGACACTGACCAAAATAAAAAAGAGATTGTGTGTCCCAAATGGCACTGGTCATGGCAAAAGCTGTGCACTAAATAGGGAATAGGTCGCCAGTTGAATGTGTCGTTGTATATCAGTGGAAAATCAAGCAACCCAATAAAATAACAGCAGTAAAACAGAACAAAAGGCCAAAAACACAGAGCTTTAGTGCTGAGTCATTGAGGGCACATCATGAATGGGTTCTCTCAGGGGAGGGACTGGGGGGAGGCAGGGAGGGAGGGATGTGAGGGAAGCTTCACCCCACTCAAGCGTTAACTCAACACTGTTCTTCCCCAAATATCTCAGCTCTGTAGCTGCCTCCCAGGCCAGTCACACCCCCCTCCCCCTCTCTGTTAGCAAACAACCGCTAAACAGTTCAGACAAGAAGAAATGCTAGCAGGGCAAAGTGCACATGACCGACTGTGGGATCAGGGGTTAGGGTTATCCCTAGTCGGCTTAGGAAGAGGGAGGGAGGGAGGGAGGGAGGGAGGGAGGGAGGGAGGGAGGGAGGGAGGGAGGGAGGGAGGGAGGGAGGGAGGGAGAGAAGAGAGGAGGAGGGGGAAGAGAGGAAGTGGAGGAGGAGTGAAATAGAGGAGGAAATAGAGAAGACAGAGTATGGTGAAGTGTAAGAGAGGGAGCAGGAGAAAAGAGGAGGAGGAAAACACGGAAGCAGAACACAAATGAAGATAAGCATGAGAAAGAGGAGGAGGTGGATCCAGGAGAAGAGTTGGATTCTAATAAGGAAGAGGAGTTGGATGAAGACACCAGATAGCAGTCCTGCCAGAGTCTAATCCAGCAGAGTGGAGGTGGGAAGTGCAGGGATGCCCCTACAGACCTACAGAGTGCTGACTAACACTGCCCTTCACTTAGAACTCTACGCAGCCCATCCCCATCGGAGCCTGTCAGCAGCTTCACATTCACACACACACAAAACTACATGAGTGTGTTAGAGTGAGACACACAGAGATGGAGCAGGGAAGGGTAGGATGGGGGGGAAGATGAGAGAGGGTGCTGACATTGCCACTTTTTGGGTATAGTGGGACCTCATCAGTACCCTGACTGTGGTTCAGTGTCTCGAGGCCCAAAAAACACATTCAACCAATCGACTAATCATCAACATGTGGATTTGACGGATCAGGTGTGTTAGTGCTGGTCTGGAACAAAAGCCTGCATACACAGTGGCCTTCTAGTAAGCAGGAGTGAGACTGAAAACAAACAGACTGAAATGAATAGGCAGCTTCTGGAGTATAACTCACTGGCAGGCAAACACGCTGTGTAGTTCATAGCGAAAACGGGTATCATTCAGTTTTATTTGACTCCTCAACGTTTTTAAGCGCTGAGTACTGGGCCTCCCTGCTGGTCAATGGCACATCAAATCTGACTGATTACATCAGAAACACAACTAACCGCAACTAACAGTTTCTGGTGCTAATACAAATACACAGATATTTACATGGTAAACAAATGTGGGACTATTTTGCAGGAAGATTGATAGAAACTGCATAGGTCTACAGACATACACATACACACACACTCCTCCTAGGTCTCCACACCAGAGAGGGGATGGGTGAATTAGTGAGCGTTTTACCCTCATATCACGAGTGTCTCATCGCAGCAGCTGAAGCCTTTGAAGTTCTCTCTCAGAACCTTTCCCCCTAAAGGTTACTCACCTCCCTCCCTCCCTCCATCCATCCAGCCTTCCGTCCTGCTCTTCTTCCTCTCCTCACGGGGAGCCTGGCTCGTCACAGCCTACTAATAACGTTGACAGTATCATCGTCATAGACAGCCTGTTCCAACACCATCCCGCTCCATTATAACATCAGGGGATTGACACTGACATACTGGACGCATATCACAGGAGGCTGGTGGCACATTCATTTGGGAGGACGGGCTCGTGGTAATGGCTGGAGTGGAATAGGTGGAATGGTGAAAAAAATCTGATGCAGCCGAAACCCGTTGGATTTTTGACATTTTGTTTCCATTGAACAAAGCCATACAAATAAAGGCATTTTAATGAATGATATGAAGAGTGCCTTGGTCCTCCTTTCTTTGGTAGAGTATATGCTCAGTGCTCCTTTGACATTTCACAGAGATATGCTGGTTCTTCGAAAAATGTATATGAAAAGCGTATACTATAACATGTCATGTCTCTAAATCGATACCCATCTGACCTCTATATTCTTTTATGTCCGGCGGATTCGAGAATAAAGATTTTCAATGGGAAAATGAGCCTGTCAGGTAGCCTGTAGCCTTCATTCTTGCACAGAATCCAGCCTAGCTGACGGGATAACATTTTCCAGATATTTTTATTTACCACCTTTTCTCTGGCCAGTCACCTTAATTCTGGCCATCCTACAAGGTTAAAAACTCCAATTACTTTTGAATGGAATATGATAGAGACCTGAGGTTTGGACCATTCAATTTCGACACAATTAACATTACTTTACCCATTGGTCAAAATATACAGTACCTGTAAAAAGTTTGGACACACCTACTCATTCAAGGGCGTTTCTGTATTTCTACTGTTTTCTACATTGTAGAATAATAGTTTTGTTGTCTTCACTATGAAATAACACATATGTACACAGATGAAAACAACAAATTGTTAACCTGTTGGGGATAGGGGGCAGTATTTGCACGGCCGGATAAAAAAACGTACCCGATTTAATCTGGTTACTACTCCTGCCCAGTAACTAGAATATGCATATAATTATTGGCTTTGGATAGAAAACACCCAAAAGTTTCTAAAACTGTTTGAATGGTGTCTGTGAGTATAACAGAACTCATATGGCAGGCAAAAACCTGAGAAGATTCCTTACAGGAAGTGGCCTGTCTGACCATTCCTTGAGCTTCTTGACTCTGTTTATTGAAGACTGAGGATGTTTGCTGTAACGTGACACTTCCTATGGCTCCCATAGGCTCTCAGAAGGCGGGAAAAAGCTGAACGATGTAATTCCAGCCCCAGGCTGAAACACATTAGCGCTTTTGGCAAGTGCTCTATCAGAGGACAATGGGCTGAGGCACGTGCACGAGTCGACCCCATGTTTTTATTTTCTATCGTCTTTGAACCTAAACACAGATTCCCGGTCGGAATATTATCACTTTTTTACGAGAAAAATAGAATAAAAATTGATTTTAAACAGCGGTTGACATGCTTCGAAGTACGGTAATGGAATATTTACAATTTTTTTGTCACGAAATGCGTCGTGCGTGTCACCCTTCTTTACCATTCGGATAGTGTCTTGAATGCACGAAAAAAAACAGAGGATATTTGAACATAACTATGGATTATTTTGAACCAAACCAACATTTGTTATTGAAGTAGAAGTCCTGGGAGTGCATTCTGACGAAGACAGCAAAGGTAATAAAATTTTTCTTATAGTAAATCTGATTTTGGTGAGTGCTAAACTTGGTGGGTGTCTAAATAGCTAGCCCTGTGATGCCAGGCTATCTACTGAGAATATTGCAAAATGTGCTTTCACCAAAAAGCTATTTTAAAATCGGACATATCGAGTGCATAGAGAAGTTCTGTATCTATAATTCTTAAAATAATTGTTATGTTTTTTGTGAATGTTTATCGTGAGTAATTTAGTAAATTCACCGGAAGTTTGCGGGGGGTATGCTAGTTCTGAACGTCACATGCTAATGTAAAAAGCTGGTTTTTGATATAAATATTAACTTGATTGAACAAAACATGCATGTATTGTATAACATAATATCCTAGGAGTGTCATCTGATGAAGATCATCAAAGGTTAGTGCTGCATTTAGCTGTGGTTTGGGTTTATGTGACATTATATGCTAGCTTGAAAAATGGGTGTCTGATTATTTCTGGCTGGGTACTCTGCTGACATAATCTAATGTTTTGCTTTCGTTGTAAAGCCTTTTTGAAATCGGACAGTGTGGTTAGATTAACGAGAGTCTTGTCTTTAAAATGGTGTAAAATAGTCATATGTTTGAGAAATTGAAGTAATAGCATTTCTAAGGTATTTGAATAACGCGCCACGGGATTCAACTGGCTGTTGAGTAGGTGGGACGATTTCGTCCCGCCGACCCTAGAGAGGTTAAACATGACAATTAATGATGAAACTGGCTCTCATGAGGACCGCCACAGGAAAGGAATACCCAGAGGTACCTCTGCTGCAGAGGATAAGTTCATTAGAGTTACCAGCCCAAATAAATGCTTCACAGAGTTCAAGTAACAGACACATCTGAACATCAACTGTTCAGAGGAGACTGCATGAATCAGGCCTTCATGGATGAACTTCTGCAAAGAAACCAGTACTAAAGGTCAGCAATAAGAAGAGACTTGCTTGGGCCAAGAAACACAAGCAATGGACATTAGACCGGTGGAAATCTGTCCTTTTGTCTGATGAATCCAAATTTACGATTTTGGTTCCAATCGCAGTGTCTTTGTGAGACGCAGAGTAGGAGAACAGATGATCTCCGCATGTGTGATTCCCACTGTGAAGCATGGAGGAGGAGGTGTGATTTGCTGGTGACACAGTCTGTGATTTATTTATAATTCAATGCACACTTAACCAGCATGGGTACCACAGTATTCTGCAGCGATACGCCATCCCATCTGGTTTGAGCTTAGTGGGACTATCATTTGTTTTCCAACTGGACAATGACCCAAAACACACCTCCAGGATGTGTGAGAGCTATTTAACCAAGGAGAGTGATGTAGTGCTGCATCAGATGACCTGGCCTCCACAATCACCTGACCTCAACCCAAATGAGATGGTTTGGGATGAGTTGAACCGCAGACTGAAGGAAAAGCAGCCAACAAGTGCTCAGCATATGTGGGAACTCCTTCAAGACTGTTGGGAAAGCATTCCAGGTGAAGCTGGTTGAGAGAATGCCAAGAGTGTGAAAAACTGTCATCAAGGCAAAGGTTGACTACGTGTTTGGTTACTACATGATTACATATGTGTTATTTCATGTGTTATTTCATAGTTTTGATGTCTTCGCTATTATTCTACAATGTAGAAAATAGTAAAAATAAAGAAAAACCCTTGAATGAGTAGGTGTGTCCAAACTTTTGACTGGTACTGTATGTTTTTGATTGGACACCCTAGTACATAGGTTCTGAGCCCTCACTGACATTAATAACTTATTAATGTACCGCTAGTCGAACCTAGCGAGGCCATCAGAGGATCACAGACTGTATTAACATACACATTAACACAAGATTTGCACACACTCATTAATACAAACACTCTGGCTTTACACTCACTAATGCAAAGCCAATCAAACCAAACCATAAGAGGACAGAGGATAACATATATATAACACACACACACACAGAACCCACCGATGAGAGGCACAGAGTCTGAGGTGGCGGGCATGATCTCAGCAACCAGTAGCATGAAGACTGTTAGAGAGAGCAAGACCGTGATACCTGGAGAAAGACAGAGGCGAGACAAAGACAAAGAGAGAGAGAGAGAGAGAGAGAGCGAGAGAGAGAGAGAGAGCAAGAATAAGTCCTTCTACCTGTTAAGTATAGCATGATAAAAGACAAGCAGGTCTAGAGGGACAGGGGTGGTGTGTGTGTGTGTATGTGTGCTGCCTCAGCCCAACCTGTCGCAGTAATATTCAGTGAAGTTTTATGCATGGCTAGCTGTGGACCAGCCAACACAGGACCAGAGGTTATGCCCAGGTGAGCTGATGATGTCATAAGATGTTAAACATGCAGCGACAGTCAGGGAATCAACAAACCACTGTCGTCCTTCATAAGTAATCTGCTCGCCTGCTGTGCCTGTTTATGTCTGTTACACTGCTACTGACTACTGGGTTGTTGTAAACACACATTTCTATTTGTGATAGGGGAAAATAACTTAAATCGGTTCTACCAAATTTCTATCAACATGTCACATGTGCAACCAGAGGGAAAACAATTCTAGATCACCTTTACTCCACACACAGACATGCATACAAAGCTCTCCCTCGCCCTCCATTTAGTAAATCCGACCACAATTCTATCCTCCTGATTCCTGGTTACAAGCAAAAATTAAAGCAGGAAGCACCAGTGACTTGGTCTATAAAAAAAGTGGTCAGATGAAGCAGATGCTAAACTACAGGACTGTTTTGCTATCACAGACTGGAACACGTTCCGGGATTCTTCCATTGGCATTGAGGAGTACACCACATCGGTCACTGGCTTTATCAATAAGTGCATCGAGGACGTCGTCCCCACAGTGACTGTAGGTACATACCCCAACCAGAAGCCATGGATTACAGGCCACATTCGCACTGAGCTAAAGGGTAGAGCTGCCGCTTTCAAGGTGCGGGACTCTAACCCGGAAGCTTACAAGAAATCCTGCTGTGCCCTGCGACGAACCATCAAACAGGCAAAGCGTCAATACAGGGCTAAGATTGAATCATACTACACCGGCTCCGACGCTCGTCTTATGTGGCAGGGCTTGCAAACTATTACAGACTACAAAGGGAATCACAGCCGCAAGCTGCCCAGTGACACGAGCCTATCAGATGAGCTAAATCACTTCTATGCTTGCTTCGAGGCAAGCAAAACTGAGGCATGCATGAGAGCATCAGCTGTTCCGGACGACTGTGTGATCACGCTCTCCGTAGCTGACGTGAGTAAGACCTTTAAACAGGTCAACATACACAAGGCTGCGGGGTCAGATGGATTACCAGGATGTGTGTTCCGGGCATGTGCTGACCAACTGGCAGGTGTCTTCACTGACATTTTCAACATGTCCCTGATTGAGTCTATAATACCAACATGTTTCAAGCAGACCACCATAGTCCCTTTGCCCAAGAACACAAAGGCAACCTGCCTAATTGACTACAGACCCGTAGCACTCACGTCCGTAGCCATGAAGTGCTTTGAATGGTTGGTAATGGCTCACATCAACACCATTATCCCAGAAACCCTAGACCCAGTCCAATTTGCATACCGCCCAAACAGATCCACAGATGATGCAATCTCTATTGCACTCCACACTGCCCTTTCCCACCTGGACAAAAGGAACACTTATGTGAGAATGCTATTCATTGACTACAGCTCAGCGTTCAACACCATAGTACCCTCAAAGCTCATCACTAAGCTAAGGATCCTGGGACTAAACACCTCCCTCTGCAACTGGATCCTGGACTTCCTGACGGGCCGCCCCCAGGTGGTGAGGGTAGGTAGCAACACATCTGCCATACTGATCCTCAACACTGGAGCTCCCCAGGGGTGCATGCTCAGTCCCCTCCTGTACTCCCTGTTCACCCATGACTGCATGGCCAGGCACGACTCCAACACCATCATTAAGTTTGCAGACGACACAACAGTGGTAGGCCTGATCACCGACAACAACGAGACAGCCTATAGGGAGGAGGTTTGAGACCTGGCCGGAAGGTGCCAGAATAACAACCTATCCCTCAACGTAACCAAGACTAAGGAGATGATTGTGGACTACAGGAAAAGGAGGACCGAGCAGCCCCCATTCTCATCGACGGGGCTGTAGTAGAGCAGGTTGAGAGTTTCAAGTTCCTTGGTGTCCACATCAACAACAAACTAGAATGGTCCAAACACACCAAGACAGTCGTGAAGAGGGCACAACAAAGCCTATTCCCCCTCAGGAAACTAAAAAGATTTGGCATGGGTCCTGAGATCCTCAAAAGGTTCTACAGCTGCAACATCGAGAGCATCCTGACATGTTGCATCATTGCCTGGTACGGCAATTGCTCAGCCTCTGACCGCAAGGCACCACAGAGGGTAGTGCGTACGGCCCAGTACATCACTGGGGCTAAGCTGCCTGCCATCCAGGACCTCTACACCAGGCAGTGTCAGAGGAAGGCCATACAAATTGTCAAAGACCCCAGCCACCCCAGTCATAGACCTTTCTCTCTACTACCGCATGGCAAGCGGTACCGGAGTGCCAAGTCTAGGACAAAAAGGCTTCTCAACAGTTTTTACCCCCAAGCCATAAGACTCCTGAACAGGTAATCAAATGGCTACCCGGATTATTTGCATTGTGTGCCCCCCCCCCCCCCAACCCCTCTTTTACGCTGCTGCTACTCTCCGTTTATCATATATGCATAGTCGCTTTAACTATACATTCATGTACATACTACCTCAACTGGGCCAACCAACCAGTGCCCCCGCACATTAGCTAACCGGGCTATCTGCATTGTGTCCCGCCACCCAACACACGCCAACCCCTCATTTACGCTACTGCTACTCTTTGTTCATCATATATGCATAGTCATTTTAACCATATCTACATGTAAATACTACCTCAATCAGCCTGACTAACCGGTGTCTGTATGTAGCCTCGCTACTTTTATAGCCTCGTTACTGTATATAGCCTGTCTTTTTACTGTTGTTTTTATTTCTTTACTTACCTATTGTTCACCTAATACCTTTTTTGCACTATTGGTTAGAGCCTGTACGTAAGCATTTCACTGTAAGGTCTACACCTGTTGTATTCGGCGCACATGACAAATACATTTTGATTTGATTTGAAATATGTATACAGTTACATATCGCAATAATATTTTGGACAATATTATATCGATACTTTGACTTCAAATATCAATTTGTAAAAAAAATGATAATAACATATTTTTTTTGCCAGGTACAGTAGCGTTAGACAGCGCTAGTCGGCTGTACCTCCGGCAAAATTCTGGTAGAGCGAGCGAGATAAGATTGTCAGACTTATAACCTCTTGGCCAAACTGACTTGTTAGACTGACAGTTTCTCTGATATGTTCAAGGCAAGTTACCAATTGGAAGAGATTACAGGTAACTGCTGACCCTGCGATATCTATTAATAAACCTGAAAGAAGTCCAGTATAGATAGAACTCCGTAACAGACAAAACTCCAAGTTGGCTTCCCGGGGTTCCTTCGTTACCCAGGGAGATCTTCTCTCCGGAGTCGGCGGGCAGCAGAAAGACCAGCAGGGCCAGGCCAGAGATGAGGACACAGGGGATGAGCAGGTTGAGACCGTAGTAGAGGGTTCGTCTTCGCATGGTGACGGTGAAGGTGACGTCAGGGTAGGGCTCCTTACAGCAGTCATAGTACAGCTCATTACGCTTGGCAGGGACTCCTAGGAGACACACACACACACATTAAAAAACACACAGGGGGGATTCAAAATCACTGCATTTACATTGATTCAACGATGGACTGTTCACATTTTCTTTGACACACACACAAGTACGAACCCCACATTTCAAAGGACATATAGGCAACACATAACACAGGCTGGGGATCTCCACGCACTCTCAAACACGTGTTCCTTTTGCTAAGCAGAGTTAATCTCAGTAACACGCCCCCTCTGGCAGTGTGGAGTAAACATGAAATGTGCCATCAGGATCAGTCTGACAACCCCCCCCCCCCCCCACCCCCCATACGCAGACACACCCCTCAGGGACCCTCCACTGGCCCAGATGGGTCACAACAGCCTCACCCCCACCCCCTCTCCCACAACCCCATTCCCACCCACCTCTATAGAGATAGCGACAGAGGCATGGACATACTGTACATGCTGAGAGAGAGCGAGAGAGAGCGAGAGATAGAGAGCGAGAGATAGAGAGCGAGATTAACCACATCGTACCCACGAGGTCCCACTCTCCATTGGGTATGTAGGTAGACGTGTCCACGTCCAGCATCTGCAGGTCCAGCAGCCAGCCGTTGTGGGTCCACGAGCCAAACTTTAGGTCACACTTCTGGACGTCGAAGGGGAACCAGCGCACGTCGATATAGCAGGTACTCTTCAGTATGCCCGGGGGGATGTACTGGCAGTAACCTGACGCATTCACCAGCACGTTGGTGTGGAAGGTGGCATCAAATCTCTCATCAGCACTGTAGGGAGAAGGGGAGAGATGCATACCTTTAACATCTCAATAGATCCATGTCAAAATGTATAAGTATTACTTATATATTTGATATGTAAGTCAGAATACAAGGAGACGGAGTGTATGTGTGTATTAGAGAGAGAGAGAGAGAGAGAGAGAGAGAGAGAAAGAAAGTCATTCTACCTGTTAAGTATAGCATGATAAAAGACAAGCGGGTCTAGAGGGAAAGGGATGGTGTGTGTGTGCCTGGGTGCGTGTGAGTCTTTGCTGCCTCAGCCCAACCTGTCACAGTAATGTTTAGTGAAGTGTTATGCATGGCTAGCTGTGGACCAGCCAACACAGGACCAGAGGTGATGCCCAGGTGAGCTGATGATGTCATAAGATGTTAAACATGCAGCGACAGTCAGGGAATCAACAAACCACTGTCGTCCTTCATTAGTAATCTGCTCGCCTGCTGTGCCTGTTTATGGCTGTTACACTGCTACTGACTACTGGGTTGTTGTAAACACACATTTCTATGGTAGAACATATTACATATGTGTTAAGAGGTCAGCTAAAGCCCGAGTTAGAGAAGCTAAAACAGTCAGACAACCTGTCCTGTGTCAACACACACACACCCTGTGAGTAACGTACACAGATCTACAGTGACACACACACACACACACACACACACACACACACACACACACACACACACACACACACACACACACACACACACACACACACACACACACACACACACACACACACACACACCCTGTAAGTAACGCACACAGATCTACAGTGACACACATGAACCAGTGGTGATTTTAGCATGTAAATCTTGATGGGGCAAATCTTGGTTCGTGTCAACAAAGCCACAACACAACACTAAACAATACATTAATTGCACTATAACGGTGACAAACGGTGCCCACAAACTGTTAGGGCCTACATAAAGCTGTCCCAACAGCAGAGTCCCAACAGCAGTCCCAACACCTTACCACTGCTACACCTGGCTATCAATGGAGTCTCATCTGGCAGCGAAACAGTTCATTCAGCCTCATTTACTGCCGTTTAAAAAACAATTGCTGATATGGCTGACTTGCTTAAACAAATGTGTTTTTTATTGACAATTGAGATGTACAAACTACGGCATAAGGAGACGACAAGCGGATAAGAGGCAATCCGTGATTTTGATTAAGACATTAATGACCAAGCTAGGACGAACGTAGTCAATATAACTATTTGTTCAGCACTTTTGAAATGTACAGCAAAAGAATTCAGAGCATGGGCCGTTCTTACAGTGTTCTCCCTGCATACAAAGTCAGAGCCATAGGATAAATAAAGGGCGCATATAAGCAGACAATGAAAGCTCTTACAATATTTGATGATGACATTTCTCTAAAACAGGCTATAGGTTACATGTGCACCACCAAGTCAGAACAGTAGGCAAAATTAAGAGGTGAAAATAAACCAAATTATTAGGGTGAGGCACATGGGCTACTAACAGCTTACTACACAACATACACTTAGTATTACTTTCTTAGCTACAGAATACATAACTCCCTGGCATATTACATCATTTGTACAGCAGCATAAGATCTTTTTGGACTGACCTTGTTGTGCTGTGATCACTTGAACAGGAATGTGGCGCTGCGGTCCTTCGTGGGGAAATTTTGTCATCAAACTTTGTCATCAAAGTCTGGCATTCTCCAAGTTAACATTTGTTTTGAGCGCGGCACAAATCATGCTTCATTGATATATTACATTACATTTAAGTCATTTAGCAGACGCTCTTATCCAGAGCGACTTACAAAATGGTGCATTCACCTTATGATATCCAGTGGAACAACCACTTTACAATAGTGCATCTAAATCTTTTAAGGGGGGGGGGTTAGAAGGATTACTTTATCCTATCCTAGGTATTCCTTAAAGAGGTGGGGTTTCAGGTGTCTCCGGAAGGTGGTGATTGACTCCGCTGTCCTGGCGTCGTGAGGGAGCTTGTTCCACCATTGGGGTGCCAGAGCAGCGAACAGTTTTGACTGGGCTGAGCGGGAACTGTGCTTCCTCAGAGGTAGGGGGGCCAGCAGGCCAGTGGTGGATGAACGCAGTGCCCTTGTTTGGGTGTAGGGCCTGATCAGAGCCTGAAGGTATGGAGGTGCCGTTCCCTTCACAGCTCCGTAGGCAATCACCATGGTCTTGTAGCGGATGCGAGCTTCAACTGGAAGCCAGTGGAGAGAGCGGAGGAGCGGGGTGACGTGAGAGAACTTGGGAAGGTTGAACACCAGACGGGCTGCGGCGTTCTGGATGAGTTGTAGGGGTTTAATGGCACAGGCAGGGAGCCCAGCCAACAGCGAGTTGCAGTAATCCAGACGGGAGATGACAAGTGCCTGGATTAGGACCTGCGCCGCTTCCTGTGTGAGGCAGGGTCGTACTCTGCAAATGTTGTAGAGCATGAACCTACAGGATCGGGTCACCGCCTTGATGTTAGTGGAGAACGACAGGGTGTTGTCCAGGATCACGCCAAGGTTCTTAGCACTCTGGGAGGAGGACACAAGGGAGTTGTCAACCGTGATGGCGAGATCATGGAAGGGGCAGTCCTTCCCCGGGAGGAAGAGCAGCTCCGTCTTGCCGAGGTTCAGCTTGAGCTGGTGATCCGTCATCCACACTGATATGTCTGACAGACATGCAGAGATGCGATTCGCCGCCTGGTTATCAGAAGGGGGAAAGGAGAAGATTAATTGTGTGTCGTCTGCATAGCAATGATAGGAGAGACCATGTGAGGATATGACAGAGCCAAGTGACTTGGTGTATAGCGAGAATAGGAGAGGGCCTAGAACAGAGCCCTGGGGGACACCAGTGGTGAGAGCGCATGGTGCGGAGAAAGATTCTCGCCACGCCACCTGGTAGGAGCGACCTGTCAGGTAGGATGCAATCCAAGCGTGGGCCGCGCCGGAGATGCCCAACTCGGAGAGGGTGGAGAGGAGGATCTGATGGTTCACAGTATCAAAGGCAGCAGATAGGTCTAGAAGGATGAGAGCAGAGGAGAGAGAGTTAGCTTTAGCAGTGCGGAGAGACTCCGTGACACAGAGAAGAGCAGTCTCAGTTGAATGCCCAGTCTTGAAACCTGACTGATTAGGATCAAGAAGGTCATTCTGAGAGAGATAGCAGGAGAGCTGGCCAAGGACGGCACGTTCAAGAGTTTTGGAGAGAAAAGAAAGAAGGGATACTGGTCTGTAGTTGTTGACATCGGAGGGATCGAGTGTAGGTTTTTTCAGAAGGGGTGCAACTCTCGCTCTCTTGAAGACGGAAGGGACGTAGCCAGCGGTCAAGGATGAGTTGATGAGCGAGGTGAGGAAGGGGAGAAGGTCTCCGGAAATGGTCTGGAGAAGAGAGGAGGGGATAGGGTCAAGTGGGCAGGTTGTTGGGCGGCCGGCCGTCACAAGACGCGAGATTTCATCTGGAGAGAGAGGGGAGAAAGAGGTCAAAGCACAGGGTAGGGCAGTGTGAGCAGGACCAGCGGTGTCGTTTGACTTAGCAAACGAGGATCGGATATCGTCAACCTTCTTTTCAAAATGGTTGACGAAGTCATCCGCAGAGAGGGAGGAGGGGGGGGGGGGGAGGGGGAGGAGGATTCAGGAGGGAGGAGAAGGTAGCAAAGAGCTTCCTAGGGTTAGAGGCAGATGCTTGGAATTTAGAGTGGTAGAAAGTGGCTTTAGCAGCAGAGACAGAAGAGGAGAATGTAGAGAGGAGTGAGTGAAAGGATGCCAGGTCCGCAGGGAGGCGAGTTTTCCTCCATTTCCGCTCGGCTGCCCGGAGCCTTGTTCTGTGAGCTCGTAGTGAGTCGTCGAGCCACGGAGCAGGAGGGGAGGACCGAGCCGGCCTGGAGGATAGGGGACAGAGAAAATCAAAGGATGCAGAAAGGGAGGAGAGGAGGGTTGAGGAGGCAGAATCAGGAGATAGGTTGGAGAAGGTTTGAGCAGAGGGAAGAGATGATAGGATGGAAGAGGAGAGAGTAGCGGGAGAGAGAGAGCGAAGGTTGGGACGGCGCAATACCATCCGAGTAGGGGCAGAGTGAGAAGTGTTGGATGAGAGCAAGAGGGAAAAGGATACAAGGTAGTGGTCGGAGATTTGGAGGGGAGTTGCAATGAGGTTAGTGGAAGAACAGCATCTAGTAAAGATGAGGTCAAGCGTATTGCCTGCCTTGTGAGTAGGGGGGGAAGGTGAGAGGGTGAGGTCAAAAGAGGAGAGGAGTGGAAAGAAGGAGGCAGAGAGGAATGAGTCAAAGGTAGACGTGGGGAGGTTAAAGTCACCCAGAACTGTGAGAGGTGAGCCATCCTCAGGAAAGGAACTTATCAAGGCGTCAAGCTCATTGATGAACTCTCCAAGGGAACCTGGAGGGCGATAAATGATAAGGATGTTAAGCTTGAAAGGGCTGGTAACTGTGACAGCATGGAATTCAAATGAGGAGATAGACAGATGGGTCAGGGGAGAAAGCGAGAATGTCCACTTGGGAGAGATGAGGATTCCAGTGCCACCACCCCGCTGGCTCGATGCTCTAGGGGTATGCGAGAACACGTGGGCAGACGAAGAGAGAGCAGTAGGAGTAGCAGTGTTATCTGTGGTAATCCATGTTTCCGTCAGCGCCAGGAAGTCTAGGGACTGGAGGGTAGCATAGGCTGAGATGAACTCAGCCTTGTTGGCTGCAGACCGGCAGTTCCAGAGGCTGCCTGAGACCTGGAACTCCACGTGGGTCGTGCGCGCTGGGACCACCAGGTTAGAGTGGCAACGGCCACGCGGTGTGAAGCGTTTGTATGGCCTGTGCAGAGAGGAGAGAACAGGGATAGACAGACACATAGTTGACAAGCTACAGAAGTGTTGTTTCTTGTATTATTGTCTCCTGTGTCTTTAGAGAACTGTTTCACTTTGATATCCTTTTTCTTCTGTCCTGATTTTCTCTTTCTTTTCTTCTGTTAACTAGATATTCTTTGTTGTTCTTCGTTAGCTAGCTAGCTTCTTCCAAAAGAGTCCCTAGCAACTGCTTAGCAACTGGTAAACAATTCAGCTTGCTAAGATAACTACAATTTTATGAAAAATAGTTATTTTCAAAAGCCTATCTTCTTTGTTTGTTGCTTGTTTTTTCTCCTATTCAGTCTTGCAGTTTTCTTTTGCTTTTTTCCGATGTACTTCACTCTAAAAACCATGTAAATTTCAATATTTGTAGGAGCTCATTTTTCAGCTGCTGCTGCTCAAATTGGAGTTCCGGAACTCATGGCCAATGTTGAATGTTTATAATTTTAAACTAGGAAAAGAGCGCCTTAGTCTTAGACTAGGGACCACACAGCAACTCCACTGAATAGCAGGCTCAGGATTGCTTTGCAATGCTTGCAGTTAGCCACTGATTCCTTCCAAAACATTTGCGATTTCCAACTTGTTGTGTAATGTTTATGTCCAATGGCCGATGAGCACCGATAGGTTTTATCTATAATTTCTCTTCATTATTTCTCTGACAGGGATTAAAAAGGATTTGCCAGTAGAATGTCGACTTGATTCATAATGATGACTGCTAGCTAAGATTTTGAAAGTATGATGTTGACATGACCAGTTCAATCAAAGCTACTGTAGATATATGATTTGGCGTAATTTTATGTGTGGCCAAACTTTATTTAACTTGGCAAGTCAGTTAAGAACAAATTATTATTTACAATGACAGCCTACCAAAAGGCCTCCTGCGGGGACGGGGGCTGGGATAAAAATAAATAAAAAATTAAGAAAAATATAGGACAAAACACACATCACGACAAGAGAGACAACACAACATAAAGAGAGACCTAAGACAACAACATAGCATGGCAGCAACACATGACAACACAGCATGGTAGCAACACAATATGACAACAACATGGTAGCAACACAACATGGCAGCAGCACAACATGGTAGCAGCACAAAACGTGGTACAAACATTATTGGGCACAGAAAACTGCATAAAGGGCAAGAAGGTAGAGACAACAATACATCACGCAAAGCAGCCACAACTGTCAGTAAGAGTGTCCATGATTGAGTCTTTGAGTGAATAGATTGACATAAAACTGTCCAGTTAAAGTGTTTGTTGCAGCTCGTTCTTGTCGCTAGCTGCAGCAAACTGAAAAGACGAGCGCCCTGGGATGTGTGTGCTTTGGGGAGCTTTAACAGAATGTGACTGGCAGAACGGGTGTTGTATGTGGAGGATGAGGGCTGCAGTAGATATCTCAGATAGGGGGGAGTGAGGCCTAAGAGGGTTTTATAAATAAGCATCAACCAGTGGGTCTTGCAACGGGTATACAGAGATAACCAGTTTACAGAGGAGTATAGAGTGCAGTGATGTGTCCTATAAGGGGCATTGCTGGCAAATCAATTTTTATTTTTGTATATTTTTTTTACCCCTTTTTCTCCCCAACAGTGCGTGTGTGCTGGAGGCGCTTGAACGCTGCGGAGACCTTGAGCCTTCTTGGATGGGCACTTCTAATGTAACTCTATGTAATGACTGCCGTGAGAGAGAGTGGACCAAAACGCAGCGGAGTTAGTGTTCATCATATTTAATTCTTAAACGGAACACTATACAACTACAAAATAAGAAACTGACAGCCAAACAGTCCTGTCAGGTGAAACACAATGACAGAAACAATTACCCACAAAACCCCAACGGAAAAACATGCACTTATGTGTGACTCCCAATCAACAACAACGAACTTCAGCTGTGCCTGATTGGGAGCCACACACGGCCCAAAACAAAGAAATACAAAAACATAGAAAAAGAACATAGAACGCCCACCCAATGTAACACCCTGGCCTAACCAAAATAAAGAACAAAAAACCCTTCTCTATGGCCAGGGCGTTACACTCTATGGCAGCATCCAAGGGGCTTGAATTTTCTAGCGTCCCCATGAGTGACAGAACACTGAGTCAATCACGGTGCAATGCTCTATTTTCTGCTGGCTTGCCCCGCCACCATAGAAAGCACTGAGCTAGGCTGAAACACCTGCATTTTGGAGCTGCTGTCAGGGATTTCCTCGTCTTCTGACGATATAACGAAATCATCGTCGGAAAAGGTAGACCAATACGCAGCAGGTATGTGATTGTTCATTTTGAACATTTATTCACTTCAAAACGAATACAAAACAACAAACAAGAAAACGAACGATTCACTGACAGTCTGCAAGGCACAAGGCTAACACAGAACAATCACCCACAAAATACAAGACAAACACACCCAACTAATATAGGACTTCCAATCAAAGGCAACACCAAACAGCTGCCTTCAATTGGAAGTCCAACCCCAATTAACTCAACATAGAACCAGACACACTAGACTAAACATAGAAATACCTAAACATAAACCAAAACCCGGAAATACTAAATCAAACACCCTTTTAACAAACACACCACCCCGAACCACATAAAACGAATACCCTCTGCCACGTCCTGACCAAACTACAATACTAATTAACCCTTATACTGGCCAGGACGTGACAGCTGCCTTATTCAAAAAAACAAAAAACAGACCATGTTTGTATGCGGCTTTATAAACTCAATTATATACACTCCCGTTCAAACATTTGGGGTCACTTAGAAATGTCCTTGTTTTTGAAAGAAAAGCACATTTTTTGTCCATTAAAATAACATCAAATTGATCAGAAATACAGTGTAGACATTGTTAATGTTGTAAATGACTTTTGTTGCTGGAAACGGCTGATATTTAATGGAATATCTACATAGGCGTACAGAGGCCCATTATTAGCAACCATCACTCCTTTGTTCCAATGGCACGTTGTGTTAGCTAATCCAATTTTATCATTTTATAAGGCTAATTGATCATTAGAAAACCATTTTGCAATTATGTTAGCACAGCTGAAAACTGTTGTCCTGATTAAAGAAGCAATAAAACTGGCCTTCTTTAGACTAGTTGAGTATCTGGAGCATCAGCATTTGTGCGTTCGATTACAGGCTCAAAATGGCCAGAAACAAAGAACTTTCTTCTGAAATTTGTCAGTCTATACTTGTTCTGAGAAATGAAGGCTATTCCATGCAAGAAATTGCCAAGAAACTGAAGATCTCGTACAACGCAATACCCTCCCTTCACAGAACAGCGCAAACTGGCTCTAGGGTTAGGTTTGAACCAGGATGTGGACATGAAGCTAGGGTTAGGGTTGAGGCTAGGGCTTAGGGTTGAACCAGGATGTGGACATGAAGCTAGGATTAGGGTTGAGGCTAAGGTTAGAGTTGAACAGGGATGTGGACATGAAGCTAGGGTTAGGGTTGAGGCTAGGGTTAGGGTTAAACCAGGATGTGGACATGAAGCTAGGTTTAGGGTTGAACCAGTATGTGGATATGGGTTGAGGCTAAGGTTAGGATGGAACCGGCATGTGGACATGAGGCTAAGGTTAGGGTTGAACCGGGATATGGACATGAAGCTAGGGTTAGGGTTGAGGCTCGGGTTGAACCGGGATGTGGCCATAGGGGTTAACCCCTAGACTCCTAGACTCAACCGGGATGGACATAGGGGTTAACCCCTAACCCCTAGACTCAACCGGGATGTTGAGTCTAGGGGTTAGGGTTGAACCAGGATGAGGACATGAAGATAGGATTAGGGTTGAGGTTAGGAATGAACCGGGATGTAGACATGAAGCTAGGATTAGAGTTGAGTCTAGGGGTTAGGGTTGAACCAGGATGTGGACATGAAGCTAGGATTAGGGTTGAGTCTAGGGGTTGAACCGGGATGTGGACATGAATGTAGGGTTAGGGTTGAACCAGGATATGGACATGAAGCTAGGTTTAGGGTTGAGGTTAGGGTTGAACTGGGATGTGGACCTGAAGCTAGGAATAGGGTTGAGTCTAGGGGTTAGGGTTGAACCGGGATGAGGACATGAAGCTATGTTAGGGTTGAGGTTAGGGTTGAACCGAGATGAAGACATGAAGCTAGGATTAGGGTTGAGGTTAGGGTTGAACCAGGATGAAGACATGAAGCTAGGATTAGGGTTGAGTCTAGGGGTTAGGGTTGAACCAGGATGAAGACATGAAGCTAGGGTTAGGGTTGAGTCTAGGGGTTAGGGTTGAACCGGGACGAAGACATGAAGCTAGGATTAGGGTTGAGTCTAGGGGTTAGGGTTGAACCGGGATGAGGACATGAAGCTAGGGTTAGGGTTGAGTCTAGGGGTTAGGGTTGAACCGGGATGAAGACATGAAGCTAGGATTAGGGTTGAGTCTAGGGGTTAGGGTTGAACCGGGATGAGGACATGAAGCTAGGGTTTGGGTTGAGTCTAGGGGTTAGGGTTGAACCGGGATGAGGACATGAAGCTAGGATTAGGGTTGAGTCTAGGGATTAGGGTTGAACCGGGATGAGGACATGAAGCTAGGGTTTGGGTTGAGTCTAGGGGTTAGGGTTGAACTGGGATGAGGACATGAAGCTAGGGTTTGGGTTGAGTCTAGGGATTAGGGTTGAACCAGGATGAAGACATGAAGCTAGGGTTAGGGTTGAGTCTAGGGATTAGGGTTGAACCAGGATGAAGACATGAAGCTAGGGTTAGGGTTGAACCAGGATGTGGACATAAAGCTAGGGTTAGGGTTGAACCGGGATGAGGACATGAAGCTAGAGTTAGGGCTGGGGGATGGATCCAGTGATTAGGTGGGACTGGGACTGGGGTTGAAGTTGTAGTTGGAGCGACTGGGTGTAGAATCTTACCTGTGTGAATGAACCATTATCAGATATGATCAGACACACGAAAACACATCCACAATGTCACTAGCACAGGTAGCACAAGTAGCACAGTATCAGAAACGAAAACACACACTGCGGGTCCTATGGGGCCCACCCTCCCTTCCCCTTCTGTCAGGGGTCCATCCCCAGCAGTGGACCCCAGCAGTGGAAACCCATTAAGGCACCTGACAGTTCTATTCAGACCCCTATCAACGACCACTTATCCCCCCAGACAACCACGAGACACCCCAAGCGATAACGTAGACGCGCCTGGGAACGCAGTCCTCAGGTTTACACACTCATTCAGCACGGTGACAGGCCCAAGCCTGAGAGAGGATTTACTGATTACCCTCGTCTCCCTATCTCTCCTTCCTGTTCCACTCAGTAGGTTGAATGATCTACCTTTTCAGAGTTTAGTAGCGTCATCAATTTCTCGTTTCGTGTCAGTGTGTTATCTGTGCTGGTTGGGCAGGAGACGTGTGTGTCTGTGTATGTGTGTATGTGTCTGTGTTGTGGGGCAGGGCTGTTGGGGCTGTGTGTGTCGCTGCCGTCCCTGGCTCATTGAATTATTCAGTACTCTGCTTCATTGTGTCAGAAAGCTTCTGCCCGCGTTCCACTGCAATCAGCACGCATATCAGCTAGTGTGTGTGCCAGAGAGCGCATGTACACACACACACACACACACACACACACACACACACACACACACACACACACAAACACGCAATCCGAACACAAAACAGGGAACATCAAACAACACATGAACATAAACCCAGAAACTGACAAAACACACCCCAAAGAAAGAATCGCGTTAACACACAATGGGACAGGTGATACCCCTGAGAGAAGGGACATAGAGCGGGGTTTTAAATCACACACACACAGAAAGAGAGAGAGAGAAGCCCTAGACATGTGTCCTAGACATGTGAGCACAGTGAAAGGGGACAAAGCATTCTGGCGACACACAGAGATCAGACAAACAACGGAGGTAGTGACAGGTTGCTGCAACCAGGGGACGTGAGTCACCTTGCTGTCTTCTCCACTTACTCAACACCTCATTCTGCACCTCCACGCACGCATGGTAATGAGATGGAGCAGCTCAGAGAGAGAGACAGAGAGAGAGATTAAACCCAATGAAAGACACACAGAGATAGCAAGAGAGAAGTAAGAGATATGGAAAGGAACATCCAACCAGAGAGCAGAAGAGACAGTCAGTCCAGTCTGCCCCGAGATGAAGAGAGAAGAAGAAGAAGAAGAAGAAGAAGAAGAAGAGAACATTCTCTTTGGAGGTCCAGCCAGGGTTCTATGTTACTGCTCTCTCCAGCAGCTGAGGGAATAGTATGGCTAATGCCTCTGAAACAGAGTAGAAGTTATCCAAGCACATTATTCTGGATATGCCTTCCCTGCTCCCAGATCATTAGGATCAGGCATACAGGGAGACAGCCCCAGGGGCCTGATGAGTTGGAGTGGGGATATGTCCCTCTCTATCTCTGCATGCCTATCACACTGAACATCAGTGTAATGATAATGTGAGCCTCATCTCCATATGTTCCCAGTATGAATACACATACACACAATACTCAGTACAGAGAAGGAAGGGGGGGTAAAAAAAAAATCTTAACTCTATTTTCTTAAAACTGCATTGTCGGTTACGGGCTTGTAAGTAAGCATTCCATGGTAAGGTCTACACCACTTGTATTCGGCGCATGTGACAAATAAAATGTGATTTGATTTGAAGAGAGAGAGAGAGAGTGATTATCTCGCTCTTTTTTAAACGGAATGTGTCCGCTCACATTGCTGTCATAGTCACAGCGGCAGGTAGCCTTGCGGTTAAGAGAGCTGGGCCGACCACCGAAAGTTCGAGGTGAAAAATCTGGGGATGTGCCCTTCAGCAAAGCACTTAACCCTAATTGCTCCTGTAAGTCACTCTGGATAAGAGAGTCTGCTAAATGACTACAATTTATTTGAGAGTATGCTCTGCCAAGGCTAGAGACACACACACACACACACACAGGTCTATGCAGTTGAGACACAGATGGCAGCTAACACTTCCAACTATCTCCTGTGGATGGCTGCCTGTCTGAAGTCATTTGAGTTTTATAGGAGATCTGGACAGACAGGTACAAACACCTCCGTTTATTATTGCAGATAGCATGGGAGATGATCAGCCCCACCAAATTAGAATGGCAATTTGTCAACACATCCCTAATATATATGATTGTAATAGGCAGTGCTACTCAATGTCCTGCGGTGTAACTGTGTTACAGTATATCTGGGCTATGTGTGCACTATAGTTGATTGCTAGTGATATGAAGACGGGTGCAGTAATGTTATTGTTATTGTTCTGATCTCTACTGTGCGGCGTGTGCATGTCCCGTCTGGCTCCTTGAGTTGGATGTCCTTGGTCTGATCGATCAGCAGGGAAATGAAAACATTGACTTTTCCCTGTCCTTCTCTAACAAGGGAGATGGTCATGTAGTAACTGATCTAATGGTGATTAAAGTCTGTTTGGTGCTGATCCACGTCTACACAAGGTTATGGCGTGAGATATGTGTACTTGTAACTGTAGAATTGTCAGTGCCCACATGAAAAAATACTACAGTTTACTATAGAGTACTACAGTACTTACTATAGAATTATGTAGTAAACTGTAGTGTACTGTAGAATACTATACTACTCACTAATATCCCTCGATCATGTGTAGTACTTACTATAGAATGTTGTAGAACACTATAGTAAATACAACAGTATACTACAGGCCGCAAAAACACTTCAGTGAATACTACAGTAATGTCCGCAAACAAACACTACAGTGAACACTACAGTAAGGTCCGCAAAAAAAACACTACAGTAAACACTACAGTATACTACAGTCCGCAAAAACACTACAGTAATTACTATAGTATATCCACAGTATTTTTACTATATTAAACTGTAAATACTACTTTAGTCCACAAAAACACTACAGTGAATACTATAGTATTTGTACCATAGTACAATACCATAATAAAATGTGGGTGTGTACAATGCTCAGTGTGAATGTACCTTTTCCTATGATTATCTATACGTGTCATGTTTGAATTGTTTTTGTGGAATACAGTAACATATAGCCTTTCACACCTCCCATGCGATTACATTCAGCACATCGTGTTTACGAAGCACGTTACTATTAAGGATTCCTTCACGGCAATTTATCAATGGAATCAACCACATTGAAATCTAATCCTGCTAAGCGCTGAGTCACAAACAAACAGCAATCAGAGATGTGTTCGACGTCCCTCTCATCCCCCGGCCCTCGACGGCTGAATACCAGACAGACTGAGATACGAAAGGATCGTTCAGAGGGGGAAATGAATGAAATGGAATGCAGAAAAAGAACGCATAATCTGTAACATGCTGTTGATCCTTCCATTGTGCGTGCCTATACAACCCTCCGTACTGAAATGGTCTTTTGATGAGATACATGGGATGTATTGAACTGACTCATTAAGGCTCTCGTTAATCAAACGCAATAGAAGTGAATACATTCATTATTGCGTTTGCTCATCTCAAAAGCATGCTAATGAGACTGGGTTCCTCTGCTGTACACCGCTGTCAGACTAGCGTGTTATTGCTTACGCATTCATGACGAACGGTTTAATGGCGTATGTTATGTCATGAAAGTCTGCTGTGTCAGTGTGTGTCTATATGTGTTTGTGTGTCGATATCATTGAAGCAGACTTGCAAATTTGAACTTGCCTTTTGGGGCAGCTAAACAAACCTCAGCAACACTCTGAAACTGGTTCTCCTCGGCAGCTCCATTATATTAGAGGGTCGTGGCATGATCTACAAGGTTAACTTTGCTCTTGTGCTGAAATTTGTCAACGTCTGTGATGTTTACGTCACATGACCCAAACCAATGACCCTAACCGTCACGTAACTTTTTTATAGCGTCGTAAAAGAGGGCATGCCAAAGAATTGTTTGAGCATGTTTATTTTATTGCGAAGAATAGAAGAGAACAGACGCATTTTACATGAATGAAAAGTATGTTTCCTGCTACCTTTGACCTTTTTGGACGTGGTGAGGAGTGAAGCAGGTTAGGTGAAGAGAAGAGGGGTGAGATGGGGAGAGAAGTAATCCATTTTCCAAATGCAGCAGTGCTTTTAAAATTAGGATTAAATACCAATTGTTTCTCTCCTTAATCCTGTGATGGTGTGGTGTTGTGTGTTTGGGGTGTACGCGCATGGAGATTGTAATTAAGCAATAATACACTCAAGTCCATATGTTATGACATTTTTATCATGGCTGTGACGTGGTTGCGCTGGTTGATCGTTGGTTGATCGTTCCGGGAACTTTGCAGGTTGCTGGCTAACTACACAGCAAACTAGCTGCAGTTCATGTTGTTTTACCAGTTTTGATGCTGATTGGTGATTTCGACTGGCTGAGAAAAGCTGCATTCCTCTCTCCTCTGCCGACACATTCATTAATTTGGGAGACTGTGGAGATCAAATTTCAATATTGCAAAAATGTTGCAAATGTCGGAGATCATGTCTAGGTGCTTTTTACAGTGGAGATCAAGTGAATTAATTGCGTGGCTGGGCAGATCTGTAAAAGTAGTAGTACTACTAGTAGTAGTAGTAGTAGTAGTAGTAGTAGCAGTAGCAGCAGTAGTAGTAGTAGCAGTACTAGCAGTAGTAGTAGTAGTAGCAGTACTAGCAGTAGCAGTAGTAGTAGTACTAGCAGTAGTAGTAGTAGTAGCAGCAGTAGTACTAGCAGTAGTAGTACTAGCAGTAGTAGTACTAGCAGTAGTAGTAGCAGTAGTAGTAGTAGCAGTAGTAGTACTAGCAGTAGTAGTACTAGCAGTAGTAGTAGTAGTACTAGCAGGTTTCCAACGTAATTAGAACAGTAAAAATAAATGTTGAGTCATACCCGTGGTATACGGTCTGATATACCACAGCTGTCAGCTATATCTTTCTCACATGTCTAGCCAGTGCATTTACTTGTGTTTTGCCCTACATGGCAAAGTGAAGGAGTAGATACCATCTCTGTAAGCTTTTCCCAATAACAGGAGAAGGGGGTTAAGAACAGAGAGAGGAGACAGCATAAACCCGACCTGATTCCAAACACTGTGCACGTCTAAAAACCCATATACCCAACTGCATCTCAATGCTAACTCTCACATACACACACACAGAGATACACTTCGGGAGACTTCCAAACTAAACACGGCCGTAAACATATTTCACATTCAGGTCCCGTCCCTCCAGGCTGGCTGATGCCAGGTCACAGATGCTCCGTTGCTGTTGGTTTATGAACCAAATCTCAGCTCTAAAGCCATCCAAAGAAAGGATCAATCATAAATGACTGTCATCACTAAGTTGTGGGAGGTGAGGGGGTTGTGGGAGGAGGTGAGGATGATGGGAGGAGAGGATTAATGGAGAGAGGACGGTGATGGGAGGTGGGGGGGGGGGGGGGGTTGTGGGAGGTGAGGGGGTTGTGGGAGGAGATGAGGATGATGGGAGGAGAGGATTAAATGGAGAGAGGACTGTGATGGGAGGTGAGGGGGGGGGGGTTGTGGGAGGAGAGGAGTATCATGGGAGAAGATGGGGGTTGTGGGAACACACCTGTTGTAGAGGAGGATGTCAGGGGTCCAGATCTGGCTGGAGGGGAAACGTAGGTTCTGAACCCCGGGGTAGTTCTCTGGATTCCAGCTCAGGTACACATCAGTCCAGTACTGAGGACAGAACACAGAGATACACATCAGAGATAATCCCACAGCAGAGAGGTACATCAGTCCAGTACTGAGGACAGAACACAGAGATACACATCAGAGATAATCCCACAGCAGAGAGGTACATCAGTCCAGTACTGAGGACAGAACACAGAGATACACATCAGAGATAATCCCACAGCAGAGAGGTACATCAGTCCAGTACTGAGGACAGAACACAGAGATACACATCAGAGATAATCCCACAGAAGAGAGGTACATCGGTCCAGTATTGAGGACAGAACACAGAGATACACATCAGAGATAATCCCACAGAAGAGAGGTACATCGGTCCAGTACTGAGGACAGAACACAGAGATACACATCAGAGATAATCCCACAGAAGAGAGGTACATCGGTCCAGTACTGAGGACAGAACAAAGAGAGATGGTCAAAATAAAAACAAGAAAAGAAGTGTAGAGTTAAGTGACACAATTCAGATTGTCTTCCACCAAGTTCCATGGGGGGGGGGGGGGGGGGGGGGGGGCAGTCTGTCTCTGATAAAAGATCCAGTCTGAGCTTGGGTCTTGGCAGTCTGTCAACTGAAGGGTTGTGACTGCACTTGTCTCTTATGAATTCACACTAGCTGACAGACATTGAAATGTATTTCCCATGGCCCGCCTGGGAAGCGTCGCATAAACCACACAGCAGTGACACGCTGAGTGATTGGCTCGAAAATTGAGGCCGACGTCCTGTCAGGAAGACTTCGATAAAGGAGTAAATGACTCGATAAAAAAAATCAAATAGAAATGAATTGATGGGAAATTGGACAGAGGTCTGTATGTAGTGACTGCGGAGAGTGGAGGCGTTGTTCTCCTTCTCCTGTGTCATGTCGATGATAGAGACCAGACAAGGTGGACCGCATGCCCCTCCCACAAATCCAACCTCATCAACTCTCCATAAGCATGTATCCTCCAGATTACCAAGGAAACATCGGGATAAGCAACCTAAACTCTATGTCCAATCCAATATGTTGGATCAAGCTCAGATTGGCTAAGAGAAACTAGCAGTTTTAATTTAACAGAAGCAATATTTCAAGAGACAATATGGGCAGGCTATTGTCATCTCAATATACAACTAACAGGATGAGGTCCTACCAGACAACCCCTGCGGCATATCAATTTGAGATGGTGTTACAGCCTTTTTGGTGGGATGGGGGATATGCATATGAGAACATAATGAGTCACAGTGTCATTCAGTACTCAACCATTTCTACTCACCAGCTGTAGCCATGCGTTGGTCATCAGCACCTGGTTCTTCTCATCCTGACCAAACAGAGAAGAAAAGAACAATTCAATCGCTACAACAGGAAATCATCACAATGAATAGAAAATTGTAAGGTTTTGATGAGTGTCTACTGTAGGTTTGGCATGGGCGCAAAACAACTGGGCAGTGAAACCTCTCTAAAAGCTGCATTTATGTAACCACCGTGTTTTTCTACGCATTGGTTTCAGTGGAGGCATGTAGCACATCATTATTAGATGCCTCATTTCAAAATCTCTAACAACAAGCCCCGTGGACCTAAACAACGAGAGAGAGAGAGAGAGAGAGAGAGAGAGAGAGAGAGAGAGAGAGAGAACTCAGATTGCATGATCTGAGTAAATAGGGCACTTAGCAAGATGTAAAGTGTCCTTTTGTCTTGTTCTCTGCTCTCTCTACATTATCTCTCTCTCTTTGCAGATCTCCGTTTTGGTCTGTTTCTGCCTCTCTTCAACTATATCAGTCATTAACACTCACTTCTAACAATTAGGGCTGGGTTATGTGCCAAATATTTCTACATATCCAGGATTCCATCAAATGATCCAGATGATGCAGATGGAAAAGTTAGGGTCAAATCTATGAAGAGAAAGTATTAACCCTCCACCAACTCAAGGGTGATCACAGCAGAGCTCACACACACACACACACACACACACACACACACACACACACACACACACACACACACCTTTAGTAATTTAGCAGACACTCTTATCCAGAGCAATTTACAGAAGAAATTAGGGTTAAGTACCTTGCTCAATACACACCACACACATACACACACACACACACACGCACACGTTGTCACTCCGATAGAAAGTTACAAAAAAAATGTAATGTCTTCAAAATGTCAAAAGACCTTGGCATTTAAAACAATATTTCCTATCTAAATGTTTTAAGATTGTTATCATTCTTATCCCTTGCCTAACAATGTCTCAGCTGGTGTCTGATACCTGTCTAATTGCTGTCCATGAGGAGCCTGGAGCCAATCAAAACTAACTGGCTCCCCTACACGAGCAGCAGAAAGGCATCAACAGATTGGAATTTAATTTGCAAAGTAATTAGCTAGCATGATGAAGAAAACAATTTACAGGATGTGGTGGGATGTGAAAAAAGGAATTCTCTCTCACACAAACAGACACAAACACCACATTCCATCAAATCCAGCATTATCGTAAAGAGACTTTCCAGGAAGATTTGCATACTTTATAGCCAGTCGTTTTGAAAGTAGCGCTCAAGACCCAAAACGGGTCCCCCGAAAATTGTGTACTACATCATATATGTGCAGATATCTGCAGTATGTCATTGCTCTCTCTCTCTCCCTCTCTCTCCCTGCTGTTTCACCTAGCCGTTAGGTACACCCTGAAACCGCAATGGATAATGCTGGGCAGGCCTGGGCCAGCCTTCTTTCATGGTGAAACTGTCAATGTGCATCTTGCTAGCTGTCACTCAAATGATGAGGGGCTGAAGAGCATTAGCTAACATTTTAATTGCATTAGTGAGGTTGAACACTGATGTTGGGCAATTAGGCCCGCATTTGGCATTTCAATTCATCCCAAAGGTGAATGTTGACGTCAGGGCTCTGTGCAGGCCAGTCAAGTTCTTTCACAACAATCTCAACAAACCATTTCTGTATGGACCCCACTTTGTGCACGGGAGCATTGTCATGCTGAACCAGGCCTTCCTCAAACTGTTGCCAAAAAGTTGGAAGCACAGAATCATCTAGAATGTCATTGTATGCTGTAGCGTTAAGATTTTCCTTCACTGGAACTAAGGGGCCTAGCCCGAACCATGAAAAACAGCCCCAGACCATTATTCCTCCACCACCAAAACGTACAGTTGCCACTATGCATTCGGGTAGGTAGAGTCTCCTGGCATCCGTCAAACCCAGATTCGGACAGCCAGATGGTGAAGCGTGATTTATCACTCCAGAGAACGCGTTTCCACTGCTCCAGAGTCCAATGCCGGTGAGCTTTACATCACTCCAGCCGACGCTTGGCATTGTGCATGGTGACCTTAGGCTTGTGAGCGGCTGTTCGGCCATGGAAACCCATTTCATAAGGCTCCCAATTAACAGTTCTTGTGCTGAGGTTGCTTACAGAGGCCATCTGAAACTCGGTAGTGAGTCAGCACTCGATGATCCCGTACTGTGAGCTGAACCACTTTGCGGCTGAGCCTTTGTTGCTCCTAGACGTTTCCACTACACAATAACAGCACTTAGAGTTGACTGGGGTAGCTCTAGCAGGAGAAAAATTTACGAACTGACTTGTTGGAAAGGTGGCATCTTATGACGGTGCCACGTTGAAAGTCATTGAACTCTTTAGTAAGGACATTCTACTGCCAATGTTTGTCTATGGAGATTGCACGGCTATGTGCTCGATTTTATACACCTGTCAGCAATGGGTGTGGCTGAAATAGCAGAATCCACTAATTTGATGGGGTGTCCACATACTTTGTATATATAGTGTATGTTCAATTGGGTGCATCAACAAAACACCAAATGATGGAATTTCTACTGGAATAAAGTGTCACACCCTGGCCATAGAGAGGTTTTTGTTCTCTATTTTGGTTAGGCCAGGGTGTGACTAGGGTGGGCATTCTATGTCCTTTTTTCTATGTTTTTGTATTTCTTTGTTTTGGCCTGGTATGGCTCTCAATCAGGGACAGCTGTACATCGTTGTCGCTGATTGGGAGCCATACTTAGGTAGCCTGTTTTCCTTTGGGTTTTGTGGGTGGTTAATTTCTGTTTAGTGTTGTTACCTGACAGAACTGTTTTGGCTGTTGTTCGTTTCTTGTTTTGTTTAAAGTGTTCCATTAAAATATTATGATGAGCACTAACCACGCTGCGCCTAGGTCTACTCCATTCAACAGCCATTACATAAAGGTGTCACATCCCTTCAGACAGTCTTCACACCCCTTGATTTTTTACACATTTTGTTGTGTTACAGCCAGAATTTAAAATGTATTAAATTGAGATATATTTGTCACTGGCATACACATAATACCTCATAATGTCAAAGTGGAATTGTGTTTTTAGAGATATTTACTAATTAAGCTAAAATTTCTTGAGTCAATAAGTATTCAACCATTTTGTTATGGCAAGCCTATATAAATTCAGGAGTACAAATTTGCTTAACCTCTAGGGGACCCCTTCCCGTTCTTATCCCGTTAACGGGATTGATTTTACAGTCAGTGGAAAATCAGAGCGCCAAATTCAAAACAGCTAAAATCTCTCAATTCCATTTTCTCAAACAATCAACTATTTTACACCATTTTAAAGATACACTTCTCGTTAATCCAACCACATTGTCCGATTTCAAAAAGGCTTTACGGCGAAAGCATAAAATTAGATTATGTTAGGACAGTTCCAACACAAGAAAAACCACACAGCCATTTTCCTAGCAAGGACAGGCGTCACAAATACCAGAAATATAGCTAAAATGATGCACTAACCTTTGACGATCTTCATCAGATGACACTCCTAGGACATTATGTTACACAATACATGTATGTTTTGCTCAATAAAGTTCATATTTATATCCAAAAACAGCATTTTACATTGGCGCGTAATGTTGAGAAATGTTTTCCCTCCAAACCTTTCGGTGAATGAGCACAATGAGCACACATATTACAAAAATACTCATCATAAACTTTGATCAATATAGAAGTGTTATGCACAGAATTATAGATACACTTCTCCTAAATGTAACCACTTTGTCAGATTTCAAAAAAGGTTCACAGCGAAAGCACAATTTGCAATAATCTGAGTACAGCCCAGAAGACACCAATAACAAGCAAACAGAAACCCGCCATCTTGGAGTCAATAAAACTAAGAAATTACATTATAAATATTCACTTACCTTTGATTATCGATAAAGTTAATATTTATGTCCAAATAATCAATTTTGTTCGCGCGTTAGGTTCACTATCCAAATCCACAACGCGCATGCTTACTTAGTCCAGACGAAAAGTCAAAAAAGTTATACTACAGTTTGCAGAAACATGTCAAACAATGTATAGAATCAATCTTTAGGTGGCTTTTATCATATATCTTGAATAAAATTCCAACCGGACCTTTCCGTTCTCTTTAGGAGTGAATATGAACTCAGCTCGCTCCCAAGTCCTTGCGCGTGACTGAGCCCATGCCTTATAATGGGACACCTACTTCCTTGGGTTGTTATTCCCATCAAATTCACCATAGAATCTTCAAACACCGTTCTAAAGACTGTTGACATCTAGTGGAAGCTTTAGGAAGTGCAAAATGAACCCTAAGTCACTGTATACAGTGGGGCAAAAAAGTATTTAGTCAGCCACCAATTGTGCAAGTTCTCCCACTTAAAAAGATGAGAGAGGCCTGTAATTTTCATCATAGGTACACTTCAACTATGACAGACAAAATGAGAAAAAAAATCCAGAAAATCACATTGTAGGATTTTTTATGAATTTATTTGCAAATTATGGTGGAAAATAAGTATTTGGTCACCTACAAACAAGCAAGATTTCTGGCTCTCACAGACCTGTAACTTCTTCTTTAAGAAGCTCCTCTGTCCTCCACTCGTTACCTGTATTAATGGCACCTGTTTGAACTTGTTATCAGTATAAAAGACACCTGTCGACAACCTCAAACAGTCACACTCCAAACTCCACTATGGCCAAGACCAAAGAGCTGTCAAACGACACCAGAAACAAAATTGTAGACCTGCACCAGGCTGAATCTGCAATAGGTAAGCAGCTTGGTTTGAAGAAATCAACTGTGAGAGCAATTATTAGGAAATGGAAGACATACAAGACCACTGATAATCTCCCTCGATCTGGGCCTTTTAGTAGTGGTTTCTTTGCAGCAAACCGACCATGAAGGCCTGCTTCACACAGTCTCCTCTGAACAGTTGATGTTGAGATGTGTCTTGAACTCTGTGAAGCATTTATTTGGGCTACAATCTGAGGTGCAGTTAACTCTAATGAACTTATCCTCTGCAGCAGAGGTAATTCTGGGTCTTCCATTCCTGTGGCGGTCCTCATGAGAGCCAGTTTCATCATGGCGCTTGATGATTTTTGCATCTGCACTTGAAGAAACTTTCAAAGTTGTTGACATTTTATGTATTGCCTGACCTTCATGTGTTAAAGTAATGATGGACTGTCGTTTCTATTTGCTTATTTGAGCTGTTCTTGCCATAATATGGACTTGTCACAACACAACTGATTGGCTCAAACGCATTAAGAAGGAAAGAAATTCCACAAATGAACTTTTAACATGGCACACCTGTTAATTGAAATGCATTCCAGGTGACTACCTCATGAAGCTGGTTGAGAGAATGCCAAGAGTGTGCAAAGCTGTCATTAAGGCAAAGGGTGGCTACTTCGAAGAACACTTTTTGGTTACTACATGATTCCATATGTGTTATTTCATAGTGTTGATGTCTTCACTATTATTCTACAATGTAGAAAATAGTACAAATAAAGAAAACCCCTGGAAGGAGTAGGTGTGTCCAAACTTTTGACTGGTACTGTATGTAAATGAGATATTTCTGTATTTCATTTTCAATAAATTGGCAAAAATTTCTAAAAACATGTTTTCACTTTGTCATTATGGGTGTGTAGATGGTTGAGAAAAAAAACATTTATTTAATCCATTTTGAATTTAGGCTGTAACACAACAAAATGTGAAATAAGTCAAGGGTTAGGAACATTGAAAGCACTTTAGTTCCAGGCACTTATAGAATCTACGCGCATTGAAGCTGTTCTGTCGGTTCATGGTGGCCCAGCACCCTATTAAGACACGTTATGTTGGTGTTTCCTTTATTTTGGCTGTTACCTGTACGTGCGCTTCCTTCAGTGTGTGTGCGTGTGGAGCGCCAGTCAGTCAATGTTGTTTACATAAAGGTGATAAATACATTAACAACTCTAAAGTTATCAGTGCTTCCCTGAGGATCAAGGTGTTGCAAAGCACTAACTTACAGTATCCTGGCTAATATCCACCGTGCTATGCTAACAGAAACAGGCTCTGAGACCATTTGGACTATGCTAGGCTAATACTGAATCTGCTATGTTAATACGAGCTGTGCTGGCTTACAATAGCTACTGAAGCCTGGTGTTTTTGCATTCGGATGGCCTGACCAATGACTAGTGTGTCAGAAAGGCTAAATTGACAGAAAGGCTAAATTGACTATGCTAATCAGCTACTGGAATACCAAATGAGTTTATTACTGTTGATCTAAAGACATTACTGCCAGTGATTACCATTACCACACGTAATCAAGCAGTAATGTTATTGTCTGTAACTGTGATACATTGAACCATGTGTAGAGCTGTGCTGTAGCTATGGCGACAGGTAGGCTACTTTGAAAGGTTACATATGACATATGGAACACAGGGAGAGATTTCATGCTTAAAGCAGCTCTTCCTCAGAAATAATCATGTGTCACATTCTCACCTACTCAATTTAGAAATCTGAGGAGAGACAATGGTAGGTTGTTTTTTATGCATAATTCAGGTCAACATTGGGCCACATTAAGTGTTTAATGTAACTGGAAAATAAACTAAAAAAATGGCTCTGCATGATAAACTCAGCCAGGTCACCTGTGATACAAGTCAGTATTCGACGTCCATCCATGTCTGAGGACGTCGGGAGATGACATGGAAACCAGCCACTAGGGGCAACAGTGAGCGCTGTTACCTTCAAGTAGGTTTTGGTTTTGCCGGGTGTTGTGGACGGGGATGGTGGATGGGTGTAAGCATCTGCCTCTGATTCCAAAGGGCCAAATGTTGCATGTTTGAATCCAGCGATAGAAGATTCTTTTTGATACTTTTGTTGTAAGCCTATCCCAAACCTTAACCCTTTACCTTAACCATTGTGAGTTAATGCCTAACCTTAAAAATGTGGAGTTAATGCCGAAAGGTTAACCTTAAACACTTCAAAATGTTACGTTTGAGAAACATTGATGAACGTGTAATTCTGACTTGAGACTGTAAGAGCTGGGATAAACCACAACCCACACACATTATTATGGTGAAGCTTCCAGGCAGCCGGTCAACAGTAACATGTGTTACAATGTTTCAAATGTTTGTTTTCAATTTAAAAAAATTGCACTGCATACTTTTCCTGCTCTTTTAACTGATTAAGCGTGGCTTTGATAACGATGGATTGTACAAACATTCTGGAATACTCATCACATTTTCTACGGATTTACAAAAAACATGTACCTCCTCTGGCACTGCATATCCGAGACAAACTTCAGTGCTTCGGGAACAGCTGGTATGGGCAGAAGGAGGAAAATACTAACAATAGAAGTTAACAGACCTAATATACGTGGAAAACACAATCTCTCACGTCAATGCAGAACTCTAACTGAATTATGGGATGTCACAAAATACGTCCCAGAATGCCCCAGAAACTCTGAATGTGCTTGTTTGTAATTCAAGATCATTGATAAACAAAGTGGATGAATTTGAACTGCTTCTTCAATCAGTAAATGCAGTTACTGGATGTGTCACTGAAACATGGGCCCACGAAAATATCCCAGATTAATCTCTTTTCGTACAAGAGTATCAGCTGTTCAGAAATGACAAGTCCAGAGAGGGGATGAGAGTAGCTATGTACGTAAATCACAGTATTCAGGAAAAGAGAAGAACTGACCTAGAGGAGTTTATTTTAAATTTAACCAGGCAAGTCAGTTAAGAACAAATTCTTATTTACAATGACAGCCTAGCAGGGAACAGTGGGTTAACTGCCTTGTTCAGGAGCAGAACAACAGATTTTTACCTTGTCAGCTCGGGGATTCGATCCAGCAACCTTTCGGTTACTAGCCCAACCCTCTAACCACTAGGCTACCTGCCACCCCTGCCGTATATGTGGCTTCAACTTCGTCCTAAACCACTCGGCAGCTCAGTTTCAACTCTGGAAGTGGGAGTACTCTACCATCCACTAATGAGAAAACACTTCAGCAGAACACTGTGGATTATCTCATAAATACTATCCATGTGATCAGGATGTCCTCAGGATGTCCATCCCGTGTAGACTTTAATCACCTGCCCATCAAGATGCTGACAAACTCCCATCCAGACATGAAACAAGTGGTCAAAGACATGATCAGAGGGGACTCCATCTTAGATTGGATCATTATAAATCTGAAGAATCACTACAACACCCCCACTGTACTTGCTCCTCTCGGATCCAGTGATCACAAATGTCTGCTGTTCTCCCCAAACACAACATCAGGAGGGAAAAGTGAGGTGCAGTGGGAAAAAAGGACGTCTGGTAACCCAGAACAGAAAGGAGGCCTTGGCATGATGTATGGCCAGCACTGATTGGTCCGCCATATATGAGGTGGAGAGCATCGATGCAAAGGTGGAGACTAGAGGTCGACCAATTAATCGGCATTTTTGGACGACGATTATGGCCGATTACATTGCATTCCACAAGGAAACTGCGTGGCAGGCTGACCACCTGTTACGTGAGTGCAGTAAGGAGCCAAGGTAAGTTGCTAGCTAGCATTAAACTTATCTTACAAAAAACAATCAATCTTCACATAATCACTAGTTAACTACACATGGTTGATGATATCACTAGGTTAACTAGCTTGTCCTACGTTGCATATAATCAATGTGGTGCCTGTTAATTTATCATCGAATCACAGCCTACTTCGCCAAACAGGGGATGATTTAACAAAAGTGCATTCGCGAAAAAAGCACAATCGTTGCACGAATGCACCTAACCATAAACATCAATGCCTTTCTTAAAATCAATACACAGAAGTATATTTTTTTTAAACCTGCATATTTAGTTAAAAAAAAAATAATGTTAGCAGGCAATATTAACTAGGGAAATTGTGTCACTTCTCTTGCGTTCATTGCACGCAGAGTCAGGGTATATGCAACAGTTTGGGCCGCCTGGCTCGTTGCGAACTAATTTGCCAGAATTTTACATAATTATGACATAACATTGAAGGTTGTGCAATGTAACAGGAATATTTAGACTTAGGGTTGCCACCCGTTAGATAAAATACGGAACGGTTCCGTATTTCACCGAAATAATAAATGTTTCATTTTCGTAATTATTGTTTCAGGATTTTACCATATTAATGACTAACGGCTCATATTTCTGTGTTTATTATATTATAATTAAGTCTATGACTTGATAGAGCAGTGTGACTGAGCGGTGGTAGGCGGCAGCAGGCTCATAAGCATTCATTCAAACTTTACTGCATTTGCCAGCAGCTCTTAGCAATGGTTGATTGCTGTTTATGACTTCAAGCCTATCAACTCCTGAGATTACGCTGGCAATACTAAAGTGCCGATTAGAACATCCAATAGGTCAAAGGTATATGAAATACAAATGGTATAGAGAGAAATAGTCGACGCGTCATAATTCCTATAATAACTACAACCTAAAACTTCTTAAATGGGAATATTGAACGACCAGCTTTCATATGTTCTCATGTTCTGAGCAAGGAACTTAAACGTTAGCTTTTTTACATGGCACATATTGCGCTTTTACTTTCTTCTCCAACACTGTGTTTTTGCATTATTTGATCCAAATTGAGCATGTTTCATTATTTATTTGAGACTAAATAGATTTTATATAAAAGTGTTCATTGTTCATTCACTATTGTTGTAACTGTCATTATTACAAATATATATATATACTGCTAAAAAAAATAAAGGGAACACTTAAACAACACATTCTAGATCTGAATGAAAGAAATCATCTTATTAAATACTTTTTTCTTTACATAGTTGAATGTGCTGACAACAAAATCACACAAAAATAATCAATGGAAATCCAATTTATCAACCCATGGAGGTCAGTATGAGGCTCAGTAGTGTGTGTGGCCTCCACGTACCTGTATGACCTCCCTACAACGCCTGGGCATGCTCCTGATGAGGTGGCGGATGGTCTCCTGAGGGATCTCCTCCCAGACCTGGACTAAAGCATCCGCCAACTCCTGGACAGTCTGTGGTGCAACGTGGCGTTGGTGGATGGAGCGAGACATGGTGTCCCAGATGTGCTCAATTGGATTCAGGTCTGGGGAACGGGCGGGCCAGTCCATAGCATCAATGCCTTCCTCTTGCAGGAACTGCTGACACACTCCAGCCACATGAGGTCTAGCATTGTCTTGCATTAGGAGGAACCCAGGGCCAACCGCACCAGCATATGGTCTCACAAGGGGTCTGAGGATCTCATCTCGGTACCTAATGGCATTCAGGCTACCTCTGGCGAGCACATGGAGGGCTGTGTGGCCCCCCAAAGAAATGCCACCCCACACCATGACTGACCCACTGCCGAACCGGTCATGCTGGAGGATGTTGCAGACTCTGTCACGTCTGCCACGTGCTCAGTGTGAACCTGCTTACATCTGTGAAGAGCACAGGGCGCCAGTGGCGAATTTGCCAATCTTGGTGTTCTCTGGCAAATGCCAAACGTCCTGCACGGTGTTGGGCTGTAAGCACAACCCCCACCTGTGGACGTTGGGCCCTCATACCACCCTCATGGAGTCTGTTTCTGACCATTTGAGCAGACACATGCACATTTGTGGCCTGCTGGAGGTCATTTTGCAGGGCTCTGGCAGTGCTTCTCCTGCTCCTCCTTGCACAAAGGTGGAGGTAGCGGTCCTGCTGCTGGGTTGTTGCCCTCCTACAGCCTCCTCCACGTCTCCTGATGTACTGGCCTGTCTCCTGGTAGCGCCTCCATGCTCTGGACGCGACGCTGACAGACACAGCAAACCTTCTTGCCACAGCTCGCATTGATGTGCCATCCTGGATGAGCTGCACTACCTGAGCCACTTGTGTGGGTTGTAGACTCCGTCTCATGCTACCACTAGAGTGAAAGCACCGCCAGCATTCAAAAGTGACCAAAACATCAGCCAGGAAGCATAGGAACTGAGAAGTGGTCTGTGGTCACCACCTGCAGAACCACTCCTTTATTGGGGGTGTCTTGCTAATTGCCTATAATTTCCACCTGTTGTCTATTCCATTTGCACAACAGCATGTGACATTTATTGTCAATCAGTGTTGCTTCCTAAGTGGACAGTTTGATTTCACAGAAGTGTGATTGACTTGGAGTTACATTGTGTTGTTTAAGTGTTCCCTTTATTTTTTGAGCAGTGTATATAAAATTAAAAAACAAATCAGCCGATTAATTGGTATCGGCTTTTTTTGGTCCTCCAATAATCAGTATCGGTATCGGTGTTGAAAAATCAGAATCGGTCGACCTCTTGTGGAGACGTTCAACTTCTGCATTCAAACTGCACTTGATGTATGCATGTCAACAACAACACTGGACAAGCCCTAGATGACTGACCAAATAAAAGCTGCCATCAGAAAAAGACAGAAGATTTTCAACAGATGGGGAAATGGAGAAAAACAATGAAATGGAGAAAATACAGAAACACAGTGCAAATGCTTATCAAGGAAGCAAAGACAAACAACTACAAAACTGAAATCCAGGACCTAAAGAAGAAAAACCCTAGGGAACGGCGGGACTTCATTAACAAAGGACTGGGACGAAAGAAAACATCAAAAGGGAGAATACAGGTGGAGGTAATTGAAGATGACAATGTGGCTCTATTTCTTCTTTGCTGAGGCATGGACAAGCACCCCACCTCTTGCCATCTTCCCCCTGCACCATGCCTACAAGGCAGGTTGAGCAGTGCAGCATTGGCCAGATGATAAAGTAAGCTCTGACCAGACTCAGCCCACGTAAAGTGTGTGGGCCTGATGGTATTCCAGCCTGGATACTAAAAGAACATACAGAAGATCTAGCCCCTGTCATCACACACATAGTTAACACCACCTACTGGCAGGGGACTGTTCCTGCTGCCTGGAAGACTAACAATGTGTGTCCCCATACCTAAAGTGTCAAACCCATGTACAACAAGTGACTGGAGGCCCATCTCTCTAACTTCATGCCTTGGAAAAGTCCATGAGAGCGTCATGCTCATGCCAACAGTTTTATCTAAGTGCACGAATCAGTATGCCTACCTCCCAAAGTCCAGCACTACTACTGCCCTTGTGAAAGCCACACACTCCTGGCTGACAGCTACAGACTCCAGAAAACCACCAATGGTGAGGGTACAGTTGAAGTCGGAAGTTTACATACACCCTACCCAAATACATTTAAACTCAGTTTTTCACAATTCCTTTCACTTAACTAGTAAAAATTCCCTGTCTTAGGTCAGTTAGGATCACCACTTTATTTTATTAATGTGAGATGTCAGAATAATAGTAGAGAGAATGATTTATTTCAGCTTTTATTTATTTTTCAGTTCTGCCCACAAATTTTCTATAGAATTGAGGTCAGGGCTTTGTGATGGCCACTCCAATACCTTGACTTTGCTGTCATTAAGCCATTTTGCCACAACTGTGAAAGTATGCTTGGGGTCATTGTCCATTTGGAAGACCCATTTGTGACCAAGCTTTAACTTCCTGACTGATGTCTTGAGATGTTGCTTCAATATATCCACATTATTTTCCTCCCTCATGATGCCATCTACTTTGTGAAGTGCACCAGTCCCTCCTGCAGCAAAGCACCCCCACAACATGATGCTGCCACCCCCGTGCTTCACGGTTAGGATGGTTTTCTTCAGCTTGCAAGCCTCCCCCTTTTTCCTCCAAATATAACGATGGTCATTATGGCCAAACAGTTCTATTTTGTTTCATCAGACCAGAGGACATTTCTCCAAAAAGAATGATCTTTGTCCCCATGTGCAGTTGCAAACCGTAGTCTTTTTTATGGCGGTTTTGGAGCAGTGGCTTCTTCCTTGCTGAGTGGCCTTTCAGGTTATGTCGATATAGGACTCGTTTTACTGTGGATATAGATACTTTTGTACCTGTTTCTTCCAACATCTTCACAAGCACCTTTGCTGTTGTTCTGGGATTGATTTGCACTTTTCGCACCAAAGTACGTTCATCTCTAGAAGATAGAACGTGTCTCCTTCCTGAGCGGTATGACGGCTGCGTGGTCTCATGGTGTTTATACTTGCGTACTATTGTTTGTACAGATGAACGGGGTACCTTCAGGAATTTGGAAATTGCTCCCAAGGATGAAACAGACCTGTGGAGGTCTACAATTTTTTTTCTGAGGTCTTGGCTGAATTCTTTTGATTTTCCTATGATGTCAAGCAAAGAGGCACTGAGTTTGAAGGTAGGCCTTGAAATACATCCACAGGTACACCTCCAATTGACTCAAATGATGTCAATTAGCTTATCAGAAGCTTCTAAAGCAATGACATCATTTTCTGGAATTTTCCAAGCTGTTTAAAGGCACAGTCAACTTAGTGTATGTAAACTTCTGACCCACTGGAATTGTGATACAGTGAAATAATAAGTGAAATAATCTGTCTGTAAACATTTTTTGGAAAAATTACTTGTGTCATGCACAAAGTAGATATCCTAACCAACTTGCCAAAACTATGGTTTGTTAGAAGAAATTTGTGGAGTGGTTGAAAAACGAGTTTTAATGACTCCAACCTAAGTGTATGTAAACTTCCGACTTCAATTGTATGTCCAAAGCCTTTGATCGAGTAGATCACGCAAAGCTCCTGCAAAATCTGTCTGACATTGAACCATGTCCAAGGTTACTAGCCTGGCTCCACAGCTACACCACCGGAAGAAGGAAGAGGGTGATGGCAAATGGCACATTTAGCCCTTGGTCAGAGATCACCTCTGGTGCCACAAGAGGACACTTCCATGGGCTTGGAGGCAAAGCAGCTGGAAGAGTGGGCCACATCCAACAACATATATTTTTCTAGAGACCATCCACAACCTGCACCACTAATCCTAGGAGGACAGGAAGTAGCAGTGGTGACAACAACTAAGTATCTTGGTTTTCATCTAGACTCTAACCTCAGTGGTGACACACATGTGGAGCAGTCAGTGAGGAAGGTCTCAAAACACCTGCACTTTTTGAATGTTCTTGCCAGAAATGGCCTACCCACTGATTATCTGGTCAAAGTATAGAGTACACTGTCAGGCCTTGTCTGGAATATGGTGGAGTGCCTTGAGGATCATCTCCAGAGGTGGAGCAGTCCAACCACAGCTCCTGTCACTGCAGAGCAGGCGAGAGCAGGCTGCAGTGCACCTGGTGAAGGACATGCACACTCTTGACCACTGAATCACCTGCTCCCTCCAAAAAGAGGTAACTGCACCACCAGGCTCCTGAGAAAACAGCCACGAACTGTCCTGTATAACTGCCCGTACGAACCGCCTGCGAAACGCTACTCTACCCAGTGCTGTCAGACTGTCTAATAACTCTAGCTCTTAAATGGTTCTCCCAGAAATGATCTTTTTAACAGTCACACTTCAATATTTCAATTTCCATCATGAAAAATGTCCTGTAATGTTTCAAGTGTTCTGTATTCTTTTTCTCACGTATTATGCATGCATCTTAAAATGAGTGTTTTGCAATTATTAGTAATGTAAATTCTGCATTTCTTCAGTTTTATCTGTGAGCAAGAATAAATGAACTCAAACACACACACACACACACACACACACACACACACACACACACACACACACACACACACACACACACACACACACACACACACACACACACACACACCACACACACACACACACCCCCCCCGTGGAGCAGTGGCAGCTGTGCTCGTACCGTTAGCCAATCAGGGTTAAATCATGCGTTGAGTGTTTCACAGACAGGACCCAAGGGCCCCCCTCACCACCTGAGTCTCACTGCCCTGCCCTGAGTCAGGACCACTAGACTTGACCTCATCTAGACTAGACCAACAGACTGGATCAGACCTAGATTAGACCTGACCCCAGGACTGGACCAGACCTCAACTAGACCACAGGACTGGACCACACCAAAAACAAAACACACCAGGGGACTAAACCAGACCGTTCACCGACAATAACCAAAACATCTTGACCGCTATAAACCACTAAACAATGGGTTCCTCTCCATCTGGGTCTATCAGAACTAGCCTGACCTAGATCACACCGTAGTAGTTTCATAAACAACATGTGTAGACTAACAGTGAAACGCTTACTTACGGGCCCTTCCCAACAAGGCAGAGAGACCGAAAATAGAGAAATTATAGAAAAGCTAAACACGTAATAATAAAAGTAATAATAAATACACAATGAGTAACGATAACTTTGCTATATACATGGGGTACCAGTACAATGTGCAGAGGTACATATGTACATATAACTAGTAATAAAGTTACAGATAATAAACAGTAACAGCAGCGTATGTGATGAGTCAAAAGAGCTTAGTGCAAAAAGGATCAATGCAGATGTTTCGGGTAGCTATTGGTTAACTATGTAACTTACTATTTAGCAGTCTTATAGCTTGGGGGTAGAAGCTGTTCAGGGTCCTGTTGGTTCCAGACTTGGTGCATGGGTACCGCTTGCCGTGCAGTAGCAGAGAGAACAGTCCATGACTTGGGTGGCTGGAGTCTGCCAATTTTTAGGGCCTTCCTCTGACACCGCCTGGTATAGAGGTTTTGGATAGCAGGGAGCTCGGCCCCAGTGATGTACAGGGCCGTACACACAACCCTCTGTAGCGCCTTGCAGCCAGATGCCAAGCAGTTCCCGTACCAAGCGGTGATGCAGCCAGTCAAGATGCTTTCAATGGTGCAGCTGTGTAACCTTTTCAGGATCTGAGGGCCCATGCCAAATCTTTTCAGCCTCCGGAGGGGGAAGAGGCGTTGTCGTGCCCTCTTCACGACTGTGTTTGTGTGTGTGGACCATGATAGATCCTTAGTGATGTAGCCACCGAGGAACTTTAAGCTCTCAGCCCGCTCCACTAAAGCCCCGTCGACGTGAATGAAGGCGTGCTCTGCCCTCTGTTTCCTGTAGTCCACGATCAGCTCCTTTGTCTTGCTGACGTTGAGGGAGAGATTGTTATCCTGGCACCACACTACCAGGTTTCTGACCTCCTCTCTATAGGCTGTCTAGTCGTCATCGTCGGTGATCAGGCCTACCACCGTCGTGTTGTCTGCAAACTTAATGATGGTGTTGGTGTCGTGCACGGCCACGCAGTCATAGGTGAACAGGGAGTGCAGGACGGGACTAAGCACGCACCCCTGAGCGGCCACCGTGTTGTGTGTGTTGTTGCCTACCCTCGCCACCTGGAAGCGGCCCGTCAGGAAGTCCAGGATCCAGTTGCAGAGGGAAGTGTTCAGTCCCAGGGTCCTTAACTAAGTGACGAGCTTGGAGGGCACTATGGCTTTGAATGCTGAGATGTAGTCAATGAACAGCATTCTCACATACAGTGCATTCGGAAAGTATTCAGACCCCTTGACTTTTCCACATTTTGTTACGTTACAGCCTTATTCTAAAATTGATTGAATTGTTTTTTTCCCCTCATCAATCTACACACAATACCCCATAATGACAAAGCAAAACCTGGTTTATAGACATTTTTGGTAATTCACAAAAACCCCGGAAATATCACATTTACATAAGTATTCAGACCCTTTACTCAGTACTTTGTTGAAGCACCTTTGGCAGTGATTACAGCCTTGAGTCTTCTTGGGTATGACACTACAAGCTTGGCACACCTGTATTTTGGGAGTTTCTCACATTATTCTCTGCAGATCCTCTCAAGCTCTGTCAGGTTGGATAGGGAGCGTCATCGCACAGCTATTTTCAGGTCTCCCCAAAGATTTTTGATCGGGTTTAAGTCCGGGCTCTGGCTGGGCCACTCAAGGACATTCAGAGACTTGTCCCGAAGCCACTCCTGCGTTGGCTTGGATGTGTTCTTAGAGTCGCTGTCCTGTTGGAAGGTGAACCTTCGCCCCAGTCTGAGGTCCTAAATGCTCTGGAGCAGGTTTTCATCAAGTATCTCTCTGTACTTTGCTCCATTCATCTTTTCCTCAAACCTGACCAGTCTCCCAGTCCCTGCCGCTAAAAAACATCCCCACAGCATGATGCTACCACCACCATGCTTCACCATAGGGATGGTACCAGGTTTCCTCCAGACGTGACGCTTGACATTCAGGCCAAAGAGTTCAATCTTGGTTTCATCAGACCTGAGAATCTTGTTTCTCATGGTCTGAGAGTCTTTAGGTGCCTTTTGGCAAACTACAAGCGGTTTGTCATGTGCCTTTTACTGAGGAGTGGCTTCTGTCTGGCCAATCTACCATAAAGGCCTGATTGGTGGAGTGCTGCAGAGATGGTTGTCCTTCTGGAAGCTTCTCCCATCTCCACAGAGGAACTCTAGAGCTTTGTCAGAGTGACCATCGGGTTCTTGGTCACCTCCCTGACCAAGGCCCTTGTCCCCCGATTGCTCAGTTTGGTCGGGCGGCCAGCTCTATTTAAGAAAGATGGAGGCCACTGTGTTCTTGGGGACCTTCAATGCAGCAGACATTTTTTGGTACCTCCTAATGTTTTGTGCACTCAGTGTATATCGCCAAATGAAGAAAAATGTGCCTACTTGAATGTCAGTTCCTCAGAAATGTAGACTGATGCCGTGTGTGTGTGTGTGTGTGTGTGTGTGTGTGTGTGTCGTCTGTAGGAGCTCAAGACTTCAGTAAAACACCTACACTTCTGTCTCACTCACTCAACTCTGAATAGAGAGAAAGTTGAGTGAGCCAAAGCCAAAACCCATTTCAGAGCCACTATAAAATCCCCCCCGGAACTCTGCATGCTCTGTCCGACTATATTTCCTCTCCGTTTCCTCTTTCCTCATAGTCTGGCTGACGAATGGGAATTGTAAAAGCCATATTTAACACAGAAACAGTTTGGTTCGCTCTGTGAGTTTAACAGACACACTTGTGTTGTTTTCTACAGCTCTGAATGACTGACTGACATCCAGGAGAAAAAGACCACTGCCCCATGGGCCCTTGACAGAGAAGAGAATCTGGAGGAGAGGACACACACTCCTAATACTGCTAAAACACCCTACACACCCCTAACAACATTTTAAAGGTTAATACAAGCTCCACTCCGTTGACCTACATGCATGTCTGGGATGATGGTGTTGATGTGAGCCATGACCAGCCTTTCAAACCCTCTCTGCATCATTAAGCAGCATGGCAGACCAGATGTTAAGGCTACTGAGGTACTGTAGACATATCTCTGGTGATTTGATGGTAATTATAAAAGTATGATCATACCCTTCACAGGTCACTGAAGTGTGTGTGTGTGTGTGTGTGTGTGTGTGTGTGTGTGTGTGTGTGTGTGTGTGTGTGTGTGTGTGTGTGTGTGTGTGTGTGTGTGTGTGTGTGTGTGTGTGTGTGTGTGTGTGAATGATAGAGACATTGAGGATCTAATGACTAGAACATAGGGATTAGACAGCCTACTATGGGGTGGTGATGTGGCCATGGGTCTATTCTGACTGTGAGGCGATGGAATGGTGGTGCAGAACTCTATCAGTGGACACACACACACACACACACACACACACACACACACACACACACACACACACAGCATGTGGGGAAGTGTGACGGAGTTTCTAGATCTTTGCTAAAGCAATAAATACGCTGCATTAGCATCCCTCTGGTGAGACTCTCTCTCTCTCAGACACACACACACACACACACACACACACACACACACACACACACACACACACACACACACACACACACACACAGGGCATCAGTCTACATTTCTGAGGAACTGACATTCAAGTAGGCACATTTTTCTTCATTTGGCGATATACACTGAGTGCACAAAACATTAGGAACACCTTCCTAATATTGACTTGCACCCCCTTCTGCCCTCAGAAGAGCCTCAACTCATCGTGGCATGGATTCTAAATCAAATCAAATCAAATGTTATTGGTCACATACACATGGTTAGCAGATGTTATTGGTCACATACACATGGCTAGCAGATGTTATTGGTCACATACACATGGCTAGCAGATGTTATTGGTCACATACACATGGTTAACAGATGTTATTGGTCACATACACATGGTTAACAGATGTTATTGGTCACATACACATGGTTAGCAGATGTTATTGGTCACATACACATGGTTAACAGATGTTATTGGTCACATACACATGGTTAACAGATGTTATTAGTCACATACACATGGTTAACAGATGTTATTGGTCACATACACATGGTTAGCAGATGTTAATGAGAGTGTAGCAAAATGCTTGTGCTTCTAGTTCCGACAGTGCAGTAATATCTAACAATAATATCTAACAGTAATATCTAACAGTAATATCTAATAATAATACCTAATAATAATATCTAACAGTAATATCTAACAGTAATATCTAATAATAATATCTAACAGTAATATCTAACAGTAATATCTAATAATAATACCTAATAATAATATCTAACAGTAATATCTAACAGTAATATCTAACAGTAATATCTAATAATAATATCTAACAGTAATATCTAACAATAATATCTAACAGTAATATCTAACAGTAATATCTAATAATAATACCTAATAATAATATACAACAGTAATATCTAACAGTAATATCTAATAATAATATCTAATAATAATACCTAACAATAATACCTAACAGTAATATCTAATAATAATACCTAATAATAATATCTAACAGTAATATCTAACAGTAATATCTAACAGTAATATCTAACAGTAATATCTAACAGTAATATCTAATAATAATACCTAATAATAATATACAACAGTAATATCTAACAGTAATATCTAATAATAATATCTAATAATAATACCTAACAGTAATATCTAATAATAATACCTAATAATAATATCTAACAGTAATATCTAACAGTAATATCTAACAGTAATATCTAACAGTAATATCTAACAATAATATCTAACAGTAATATCTAACAGTAATATCTAACAGTAATATCTAACAGTAATATCTAACAATAATATCTAACAGTAATATCTAACAGTAATATCTAACAATAATATCTAACAGTAATATCTAACATGTAATCTAACAATTCCACAACAACTACCTAATACACACAACTCTAAGTAAAGGAATGGAATAATAATATATACATATAAATATATGGATGAGCAATGACCGAGCGGCATAGGCAAGATGCAACAGATGGTATAAAATACAGTATGGACTCTATTACAAGGTGTTGGAAGCGTTCCACAGGGATGCTGGCCCATGTCGACTCCAATGCTTCCCACAGTTGTGTCAAGTTGGCTGGATGTCCTTTGGGTGGTGGACCATTCTTGATACACATAGGAAACTGTTGAGCGTAAAAAAACAGGCAGTATTGCAGTTCTTGACACACTGAAACAGGTGCTCCTGGCACCTACTACTCTACCCCGTTCAAAGGCACTTCAATCTTTTGTCTTGCCCCTTCACCCTCTGACTGGCATTCATACACAATCCATGTCTCAATTTTCTCAAGGTTTACGAATCCTTCTTTAGCCTGTCTCCTCCCCTTCATCTACACTGATTGAAGTGGATTTAACAAGTGTCATCAATAAGGGATCATAGCCTTCACCTGGATTCACCTGGTCAGTCTATGTAATGGAAAGAGTTCCTAATGTTTTGTACACACAGTGTATACACATGCAGTGTGTGTGTGTGTGTGTGTGTGTGTGTGTGTGTGTGTGTGTGTGTGTGTGTGTGTGTGTGTGTGTGTGTGTGTGTGTGTGTGTGTGTGTGTGTGTGTGTGTGTGTGTGTGTGTGTGTGTGTGTGTGTGTGTGTAAGTCTGTCTGGGAGGTCTTATATAACGGGAGGCAAACAGCAGAAGTGCATTACCTCTACACGTCTGCAGATACGTGACCTAATCTCAGAAGTACATAGCTGTATGTCACCTCTACACACACACACGCCCTCTCAACAGACAATGTTTGAAGTTAAAGCATCTGTCTTACACACCAGTAGTGAAAGTGTCGGTCCTTGTTAAATCAACATACACTTCCACACACATAAACAGCTAGCCAACAAATTCATTCACCCTCTAACACGCACACACCCCCCGACATACACACAGTCCCTCCCTCACCACATCTATGATCTGCAGCAGTGTCATTCCCAGCTCCACCAGAAGAGGAGAGGAGTCGTTGATCACTGGTCTCTCCAGGCGGTTGTAGTTGGCCATCAGCTCCTTGTACAGTCTGCGCTGGTGCTCCCCCTGTAGGGACCCTGGGGAACAACAAGGGAACCAGTGAGAGTTCATGTTAGTTCATAAAATGTATATTCTACAGTTTGTCAGTTGGCTGGGTGGGAGGAGGTCAGGGAAGAGAAGAGAAGAGAAGAAGAGAAGAAGAGAAGAGAAGGAGGCGATTAGGATGATGTGTTTGCTGGACCAGCTTTCATCCCCTTGACTCTTTTCCTCTCTCTTCCCTCTGTCCCATTGATCTCATTAAGATCCATCTCTAAAGCTGAGGCCAGGGGAGAAGAGGAGAGGAGAGGAGAGGAGAGGAGAGGAGAGGAGAGGAGAGGAGAGGAGAGGGAGGAGAGGAGAGGAGAGGAGAGGAGAGGAGAGGAGAGGAGAGGGCTAAACCACCTGCAGCACTGGTCAGTTAAGAACAGTGGACATTAAACACACAGGCATCACAGTTGTGTTAGTCTTAGGGAAAACTGGCACCACAACACTGTTCATTAACTGATCCTAAAAGGGAGTTTGTTCAGAACGATGGCTAAACAGATGCATGGCCTAAATGTGTCCTCATACATGAGAGAGAAATGAATACATAACCGAAATGTGCAGACAGAGTTCACAAGAGAACACTCCAGTCCGAGACACACTGTTAGGGTTGGGGGTTGGTTCATAGACAACTGTATAGATAAGAGGCAAGCAGTTGTAGTCTACAGTACATGTTGGCTTTGGATTCACACCTCTCGCCCCATTGCACAGCCAACACCAGGAAGGGCAGACTGCGGAAGACAAGCACTGCTGCTCACATACACGCACAGACAGTCTCATATGCATGTAAGAGAGAGAAAGAAAGAAAAGAGAGAGGGAGGGAGCGAGAGAGAGAGAAATGTAGGGAGAGTGTCTCTGTCCCAGCGTGTTGCTGATGAGGTCCATTAGGGCCAAAATGAGGTTATAGCAGGACAGGACTCTATTGGGAGTTCAGAGCGAGAAAGAGAAAGAGGTCGTGTCTACACTTGATACTAACATGTGACTTCTGCTATCAGAATAGGAAGATCACATTGAAAAGACGGGTTTAGACGCACAAAAGTCACTTTGTGGTCTGATTGTGTTCTGATCTGTCTGACCACTTCAGGAGCTGGTCAGGGATGCATTGTGTGTGGATTTCTCCTCAGTCTGGACACAATCAGGCTACCGAAAGCATATAGAGTGGGCGATGTCATCGGCGCTCCTCCCACAAGACTCCAGAAAAATTGGGTTTTGGGACCGAGAGGCACCTTTTCATTATAACGTTGGAGGAAATACGTTCCTAGCGTGTGAGGAACATGTTTGCTGGCCTCATAAATGCTAACCAGCTAGCTAATATGCTAACCCGTCTTGCTAGCTAACAGAGGTTAGCCGGCTAGTTAGCTACAGTAGTTAGCTACTGCCATCAGTTGCTGTTGCGTTATCATATTTAGCCTATTCCACCGTTTGTAGAATGCATACTGGCAATTGAATACAGCGCGGGAAAAGGGAATCCGGACAAACTGTGGACACATTTAAAATGTAGGTGTAGATGCATGACGAGTTCAGAACTCCATGATCAGAACTCCATGATCAGAACTCCATGATCAGAACTCCATGATCAGAACTCCATGATCAGAACACTAAAGCTGCATGACACGGCCAGAGAGGGGGAGAGAAACCTGACCACCGCAGCACACTGACACTTCCCCACTTCTTCATACAGCCGCGTACTTAAACATCTATCTCTGCATATATATACTATATCTATACACCCATACTTCATATCTATACACCTGTATATACACACCTTCTTTACAGCACCCATGTTGCACACAGCCTTTGATAACAGTGGTTAAAAGAGCTAGCCATACGAACATCAATACATATAACTTGTGCATTGATATAACTATTAGCAATTCAGCACCTGCTGTATAAGGCACAGCCCTAAGGGTTCTGGAAAGATGTTGAGATGATGCAATCTACATCCTGCACATCCATATTTGTCCATAATGCACATCATTGCATCTGTATGTCTCCTGCATAATATGCAGCTTTGCAGAAACATCCCCCCTTCCACTCACCCTCTCTCATGTTTTATTCCTCTCTGATATATTAAGATGACATTCCTCTGGGACTGTCACCTTGTTGTGGTGAGGGGGCTTTTGTACCTTAATGACCCCTTAGTGCTATGCCAGTGGGAGGTAACTCCAGCCAGGTCTAACTAGTGGTGTAAAGTACTTAAGTAAAACTAATTTAAAGTACTACTTAAAAGTCGTTTTTTTGTATCTGTACTTTACTATTTATATTTTTGACAACTTTTACTTCACTACATTCCTTGACAAAATAATGTACTTTTTATTCCATACATTTTCCTTGACAACCAAAAGTACTCGTTACATTTTGGCAGAAAAATTGTGAAATTCATGAGGAATTTGAAATGATTTATACTTTTACTTTTGATACTTAAGTATATTTTAGCAATTCCATTTACTTTTGATACTTAAGTATATTTAAAACCAAATACTTTTAGAGTTTTACTCAAGTAGTATTTTACTGGGTGACATTTCTGAGTCATTTTCTATTAAGGTATCTTCACTTTTAATAAAGTATGACAATTGAGTACTTTTTCCACCACTGGGTCTAACCAAACCGGACTACATTTACATTTACATTTAAGTCATTTAGCAGACGCTCTTATCCAGAGCGACTTACAAATTGGTGCATTCACCTTATAATATCCAGTGGAACAACCACTTTACAATAGTGCATCTAAATCTTTTAAGGGGGGGGTTAGAAGGATTACTTTATGCTATCCCAGGTATTCCTTGAAGAGGTGGGGTTTCAGGTGTCTCCGGAAGGTGGTGATTGACTCCGCTGTCCTGGCGTCGTGAGGGAGCTTGTTCCACCATTGGGGTGCCAGAGCAGCGAACAGTTTTGACTGGGCTGAGCGGGAACTGTGCTTCCTCAGAGGTAGGGAGGCGAGCAGGCCAGAGGTGGATGAACGGAGTGCCCTTGTTTGGGTGTAGGGCCTGATCAGAGCCTGAAGGTACAGAGGTGCCGTTCCAATCACAGCTCCGTAGGCAAGCACCATGGTCTCCAAAACCTACTTTTCTTCTAGGGCGAGGGTTCAGATGAAGGACAGTCTGCCTCTAGATCATGGAGCCTTAAAGGAAAATGATCTACGACCACTGCAGAGAACAGTGGACACAGCTGCCTTGCTACTTTTCTTTTTATTTAACCCTTATTTTATCAGGTAAGTTGACTGAGAACACATTCTCAGTTACAGCGATGACCTGGGGAATAGTTACAGGGGAGAGGAGAGGGGATGAATGAGCCAATTGGAAATTGTTTTAAAACTTGTTATAGAAACCGAAACCATGGACACTCAACCTCTCCAAAACCTGGGATGAACAAACTAGCCTAGAAGGGTGCCAATGAATCCCGTGAACCAAACTCACCTGAAAGCCAAGGGGAGGAAGAGTGTAGTACAGCTCAAGTGAAGAGTGAGAATTGGATGCTGGAATGTCAGAACAGTACACCAGTCAGGGAAGTTGTCACAACTAGCCAGAGAGATGAGAAGATATAACTTGAGCACCTGAGTCTGTGAAAGCAGATGGAACACTTTCAGGGGAATAACAACCGCTACAGGTGAAACCTTCCTTTACTCTGGAAATCCAAATGAAGAAAAAAAACAACACACACGGAGTTGGACTACTTCTGTCAAAGATGCAGCAAAGAGCCTCATTGAGTGGGAGCCAATACAGGCAAGAATCATCACAGCCAGAATTACACGTAAAGGGCGGACCATTACAATCATACAGTGCTATGCTGCAACCAACTCATCTGACGTTGCAGAGAAAGACGCCTTCTATCAACAGCTACAGACAGTTATTCCAAAAGTACCCAAGAGAGGCATCCAAATTCTACTGGGGGACGCAAATGCCAAGATTGGAAAGGACAACGACAACTGGAGAGGCACAATGGAGAGAGAGAGTCTAGGACAGATGACCGAGAATAGTCTGTTCTCTCAACGAGCTGGCAATTGGAGGACGTCTCTTCCCACACAAACCCCCCAACAATGCCACAAGGGTATCCACGGACCACCAAACAGAAAACCAGGTTGATCACATAACAATAACCAGAAAATGGAGGAGAGTGTTCCTGGATGTCAGAGTCAAAAGGGGGGCTGACATGGACTCAGACCATCACCTCCTGGTAGGAAAAATCAGGATGAAGTTGGCAGTAAAGAGGAAGGTGGGCAGTAGGGTGCAGAGGCGATTTGAGACGAGAAAACTACAACATAGCCAGATACGCCAGGAATGGGAAATATCTCTACAACACAGATTTCAAGCATTTTCAGAGGGAGAAAACACAGATAACAAGTGGTCAAGATGCAAGAACGCCATCACAAGCACTTGTGAAGATAGGAGAAAATATAGATGGGAGAAAATACTGGATCACAGATGACACCTGGGAAAGAAATGAGGGAGACCGAACTCAAACTCAACTGGGAAATCGATAACTCCAAGAGATAAAGTCTGTGGCAGGAATACCAAGATGGAGATAAGGTGGTCAGAAAGAGGTGCTAGAGGGACAAGAAAGCACACACTGAACAACATGCTAGCAAGGCGGAGGTGGTAGCCAAACAACACAACTCCAAGATCACCAGATAGCGGGCTGGGAAGAACAGGATCCGAAGCCACCCCATCAGAGACGAACTGGGAACCCTTCTTACCAAAGAATCCCAACAACTGGAGCACTGGAATGTACACGTCGAGGAAATCCTAAACAGGCCTCCACCTGACTTAACCCCAGACATCGTGGAAGCACCAGAAAACCAGGTTTGATTGTTACAGTCCTCAAGAAAAACAACCTCAGTGAGTGCAAATACTGGAGCAGAACCCCGCTCCTCTCAATCCCCAGCAAAAACCTCTGTCGCATCATATTGGATAGGATGGAGGACTCAAAAAGAGACTCCAAAATGAACAAGCAGGCTTTTAGGAAGGACTACTCCTGTACAGACCACATTGCAACACTCAGGATGATTGTCGAATAGTGCATTGAATGGCAGACTCCTTTACACATCAACTTCGTAGACTTCGAAAAAGCTTTCGATAGTCGAGACAGAAATAGTCTATGGAAACTGCTACGGCACTATGCCGTCCCTCAAAAATATGTGAATCTGATCAGGAGTATGTATGAAGTGTTGACAGGCCAGGTCACCTCCAACCGAATATTTCACATCAAAACTGGAGTACGCCAAGGCTGCTTATCATGTCCCTTTGCTTTTCTAATAGCCATCGACTGGACCATGACAAGAACCACAGCACATCAAAGAACAGGGAGCCAGTGGAGCGCATTCACTCAACTGGAGGACCTGGGTTTAGCAGATGACCTGGCTCTGGTCTCTGAAAGTCACAGGCAAACGCAACAAAAAAACAGATCGACTACAAGAAAACACCAGACAACTTGGCCTCATAATAAATGTGGTAAAGACCAAGACACTGACAAAAAAAAACACCAAATCCCCAAAACTCAGCATAGACGGGGAAACTATTGAAAACGTCTATGTTGGAAGCAACATCAGCACTGGCGGGGGATCTGACAAGGATGTAGAGCTACACTTCAGCAAAGCTTGACACTCCTTCAGGACACTCCTTCAGGACACTCCTTCAGGACACTCCTTCAGGACACTCCTTCAGGACACTCCACCTCCTATGGCTCTCATCACAGCTCTCCATAAACACCAAGAGCCGCATCTTCAACTCAAAATGTTGAATATGTTCTCTATGGAAAAACACACAATCCCTAATCAATAAACTACAAGTCTTTATCAACAACTCCCTGCGTCACATTCTGGATATGGTTGCCAAGCAAAATATCCGACCATGACTTGTGGAAAAAAATTCAACAGGAGCCCATACGCAATGCAATCAAGAGATGGACTGAACATACAATCAGAAAAGACACATTAAACATAAGACAAGCACTGGACTACAACCCTCAAGGAAAAAGAAAGCAGGGAATGCCAAAAAACAACTGGAGACGCTCCACTCTTCAAGAACTGAGTAAAGCGGGGCTCCGGCTAGAAGCAAAAGCCCTCGCACGGAAGAGAGTGAGGTGGAGAGCCATGGTGGACGCCCTAATGCTCCCAAGGTGGCTTAAGTCAAGTAAGTCAAGATATATGAAGAGGGGATTATAATCACGCACCTAAACTAATAAATTGAATGATGACAGACTAAAAATATTCCAAATTGCACCCTATTCTATTTAGGGCCCTGATCAAAAGTAGTGCACTACACAGGGAATAGGGAGCCATTTGACACTCCAAGCTCTAGCAGAGGAATGAATGCTTTATTAAATTACTTACAGGGTGGGATGTGGTAATCTAATGAAACATGTTAAACAAATGTCAGTATGGTATAAGACAGCATACACCGGGACTCTGTAAGCATTCAGGCTATTCTATCGTCTTGTTTTTCTTGAATTCACTTTGCTAATTAAACAGTTATGAGAAGCAGGGAGGATGGGGCTCAATCTAGCAGACACAGCATGGTGCTCTGCCAAACACAGAGAGAAAGGGAAGGAACGCAGAAAGCCATGTCTCAGATAACAACCGTGAGAATCTCAATCCAATTCAAGGGTTTTATTGGCATGGGAAACATATGTTTACATTGCCAAAGCAAGTGAAATTGATAAACAAAAGTGAAATAAACAATAAAAATGTAATATTACACTCACACAAGTTCCAAATGAATAAAGACATTTCAAATGTCATATTATGTCTATATACAGTGTTGTAGCGATGTGCAAATAGTTAAAGTACAAAAGGGAAAATAAATAAATAAATATGGGTTGTATTTACAATGGTGTTTGTTCTTCACTGGTTGACCTATTCTTATGCCAACAGGTCACAAATACTGTGATGGAACACTGTGGTATTTCATACAATAGATATGGGACTTGATCAAAATTGGATTTGTTTTCAAATTCTTTGTGTCTGTGTAATCTGAGGGAAATATGTGTCTCTAATGGTCATACATTTGGCAAGAGGTTAGATCTCTCTCTCCCTCCATCTTCTCCACCTCTCTCTCTCGCCATCTCCCTCTATCTCTCCTCCCTCTCTCCCCCATTAAAACAGTTTGATAGCTTACTCGTTAAAATGATTTTGTTACACAGCTGCAGGGATGATTGCAGCAGGCTCCTTGACTGACAAAGAGAAATCCATGTCCGCTTGGTTCTGGTTGGAGTCACAAACAACACAGATTCACAGAACACACACACTCATATTCCTCCTTGTCCCCCATCTCATTATAGTCATAGCTTCTCTAATGAAGAAATTATCTCTTTGGTCTCAGTGTCTGTCACACACACTCACACACTCACACACAGGAGGAGAGTCAAATGCCACATCCTTTTTCCCCTCTTACTAACCAAGGAGTCGATAGGCCTCCGCTAACTTCTCTCATTCGCCTCCGGAAGGAGTGGTGGGGAGGAGTGTGTTAACAGATACAATGTCTCTATCTGTCTCTGTCTCTCGTTCTATTTCTCTGTTTCTATCTCTTTGTGAAACCAACGTCTAACAGTGATTGGTTATCCTTTTCTTTCTTGTTTCTTTTCATTGTTAGGCTACATCTGTCCTGCCTACAGCTGTGTGCTACATTCGACTGATGGTGTCACAAATCTATTCTTAATGCCCTATTAATTCTAGCAACAACAAATAAAATCATTGAGTAAAACTGTTTATTGAAATTACATTTTGTAATTGAAGCAATGTTAGCCACTAATTTGTTGCTGTTTACGTCTCCACTAGGCTATTCTTCCATTCGTGCATTTATCAATTAAAAGTGACTATAAATCACTATAAAGTGATCATGTTTAAGAATGAAAATGCTTAAGTTAAAAGGGAGTTTCACCCTGGCTCTGCCATGGCATATAGTCATTACTATATTAACAACATTATGTTTTATCATAAACATCAACATTATCCAAACCACAAGCTACAACTAGCACATTTCATTTCACTGGTAGAATCAGGAAGTGTCCCTGTGTACGCGTCTGCTCATAGTGAACCACTAAGTCCGGCATTCATAGCGAATCCTGATACCACCCTGCTAGGTAGATTGGGTGTGCCCGCAAACATTTTTATTTGTAATATTTTTATTTATTTATTTATTATTATTTTTTATATTTTTGTTATTTATATATATCTTTTTTTTTTAAGTTAAACCCCTCCACGACCCCCCCTCTTCGGAGGACAAATATCTTTTAGTTTTTTTTACAGCTTTTCTGCTACATATACATACATTTTACATATACATTTTACATATGCATTTTGCATACACATTTTGCATACATGGTACTTTTATATAAAGCAGTAACATAACAATAATACATTACCAAACATAAGCTCTTTAATCCCACCCCTCAGCCTCTCTCAGCCCATCCCACCTATCACCATAGACCTCCCTCGTTTGGTTTCCATGTGCCGTATATTTTTCAATTGTGCTGTGATGTTTTACATCATTTTTTTTACCTTTCTAATCGTATAGTATCCACAGATTGTGAGCTAAAGATGAAACCTTTCCTACAAGTATTATTATATTATTTATTGACTGGCTATTGTTGTATGCCCCATATATATAGCATTCTGTTGGGTGCAAGAAGTTCATATAATAATTTAAATTGAAAAACTCTTGAATCAAGTGTCGTTTTTTTGTACCAGTTCATAAACCATGTGGGAGTGCCCACAAATTTAGTTAATGGCGTTGTTAACTTCAAACGACCAACACACTGTAATCTCAGAACTTCTTTAAGCATTTTTATTTTACGTTTGTCATTATGCCCGTTTGGTGTTCTGTCTGGCTGTGCTAATTACAAAGAAGCATGTAAATGAGTTATCTTTTACCGTTCTACCTACCAGAGATTTACCCAGATGCTGCCAGTGGTTTGCGGCTATCAAGAATGATGCTTACGGTGACCAAAGATTAGCAGAGGGATTTTCAGCCTGAACGGATGAGGAATCCATTTAGACCACAGCTGAGAAGTGATGCGATACCATCGTTTTCTCCCTTCACAACAAAATGGAAGATTCTCGATTAAAGGTACACATCACTGTCAATTAATTTTGCCTATGCCATGGTAGTTACTGCTAGACTGGTAGCTACCTTCAGCAGAGTACACGTTTGTCTGTTCGTTCTATCTTTTACTAATGTTAGCTAACATAAACTAGCTAACATTAGCAAATAAGAGTAACTCAATCTGGTAGCCATCTATTCCACCCTTGTCTGGAAAGAAAACTGAATTCAATATATCTAACTCACTCTCTGTGTGTTGGTAGGAATTATGAATGTGTATAAATTGTATAAGGTTGATTAGTAGGTTCTCAGCTAGCTAGCAATCTTGCTGCCAATTTAGTGACGCCAACAGCAAGCTAACAATATTAAAATGTCCATGTTAGGTGTGCTAAGCTAGCCAGTCTAATAGAGGTCAATACAACTAGTGGGGTGGTTAAATTGTGTATTGTTGAGTGTTTTGTTGTAGGTGGTACATAATCTGATTCCACCAGCATGTGTTTTCCAACCCCAAGCTCGGCACAAGGTGGAGGTAAATTGGGAAAAATATTTACAAGCTGACGGCTAAGATAGCTCAATTTACAGTAAGCATGGCATAAACATGAATTGGGTACTGTTTGTATGGGTTTGTGTTTGTGTTATGGGGTTACAGGTGGTTAGATGTAGCCTGAGGACCACAGAAAACCTTCCAGAACATGAAATAAATTTAGTCTACCCCTTTTATCTTTTGACCTTTTCTTTTTGTAAATCTCAGGTTCCATGGAGTGCTTCCATAGCCCCTGCTGAAAAATACCCCAAAGCGGTGGCATTTTGGGTACACGAGCATGAGGAAGGGGACAACCCTTGTGATTATGAAGCACAACAAGATTGTGGGACAAAAACCAGCAAGGGACACTGAAAGGTATAAAATCAAGACTACAACAGTAATGACACAACCACCTCATTATTTTTCTCTGCAGATTCTCGAAACACAATACAAACACACGTCTACAAAAAAGATTGTTGGTATCCATTACTGGGAGTTACAGGTTAGGTAATGTTTGGTGTAGCACAGAGAATTTTCGACCGACCTTAGCTTGGCGATGCAGTCTTCATCCTTGATTCGTGGAAACAGGAGTCTCAAAATGTCCGTGTCCAGTAGCAGGGGGTCCGTTTGAATTTAGAAAATGCTCAGTTTTTAAAATAAATACTTTTCTGCTCCATGAAGTAATCCAACAGTGTGAGACGGCATCTTTTCTATTTCAAGTCTTCTGATCAAGACAGGTGAGTGTCCAGCCCAAAGTGCCGCATGGCATAACCAGTGCTTAGTTTCAGCCCTCTCAGATTCGACTTTGTTTGTTCCGGCATCTATTTGCCCAGATCTGGCACCTCTCAGATTTGACTTTGTTTGTTCCGGCATCTATTTGCCCAGATCCGGTACCTCTCGCGGCATGATTTATTAATTATTTAACTGTTTGCACTGTAGACATTCTAGTCATAGCGATCATCATTAAATCAAGTTGCCCCCTCGTTATTTTTCCCGCCCCCCAGAAAGACCATCATGTAAAAGCGCGGTGATCTTTCTATGTAATCATCCTGCCACACTGATTCCAGACCTGCTCTCTTATTTGTACATAGAGGTTATGGGGAGAGCCAGTGGGTTAAGTACCTGATCCTGACACAGGTCTTGGTAGTGGTGGTCAGCTAGTGAAGAGGTCCTTACGCAATCACGTCACGTAGCCTAGTCGTCTCCCTACTGAATTTGAATCATGGGAAAGCCAAATAAAAAAATGGAAAAGAAAAGGCAATCGAGTTTTACATTTTTCAAGTCCAGAAATCCAGAGAAAGATGGTGAATCGAACCCAGAACGAGCCAAAGAAATGTCAGTGCTGGAGGAGAGGAGTGAGGGGAAAACTGTTCCTGATGGCCATGCTAATCCCACCAGTTCAGCATCACCACCGGCAGCTCCACTAGCTAGTAGGCCGACTAGTGAGTCAGACTCAGTGGGAGAGGGGGGTAGACGGGGACCTGGGGGGAGGGGGGGCAGTGCATCCACCGACGAAGTGCTCAGAGCAGGTGCAATTTGCAAGCAAACGTATAACCCCTGGCTGGTCATGCATAATTCAAAGTTGGGCTGTACAACATGCAAAAAGGTAGGGAGCTTGGGTCTAGAAATGAGGAAATAAATGAGCAAAAGAGTGGGTGGAATGTACAGTAGATTAACATCAATGCATCAGATGTAAAAACAAAGAGCCCTCAGAAAAAAGGTCTTTAAACATGTCTGAACCATAGCGCATTTGGTGGCAGCAAGTCAGGTTAACACAAAAAAATAAAAATAAAAAATAAAAATGACTACAGCCAGAGTCTTCAGAACAGCCTTAAAAGGAGGCTAAACATCACAGCCACATGCCTGCTCATGGCTATGAGCAATCGCCATCACTCTGCACACTGCCCTGTCCCATCTGGACAAAAGGAATACCTATGTAAAGAATGCTGTCCATTGACTACAGCTCAGCATTCAAACCCATAGTACCCTACAAGCTCATCATCAAGCGGGAGGCCATGGGTCTCAACCCCGCCCTCTGCAATTGGGTCCCGGACTTTCTGACGGGCCGCCCCCAGGTGGTGAAGGTAGGAAACAACATCTCCACTTTGCTGACTCTCAAAACTGGGGCCCCACAAGGGTGTGTGCTCAGCCCCCTCCTGTACTCCCTGTTCACCCACGACTGTGTGGCCATGCACGCCTCCAACTCAATCGTCAAGTTTGCAGATGACACAACAGTAGTGGGCTGTATATAGCCTGTCTTTTTACTGTTGTCTTATTTCTTTACTTACCTATTGTTCACCTAATACCTTTTTTGCACTATTGGTCAGAGCCTGTAAGTAAGCATTTCACTGTATGGTTGTATTCCGCGCACGTGACAATTAAACTTTGGTTTGATTTGCACTGTTGGAACTAGAAGCACAAGCATTTCGCTACACTAGCATTAACATCTGCTAACCATGTGTATGTGACCAATAAAATGTGATTTTAATTTCAAGTTGACTCCCAGGAGTTAAATGGACTTGACATGGGTAGAGTCATTGTGGGAGGTTTTGAAAACTAAGGTAGGACATTTTTTTTCACTTTACCTTCACAGCACAGAACACGTTTGTAACCTGAATATACGCTTCATATTATCACATAGGCAGGAGGCCTATATATTCTCATGTGTGTGTTCTACTGTAGCCTACATTTGATTTATTTTATTTGAAGTTTTATTCAGATATTGTTCTTCTGCTACATTGATGTCTTAAACGATATGAAATTCGGGTCTTGTAAGCCCCACAGCTGAGTATGTGTGCATATGGCGGGTGTTCTGCAGTGTCGTCTAAAAGTGTTGCTGTACATTGATGTCTAGAAAATTAGGCTTTAAGAAATTCAGACTTGTGTAAGCCCTGCAGCTATTCTCAAGTTTGTGGGCATACTGCAGGGACGTCTAAAATTATTTTAATGAATTAGCACCTTGGAAAGTGCTGTCCGTTTCACCACCATAAATAGTAGGCTACTTGGCTGCTACGTTGTGTTTGACACTTTTTTCTCAATGTGTTCCGATACCTCCGAGCCCGCCGGATAACCCCTCTCACGCTCACTATGGTGTTCCAGGATCTCCCGATTTACAAATTAAGCACTGGACATGATGACAGACACCTGTCTCAATCAATGAGAGTAAATCATTTACTCAGCTAGCTAGCCACTGTATTTGTCATTTTTAAATTTTAAAATAAATAAAAAAAATTCACCTTTATTTAACCAGGTAGGCCAGTTGAGAACAAGTTCTCATTTACAACTGCGACCTGGCCAAGATAAAGCAAAGCAGTGCGACACAAACAACAACAGAGTTACACGTGGAATAAACAAACGTACAGTCAATAACACAATAGAAAACTCTATATACAGTGTGGGCAAATGAGGTAAGATTAGGGCGGTAAGGCAATAAATAGGCCACAGTGGAGAAATAATTACAATTTAGCAATCTGCCCTCTTGGTGCTGGCATCGGCTGTAGCTGAGCTTCTACCGTTAGCTAAATCCAACTCTTTGTTTCAAATCCTCTTCTCTACCACTGAAAACAAACCCAGATTTCCCCAAGGTGATGATGACAATAGCCCATTGAATGACATTATCCTAGAGCTAATGTCCCAACAATGCTTTAGAAATGTCAATATGAAAATAAAATATAAAATATAGCAAGAGTCAATATCACAAATATACACTGCTCAAAAAAATAAAGGGAACACTTAAACAACACAATGTAACTCCAAGTCAATCACACTTCTGTGAAATCAAACTGTCCACTTAGGAAGCAACACTGATTGACAATAAATTTCACATGCTGTTGTGCAAATAGAATTGACAACAGGTGGAAATTATAGACAATTAGCAAGACACCCCCAATAAAGGAGTGGTTCTGCAGGTGGGGACCACAGACCACTTCTCAGTTCCTATGCTTCCTGGCTGATGTTTTGGTCACTTTTGAATGCTGGCGGTGCTTTCACTCTAGTGGTAGCATGAGACGGAGTCTACAACCCACACAAGTGGCTCAGGTAGTGCAGCTCATCCAGGATGGCACATCAATGCGAGCTGTGGCAAGAAGGTTTGCTGTGTCTGTCAGCGTAGTGTCCAGAGCATGGAGGCGCTACCAGGAGACAGGCCAGTACATCAGGAGACGTGGAGGAGGCCGTAGGAGGGCAACAACCCAGCAGCAGGACCGCTACCTCTGCCTTTGTGCAAGGAGGAGCAGGAGAAGCACCACTCCTTTTATCGCAAAGTGTGATTACCCAGTAAAGTTATTTTAAAATCTGGCATTACAGGTGCTTTCAAGAGATATTCATCTATAAATATTAGAATGACAATATTACATTTTTAAAATGTTTTCGAATAGTAATTTAGTAAATTGTAGCGCTGTTTCACCGGATGCATTTGAGGGAAAATAGTTAGTCAACGTTACGTGCCGATGTAAAATGCTGTTTTTATATACAAATATGAACTTTATCGAACAAAAGAATGCATGTTTTGTGTAACATGATGTCCTAGGAGTGTCATCTGATGAAGTTTGTAAAAGGTTAGTGCTGCATTTAGCTGTTTTTTGGTTATTTGTGATGCATGTGGTTGGTCGGAAAATGGCTATGTGGCTACTTTTACGATATACTCCTCTAACATAATCTAATGTTTTGCTTTTGCTGTAAAGCCTTTTTGAAATCGGACGACGTGGTTCGATTCAGGAGAGGAGTATCTATAAAACGATATAACATAGTCCTATATTTGAAAAAATATATATATTACATTTCGTTATGCTAATGGCGATAGGATTTTTTCGCTGGATGTCCGTCCCGCATACGGGACGAGCCCGTCAAGAGGTTGTTTTAAGGACATTACATCAAAGTTGGATCAGCCTGTAGTGTGGTTTTCCACTTTAATTTTGAGTGTGACTCCAAATACAGACCTCCATGGGTTGATAAATTGGATTTCCATTGATTATTTTTGTGTGATTTTGTTGTCAGCACATTCAATAATGTAAAGAAAAAAGTATTTAATAAGATTATTTCTTTCATTCAGATCTAGGATGTGTTGTTTAAGTGTTCCCTTTATTTTTTTGAGCAGTATATAATCATATCAAGTACTATAGGAAATGTGTTATACAAACACTTTTATCAGACCTGATGCATGCCGTATCAATTGATCGAAAGTGGACTGACAGGTGGATATTGTAGATAGATGGATATCGAGTAAAGAAATTACGTGAATTTTTTTCTCCATTCTTGACCCTGATTGGTTAGAAAAAAGGTTTATTATAGATACTGTAGGTGAGTGTGAAAGAAAGAGAAATGCCTCCTTGAAGTGGTGAAACTCAATATTTACACGTGGGCCTCTCAAGGGGATGAAAACAGAGGCAGAGAAAGTGAGTGAAGAAGAGATATGGAGATTAAGTGAGTGGCCAGTAACGCACTGTCCTAATCTCTCTCTAACTCACCCTGACACTTTTTGTGATTTACACCGTAAAGCTATGTCTCTCTCGCTCTCTTTTCTCTCTCTCGCTCTCCGCTTGCTTCTCACCCGAAACAGTTCAGAACAGTTTGTACATATACAATGGTGACATTTTGTAACGTTTATGTTTACTTTGGTCTTCGGCATGTTTTTTTTTTGGCTGTTCGTGCACACGACAATTTATCTAGAGGCAAGCCGAATTTTGGTAGCCGAAGTTTACGTCCCGTCGTCGCTCATTGGTCAACAGTAGGGATTCTTATTATACCTCAGTGGAATCTTCAATTAAGTGTTTGTTGTCATTCAATGATAGACGACTCGTTTTAATGCAAAAAAATGTTCATGAAAAATACTGCACCAAACATCTTAGTTAGATGTCAAATTGTGCAAGTAAGAGCTCTTCTGCAAAAACGTCTAAATTAATGCCAGATTTTTTTTGTTACTTTTGGTCATGTAGTGTATGTGGACACCTGCTCGTCGAACATCTCATTCCAAAATCATGGCCATTAGTATGGAGTTGGTCCCCCCCTTTGCTGCTATAACAACCTCCCCTCCTCAGGGAAAGCTTTCCACTACATGTTGGAACATTACTGCGGGGACTTGATTCCATTCAGCCACAAGAGCATTAGTGATGTTGGACGATAAGGCCTGGCTCGCAGTCGGCATTCCAGTTCATCCCAAAGGTGTTCGATGGGGTTGAGGTCAGGACTCAACAAACCATTTCTGTATGGACCTTGCTTTGTGCATGGGGGCATTCTCGTGCTGAAACAGGAAAGAGCCTTCCCCAAAGTCAGAAGCACAGAATCATCTAGAATGTCATTGTATGCTGTAGTGTTAAGCTTTCCCTTCACTAGAACTAAGGGGCCTAGCCCGAACCATGAAAAACAGCCCAGATCATTATTCCTCCTCCACCAAACTTTACAGTTGGCACTATACATTGGGGCAGGTAGTGTTCTCCTGGCATCCGCCAAACCCAGATTTGTCTGTCGGACTGCCAGATGGTGAAGTGTGATTCATCACTCCAGAGTCCAATGGCGGCAAGCTTTTCACCACTCCAGCCGAAGCTTGGCATTGTGCATGGTGATCTTAGGCTTGTGTGCGGCTGCTCGGCCATGGAAACTCATCTCATGAAGCTCCCGACAAACAGTTCTTGTGCTGACGTTGCTTCCAGAGGCAGTTTGGAACATGGAACCGACGGCAGACAATTTTTATGCGCAATTGTTTTCACTTGAAAAATACTGCACCAAACATCTTAGATGTAAAACTGTCCGACAAAGATCTCTGCAAAAAACGTCAACATTAATTATGAGCATTTTGAGGAAGTGGCTATGGGTCTTAAGATGGACAAACAGTACTATTGCCGCTTTTTCAAGCGATGGTCTTTTAAGGGAGTATGTGAGCGCGGTCCTCCGGTTCACCTAGCCGAGTTCGGGCTAAGAGCCAGCCAATGGAAGCATGCTGAAGCCTTTACTCTTTCTTTCACTCTCTTTTACTCTCTCTGTTTTGTCCTCTCTTTCTCTCTCTCACAAACTCTCTCCAGTCATCAGAGGCTATAGCTAGGTGTTTACTGCTGTTGTCTCCCTGCTAGAGCTGTGAGCTGTGTGTCTGAATAACCAGCAGCCCAATCCCACACCAAGGTTACAGCAAACCTTAGGCCTCTACACGTTACCCTACCGCTAACAAACATGTTTCCTCTAATATATGTTACAACTCCCAGATTATTCTCCAGGTAGGGTACAGAAGCCCCAAAGCAACTTCCAGACACACACAAACATGTTCCAGCTAAAACACACCTGATATGGTAATATGGATAGTAAGCTTACCTTACCACTTGTGTGCGTGCGGGCGTGAAAGTGAGAGGGGGATATGAAGGGAGAGGAGGGGGTACAGTCAGACAGGGCTGAGGGATTGGTAGCTTCACAGCCCGGCCCAGCACACTCTGACAGAATGACATACATTGATAACCATCTCTCTCTGCCATTCTCTCTCGCTCCTTCCGCTCCCTCTCTCCATCTTTCATTCCTCATGAATATGAGCTTTTTTTGTTTCTGCTGTCCTGACACCTGACTGATTCTCTGAGTCTCTGTTTAACCGTCCTAATAGTGTGAAACGTTTGTTGGCTTTAAAAGAGCACTGCCTCTGAACTGGTAGGCTGAGAAAGCCTAAAGATGAAGTGTCCTAATGGATTATCTAGTAGATGGAAGTGGACGCCTTGTAAGTTTTCATTTTATTTATTTATTTTATTTCACCTTTATTTAACCAGGAGGGCAAGTTGAGAACAAGTTCTCATTTACAATTGTGACCTGGCCAAGATAAAGCAAAGCAGTTCGACACATACAACAGAGTTACACATGGAGTAAAACAAACATACAGTCAATAATACAGTAGAAAAATAAGTCTATATACAATGTGAGCAAATGAGGTGAGACAAGGGAGGGAAAGGCAAAAAAGGCCATGGTGGCAAAGCAAACACAATATAGCAAGTAAAACACTGGAATGGTAGATTTGTAGTGGAAGAAAATGCAAAGTAGAAATAGAAATAATGGGGTGCAAAGGAGCAAAACAAACAAATAAATAAATACAGTAGGGGAAGAGGTAGTCGTTTGGGCTAAACTATAGATGGGCTATGTACAGGTGCAGTGATCTGTGAGCTGCTCTGACAGCTGGTACTTAAAGCTAGTGAGGGAAACAAGTGTTTCCAGTTTCAGAGATTTGTGTAGTTTGTTCCAGTCATTGGCAGCAGAGAACTGGAAGGAGAGATGGCCAAAGGTGGAATTGGCTTTGGGGGTGACCTGCTGGAGCGCGTGCTACATGTGGGTGCTGCTATGGTGACCAGTGAGCGGAGACAAGGGGGGACTTTACCTAGCAGGGTCTTGTAGATGACCTGGAGCCAGTGGGTTTGGAGACGAGTATGAAGCGAGGGCCAGCCAACGAGAGCATACAGGTCGCAGTGGTGGGTAGTATATGGGGCTTTGGTGACAAAACGGATGGCACTGTGATAGACTGCATCCAGTTTATTGAGTAGGGTATTGGAGGCTATTTTGTAAATGATAGGATGGTCAGTTTTATGAGGGTATGTTTGGCAGCATGAGTGAAGGATGCTTTGTTGCGAAAAAGGAAGCCAATTCTAGATTTAACTTTGGATTGGAGATGTTTGTTGTGAGTCTGGAAGGAGAGCTTACAGTCTAAACAGACACCTAGGTATTTGTAGTTGTCCACATATTCTAAGTCAGAACCGTCCAGAGTAGTGATGTTGGATGGGCGGGCAGGTGCAGGCAGCGATCGGTTGAAGAACCTGCATTTAGTTTTACTTGTATTTAAGAGCAGTTGGAGGCCACGGAAGGAGAGTTGTATGGCATTGAAGCGCGTCTGGAGGGTTGTTAACACAGTGTCCAAAGAAGGGCCAGAAGTATACAGAATGGTGTCATCTGCGAAGAGGTGGATCAGAGACTCACCAGCAGCAAGAGCGACATCATTGATGTATACAAAGAAAAGAGTCGGCCCGAGCATTGAAACCTGTGGCACCCCCATAGAGACTACCAGAGGCCCGGAGAACAGGCCATCCGATTTGACACATTGAACTCCATCAGAGAAGTAGTTGGTGAACCAGGCGATGCAATCATTTGAGAAACCAAGGCTATTGAGTCTGCCGATGAGGATGTGGTGATTGACAGAGTCGAAAGCCTTGGCCAGGTCAATGAATACGGTAGCACAGTATTGTTTCTTATCGATGGTGGTTACGATATCGTTTAGGACCTTGAGCGTGGCTGAGGTGCACCCATGACCAGCTGTGAAACCAGATTGCATAGTGGAGAAGGTGCGGTGGGATTCGAAATGGTCGATAATCTGTTTGTTGACTTGGCTTTCGAAGACCTTAGAAAGGCAGGGTAGGATAGATATAGGTCTGTAGCAGTTTGGGTCAAGAGTGTCCCATCCTTTGAGGAGGGGGATGACAGCAGCTGCTTTCCAATCTTTGGGAATCTCAGACGACATGAAAGAGAGGTTGAACAGGCTAGTAATAGGGGTTGCAACAATTTCGGCAGATCATTTTCGAAAGAAAGGGTCCAGATTGTCTAGCCCGGCTGATTTGTAGAGGTCCAGATTTGGCAGCTCTTTCAGAACATCAGCTGACTGGATTTGGGAGAAGGAGAAATGGGGAAGGCTTGGGCGAGTAGCTGTGGGGGGTGCAGTGCTGTTGACCGCGGTAGGGGTAGCCAGGTGGAAAGCATGGCCAGCCGTAGAAAAATGCTTATTGAAATTCTCAATTATAGTGGATTTATCGGAGGTGACAGAATTTCCTAGCCTCAGTGCAGTGGGCAGCTGGTAGGAGGTGTTCTTATTCTCCATGGACTTTACAGTGTCCCAGAACTTTTTTGAGTTTGTGTTGCAGGAAGCAAATTTCTGCTTGAAAAAGCTAGCCTTGGCTTTTCTAACTGCCTGTGTATATTGGTTTCTAACTTCCCTGAAAAGTTACATATCACGGGGGGCTGTTCAATGCTAATGCAGAATGCCACAGGATGTTTTTGTGTTGGTTAAGGGCAGTCAGGTCTGGAGAGAACCAAGGGCTATATCTGTTCCTGGTTCTACATTTCTTGAATGCTTATTTAAGATGGTGAGGAAGGCATTTTCTTTAAATAACCAGGCATCCTCTACTGACGTGATGAGGTCAATATCCTTCCAGGATACCCAGGCCAGGTCGATTAGAAAGGCTTGCTCGCTGAAATGTTTCAGGGAGCGTTTGACAGTGATGAGTGGAGGTCGTTTGACCGCTGACCCATTACGGATGCAGGCAATGAGGCAGTGATCGCTGAGATCTTGGTTGAAAACAGCAGATGTGTATTTAGAGGGCAAGTTGGTTAGGATGATATCTATGAGGGTGCCCGTGTTTACGGCTTTGGGGTGGTACCTGGTAGGTTCATTGATAATTTGTGTGAGATTGAGGGCATCAAGCTTAGATTGTAGGATGGCTGGGGTGTTAAGCATGTCCCAGCTTAGGTCACCTAGCAGCACAAGCTCTGAAGATAGATGGGGGGCAATCAGTTCACATACGGTGTCCAGAGCACAGCTGGGGGCAGAGGGTGGTCTATAGCAGGCGGCAACGGTGAGAGACTTGTTTTTAGAGAGATGGATTTTTAAAAGTAGAAGTTCAAATTGTTTGGGTACAGACCTGGATAGTAGGACAGAACTCTGCAGGCTATCTCTGCAGTAGATTGCAACACCGCCCCCTTTGGCCGTTCTATCTTGTCTGAAAATGTTGTAGTTAGGGATGAAAATGTCAGAGTTTTTGGTAAGTAGACGTAGAATATGGACAACGCTCTTTATATGTCTTCTTCATTGTGAGCTGATTTACTCTGAAGCACATGAACCAGGAAAAAGGCCTCTGTTCTGGGTAGCATCTGCAAACAGAAGCTGAGACAAGACAACCAACCCCCCCCCCCCACCCCCCACCCACCCCCCGCTCAGATGTGCACCCCACATTCAGCTCCAGACACAAGGCACAGGCTGGAGCCTAGAATGAGAGTTTTTGATGAGGTTGCGTCATATTTCTGTCTGTACTTTTCGTTGAAGCTTGCATCGATGCATGCTTTTCGAAATGTGTACAAGCAGAGTACGCATCCGTGCTCCGTTTCGCATACTTTGACTTGGACTTATGCTCTGGCCCTCCCGTACTCCAATTTGCGTGCTCGGAGCACGGTCTTATGCATATTGAGAAACACTCAAAGTCTCAAATAGAACAACAGAATATAGAACAGTAGGAGAAATAGGGCCAGAGTTTAGACCCTGGAAGGGACCAAACAGAGAGAGTTTCGAGACCACTCCTCAGAATCTCTGCTCTGTCTCTCGAAACACACCATGCGTCATTAATGCAGAGTGATGAGAAGACAGTCACAGCTATGTAAGGTATGCAAATCACAAGGACTTCTCTCTCTCTCTCTGCCTCATACACACACACAAGAACCCAGACAAACGGATGTAACTAATGGCGACCCAGACCTTCACGGGTGTCCTTTTAACTGCCTGTCAGAAAGCCATCCCAAGGTGAAGAAACAAAGGACCCATATCCCAATAATGTCACAGTGATAGATGAGGTTATTAAACGGCTAGGAGTAATACATGTGCGCTGTTCTACAACTCTAAACAAGTGTTTAAAATACCCCAAAACCCATTGTGAAGACAGAATGCGTCCAAAGTGGCACCCTATTCCCTATATAGTGCACTACTTCTGTCCAGAGCCCTATGGGCCTTGTCAAGGCAATAGGGTGGCATTTGTGACACAGATAGAATTGATTTGACCACAGGAAGAGTGTTCCGATATTTCAAGCACATTTTTCAATATTGTGTTCAGTGCCAGTTTAATCAGTGTTTTACTTTCCAGTCAATATCCTGTTGGGTAGTGGAGGCTCCAGATGGAATACAACTAGTACAGATGTTCTGTCTTCACTCTTACATCAAAGTATAGTTGTGCATATTCCCTGACCTATTTCAGCCCAAACCCACCCACAGAGAGAGAGGGGGGAAGAGAGAGAGAGAGAGGGGGGAAGAGAGAGAGAGAGAGGGGGGAAGAGAGAGAGAGAGGGGGGGAAGAGAGAGAGAGAGGGGGGGGAAGAGAGAGAGAGAGAGGGGGGGAAGAGAGAGAGAGAGAGAGAGAGGGGAAGAGAGAGAGAGAGAGAGAGAGAGAGAGAGGGGGGAAGAGAGAGAGAGAGGGGAAGAGAGAGAGAGGGGAGAAGAGAGAGAGAGAGGGGAAGAGAGAGAGAGAGGGGAAGAGAGAGAGAGAGGGGAAGAGAGAGAGAGAGGGGAAGAGAGAGAGCGGGATGGAGGGCAGAGAGAAGTGAGTGGGAGGGAGGGACAGTAGAGAGAGTTCAGACATAAAAACAATGCCACAAGAAATGACACATTTTCACATGAGGGAGTTGAAAAGCAACAGTGGCTTTCTAAGGCTGACTCTTCATCTTAATCCATGTGTGTGAATGTTGCTACTGTTGTAACCCCTTCTCCCACCCTGCATCACTGGGCTCAGAGTGTGGGTGGGGTAGGGTGGAGCTAGTGTAGGGGGTGGGGTAGGGTAAACTAGCATGGTAATGACAGTATAGGGGCTGGGCTGAGATGACGTGAGTGGTTGACAATCTATACTCCTGTGGTCAGACCCACCCACCCAGCCTCCATCTCAGGGCCCTAGTGTTTAATCCTAATCTAATCTAATCCAATGTCACGCCACAGTGGAATACTCTATACAACAGACCCATCACAGCTGCTACATTTGTATGTGCATTCATATACATTAACATTGACCTCTTACACAGATAAAAAATCTAAAATAAGGCTGGTTATGTAAATCCATATCTTCATTAGGCTCTTTGGCTCAAAGGCAACTGAAAAATATGTTCTCATATATACAGAGTTATAGTGTAACGTACATACATGTATACCATGTAAGCAGTTGCTGTATTTTACCATGCTGCTACTGGGCAGTACTGTAAGCCTTCCTCCTATGGATGCCAATCACAGCATAAGTAGGTAAGTAGCCTTGCACAAGCGCCTGTTTCTGTAGCGCGAGGCAGCTTGATGTACAAGTGGACAGGGCGCTAGTCTATCATCACTGCGTTCCTTACCAAAAGGCTGGCTGGACCTCTTTAAAGTCACATAGATCACATCATTACGCTCATAAGAAACACTTCATTAAAGCCAGGCAAAGACCCAATCGATAATACACAGGATGAGGCAGGAGTAGTTTAATTGACATAAACTAGAGATTAAAGAAAGTGAGAGGCTAGACAGTCTCTCAGGAGTTACTGGTGAGGGAAAGAGGGGGAAAGGGAAAGAGAGGGAGAAGAGGAGAAAGAGTGAGGTGTTGCATAGGAATCAGAGACAGATTCATTGATTGATAGATGCCATGCAACTCGTCATATTATATAGATCCGGAGAGGTTGGAGGGAGGTTGGAGGGAGGTAAAGAGGGAGGTTAGAGGGAGGTTGGAGGGAAACAATAAAAACAGAATTTCATTGGTAAAAATAATCTCTATTGCTCCACAGTTAATCTTACTCTTCAGATGCATCTCATAGAATACTTTTAGAAAGTATTGTAAATTAACATAGATCAGCCATTACTGAAAGTTAATGTGTAAATGATTTGATCACTTGCCTGTATGCATGGCCTCATGCACAAGAGTGCCCGATCAGAGTGGGAGTAAGGAGTTTAAAGTCTAGAAAAAGCTAGTCTGCGTCAATTATAAATCAAACCGTTAAGAAGACCAGTCTGTCTATCAGACAATGGCAATGCTAGGACAAGTCTGCTTGAGACCAAAGCACTGTCTAAACACACTCAAAATATCACTTTCTCTCTCCCTCCCTCGGTTCCTCCCTCCGTCCCTGGCCAGTGACGCGAGTGGAGTGGATAGGTGAGGACAGGGAGTGTCCGTGTACTGATACACACAAAGAGACGGTGAAACAATGCACGGAGACAGTAACATGCAACACACCGGAGAGATGCCTCTGTGCCAAAAACCTCTGTAAACCCTGTGCTGTGCTGCGTCACAGTGCATAAGGTAGACTCAGATGTCAGGGATGTTGAAGGGGATAGAAGGACGAGGGCGGACTAAGGCCTATGCATGAAACACACAGAGAATCTCAGTGCCGATAGACTGCTAATAGGTACTTATCCCAGTCGGAGGCCGTTCCTTCTCTCGCTAAAACAAAAGCGGTACCTGCTGCGTGCTGACCTGGAAGCGACGAACCTACCGTTTTCTACTTGTAGAATCGCAATGCTCGTCAGTTGCCAACAATATGACTTTGAGCCAATCAGAGAGCACAAATCTCCACGTGGGGGAGCCAACAGGAGTGACAACAAAAAGGACATTTTTCTCCGTACATCCATGGATAAGCCAGTCACACTTTATATACAATGTAGGCTATGAGATAGTAACTAGCTAAGTGCACAGACGCAATGCACACAACACTAAATACTTCCTCCAAGCTAGCTAACCACTGTAGCTAGTATTGACATTATAATTAAATATGAGCTAGTTTCCATGAAACAGCTGCCTGTGTTAGCTGCCAAATTAGTGCAGTGTCATTAGCTAGCTAGCGAAACATTTGGCTATGGACTGGCACTGACAGTATGGAATTATGGAGAGTGAATTAAATTGTTTCTTCATCATCTTGCTAGGTAGTTATCGAGCTGTGGCCATCTGGCTTTCTACAAAATAGCAACATTACCGCAGCTAGCTAGCTAACGTTGGAATCTAGACCATAAGCAACACACACGGATGTGCATTGCCAAACAACGCTACTGCCACCTTCTGGTTTGGAGTATTTTAACAAGGCTGAGTGGCTGACGACTTCAGTTTTTGCTACGTGAACAGCAACCCTACTGGTGTGTCTGAGCTTTTGCGTTTGAGGCCGCAGGCAGAGTCCCCCCCGCCCCCACATTTTTTTTTTTTTTATAGTCAACACTTGTAATTTAGCTGTAAAAATGTATTACCTTTTAAATATGTCATGAACACGACCAGTCATGATGTGTTCATATGATTGTCAAACAAATCACTTCAAAATGTAGGTTACCTTGGCACGTTCATCCAAAATAATTCCAGCATCCGAACAGTGTACTGTGCATCAGTCAATGTTCCTACAATTCACAAGTGGCTGAAACTATCTTACCGGAGAAAGCATCCGAGCGAGCAAAACAGCACCCCTCTGTCTTACTATATGTAGCCCATGTATCTGATGCTGCCTGGCCAAAAAGAGTATGACATGCCATGGGCCACACATGCAGTACATGTTCTCTGCCTAGATGACCATGGCAGTATTATCAGCAGCGCCTGTCTTTTTACTAAAGAAATGCTTTAATTTACATATTTTTTTATGTAAAAATGTAATCTTTCTTTCTTGTTCTCTGCCCCGCCCTGAAAGCACCTCATTGCTGCAGCTTAATGTCAATGAAAGTCACGTTTGCAATCATATCGTGTGAAACAATGCACGTTAATACTTTAGTGTGGAATAGTCCTTTATTATGAACCATTATGTAGATGATTAATGACACTTGTTTCTACTATTATGAGAAAAACTTGGATTAATATTGATATGTATGTAACAGTCTATTCCATCCCTCTACTCGCCCTAACCTGGGCTCGAACCAGGGATCCCTAACCCTAAACACATCTGCAACTGCCTCACACGAAGCATCATTACCTATCGCTCCACAAAAGCCGTGGCCCTTGCAGAGCAAGGTAAACAACTAGTTCAAGGTCTCAGAGCGAGTGACGTCACCGCTTGAACAGTTATTAATAATGTGCACTGCTAACTCGTTAGCCATTTCCCACCGGTTACATATATGTATGGATATAAACAATTGGTCTACTATGAATTATTATTCAGCTGTTTTGATTAATTACATTTTTTGGGGAGCATTTTTGTCGGCAATGTGGCTTAATTAACCTGGGCACAGTGGCCAGGCAAAACCCCCTCTCGCCCCGTTTCCTTTGCAACTTTTAAGCTTCCTGCTGATTGTGCTCCTGCTGAACCAACCTGCTGAAGAGGAGGGGACTCGAGCAGAGCATGGAGTGCCTCAAACTGAGAAATTATTATAAATATATATATATATTACTAGTGTTATTTGTGTTAATTATGCCCAGCTCATGAGGCCCCTTGATGATGTGAGGCCTGAGGCAATTTCCTCTTCTGCCTAATGGTAAATCCACCACTGGGGAGGGGAGGGAGAACGGGGCAGTAAAAATAACGAATTACATTATCCCTATGAATAAGCACAACGTGCGCACACACATTTAACTATTTTAAATGAACTCCAAAATGATGCACTGCACATGCATTATACTATATCGCATACCTACTATCTAGAATGGATGACAGAATCTTGCTGTACCTAACAACAGACTGCACTGTCACATGTAAGGAAAAGACACTCAAGACTAGGAAATCTAATAATGCAACAAAACTGTAGCCTATTCCCAAAGCAAAACGCATCACAACTGTATTCTGCTTTAATCAAATCTTAACAGGTTTCATTGAAGAAGATGATGAAAAAGCCGCTTTACTTTCATATACCTTTCCCCCTTCTGTGTTCCTTCCTTTCAAACTTTAAAAAAAAATGTGCCCAGAACTACCTGGAAAACCAAAAACTAGGTCTAGCCTGCTTTGGTGTCCTACGTAGTCGACTAAACTCCACTCCACGGTGAAGGAAGTTTATGATCAGCTAGTGTCCCACCTAAAACTCAAACCAGAGTAAGTAGCCTACCATGGTTATAGCGTACATTGACGCCACATACTCCAAACGAACATGCAACATCGTTCAACAGAGAGAAGTGGACCTGGATCCCACCATACCTTTGAAAAGGACCGCCATCCATAGATAGATCCCAATCGAACACGGTCCAAAAAACTTGCGGCACCGCATCCTTGTGTTCACAGGAATCCGACGTCCCGCGAGTCTTCACTGGCGGCTAGATTGAAATTGCTCGCTCAGCTCGAATATGAGCACTTGGTTAGGAAAGGGGGAGAGTGAGTGCGGCAGATATAGTTAACAACATTTGCGTGTGCACGCTGCTTTAAAACACATTCTCATACAACCGGGTGCATTGTCAGATCATAGTCTGCTGTAATAAAATAACTTTAGCGCCTAGCAAAAATACAACTACTCGGTGTCTGAATTGTCGGTTAATATGATATGACGACTATGTGAATCTTACACCAAACTTGTGGCTGACGTTAGGATGTCCCTCTTCGCTCGCTTACCTTTTCCCCGACTCTTCCGCTCCTTTGGTCTGTTCGACGCGCGCGACAGCGATCGCACCTTCTCCGGCGCCCCGCTGAGGGCTTTCCACTATTTACCACAGCCACAAACTCAAAATTGGCTCGTCAAAATTCATGAAAACGAACATTTGCTTTTTGGTCTTCATTTAAGGTTAGGCATACGGTTAACAGTGTAGTGAAGGTTAGGGTTAGGTTTTAAAAAAATCACATTTTAAGAAGAGAAATTGAATAAATATACTTTGTGGCTGTGGTAACTAGTGAAGACCCGCTAAGAGTTTATAGATTCAGAAAGGGCTTAGTGTTGAGGTCAGAGTCTGGTTTTATAGTTTACCGTAAATATGACCATCAATGTTCTTGTGAGAAAGTTGTAACCTATAGGCTAGCAAAAAAACAGAGGAAGGGAGTGAATTGGTCATAGGCCGTTGGCTATAATAGGTGAATAGGCTAAAGGTGGTAACGTTAGTATTGTTTAGTGCTAACCGTCAAAGGGCATTTAGCCATTCTAGTATTATTTAACTTCAATTAACTTCATTCATCATAAACAATTTCAACGAGAATAGAATCCGATAAACGGTGAGGGGGAATCACTGCGCAATATAGACTACCAAATGCGCTGCCTTCTCTCTCTCAAGCTGGAATTTCCACTTTAAAAAGCGATCTAAAGAAAAGCAACATTGACATGTTTGTTCTTGCTATTTTACAGTTCGGTTGTCTTGATCGCAGCAGGACGGTTTGATTTGTGCACACTGACATGCCCGGTGCACACAGTAGGCTAGCGGTGGGGGGAGACAGACGGGAACTGTCCAGTGCTTGGTGGTGCTGTCTGTCTACGCCGTGTCTGTCCTATCTGTCCTGTCTGGGACAGCCGAGGTGTCCATGTCACCCACTGTATCTAGAACTCTTTTGCAGGTCTAAATTTGCTCTGTCATTTCACCACTTGGGATGAGGCAAAGTGTGTCTGAGTGCGAGTGTGTGTGTATGTTTCCTCATTTAGCGTCACTAACACACCAAACACCAGGAGAATTTGCTCCCAATGTGCTAGTGCCTCCCACGCCTTATCCCTTCCATACTCCTGGGGGACTTTCCTTTCACTGAGAGCAGTAAACACATAACACACACAAACACACACTTTGAGATAAGCAATAATACACACTCTGCTCAGAGTAGACAGATCTGTCACAGGGGAAATCTGAACTCTGAGCTGCTAGGGTGAGAGAGATTTTGAGTGCCAAGCTTCCAGAACATAGACTTTGACTGTCTGACTGTCTGCCTGTCCTCCCTCTCTTTTCAACATTTTCCCTATTTCTCTCTCTCTCTACCCCCTCTCGCTCTACTCCATCTCTCTCTCTCTACCCCCTCTCTCTCTTCTGTCTCTCTCTACCCCATCTCTCTCTCTCTACCCCGTCTCTCTCTTCTGTCTCTACCCCATCTCTCTCTCTCTACCCCATCTCTCTCTCTACCCCATCTCTCTCTTCTGTCTCTCTCTACCCCATCTCTCTCTCTCTACCCCCTCTCTCTCTTCTGTCTCTACCCCATCTCTCTCTCTCTCTACCCCCTCTCTCTCTCTTCTGTCTCTCTACCCCATCTCTCTCTCTCTCTCTCTACCCCATCTCTCTCTCTACCCCCTCTCTCTCTTCTGTCTCTCTCTACCCCATCTCTCTCTCTCTCTACCCCATCTCTCTCTCTACCCGCTCTCCCTCTTCTGTCTCTACCCCATCTCTCTCTCTCTCTACCCCATCTCTCTCTCTACCCCCTCTCTCTCTTCTGTCTCTACCCCATCTCTCTCTCTACCCCCTCTCTCTCTTCTGTCTCTCTCTACCCCATCTCTCTCTTCTGTCTCTCTCTACCCCATCTCTCTCTCTCTCTACCCCATCTCTCTCTCTACCCGCTCTCTCTCTTCTGTCTCTACCCCATCTCTCTCTCTCTCTACCCCATCTCTCTCTCTACCCCCTCTCTCTCTTCTGTCTCTACCCCATCTCTCTCTCTACCCCTCTCTCTCTTCTGTCTCTCTCTACCCCATCTCTCTCTTCTGTCTCTCTCTACCCCATCTCTCTCTCTCTACCCCCTCTCTCTCTACCCCATCTCTCTCTCTCTCTACCCCCTCTCACTCTTCTGTCTCTCTCTACCCCATCTCTCTCTCTCTACCCCGTCTCTCTCTTCTGTCTCTACCCCATCTCTCTCTCTCTACCCCATCTCTCTCTCTACCCCATCTCTCTCTTCTGTCTCTCTCTACCCCATCTCTCTCTCTCTACCCCCTCTCTCTCTTCTGTCTCTACCCCATCTCTCTCTCTCTCTACCCCCTCTCTCTCTCTTCTGTCTCTCTACCCCATCTCTCTCTCTCTCTACCCCATCTCTCTCTCTACCCCCTCTCTCTCTTCTGTCTCTCTCTACCCCATCTCTCTCTCTCTCTACCCCATCTCTCTCTCTACCCGCTCTCTCTCTTCTGTCTCTACCCCATCTCTCTCTCTCTCTACCCCATCTCTCTCTCTACCCCCTCTCTCTCTTCTGTCTCTACCCCATCTCTCTCTCTACCCCCTCTCTCTCTTCTGTCTCTCTCTACCCCATCTCTCTCTTCTGTCTCTCTCTACCCCATCTCTCTCTCTCTACCCCCTCTCTCTCTACCCCATCTCTCTCTCTCTCTACCCCCTCTCACTCTTCTGTCTCTCTCTACCCCATCTCTCTCTCTCTACCCCCTCTCTCTCTTCTGTCTCTACCCCATCTCTCTCTCTCTACCCCCTCTCTCTCTCTCTTCTGTCTCTCTACCCCATCTCTCTCTCTCTCTACCCCATCTCTCTCTCTACCCCCTCTCTCTCTTCTGTCTCTACCCCATCTCTCTCTCTCTACCCCCTCTCTCTCTTCTGTCTCTCTCTACCCCATCTCTCTCTCTACCCCCTCTCTCTCTCTTCTGTCTCTCAACCCCATCGCTCTCTCTCTCTACCCCATCTCTCTCTCTACCCCCTCTCTCTCTTCTGTCTCTACCCCATCTCTCTCTCTCTACCCCCTCTCTCTCTTCTGTCTCTCTCTACCCCCTCTCTCTCTTCTGTCTCTACCCCATCTCTCTCTCTCTACCCCCTCTCTCTCTTCTGTCTCTCTCTACCCCTCTCACTCTTCTGTCTCTCTCTACCCCATCTCTCTCTCTACCCCCTCTCTCTCTTCTGTCTCTCTCTACCCCATCTCTCTCTCTACCCCCTCTCTCTCTTCTGTCTCTCTCTACCCCATCTCTCTCTCTACCCTCTCTCTCTTCTGTCACTCTCTACCCCATCTCTCTCTCTACCCCCTCTCTCTCTTCTGTCTCTCTCTACTCCATCTCTCTCTCTACCCCCTCTCTCTCTTCTGTCTCTCTCTACTCCATCTCTCTCTCTACCCCCTCTCTCTCTTCTGTCTCTCTCTACTCGATCTCTCTATCTACTCCATCTCTCTCTCTACCCTCTCTCTCTTCTGTCTCTCTCTACCCCATCTCTCTCTCTACCCCCTCTCTCTCTTCTGTCTCTCTCTACCCCATCTCTCTCTCTCTCTCTACCCTCTCTCTCTTCTGTCTCTCTCTACCCCATCTCTCTCTACCCCCCCCCCCCCCCTGCTCTCTCTCTCTGTTGGAGGTGATATCCAGACTGACAGAGACTCAGTGGCCTGATCTTTACCAGCAGGAGCCCCACTGTGAGCTCAAGATCCGATATGGCAGCAGGACAGACCACAGGAGTCAGCAAGCACCCTGTGTGTGTGTGTGTGTGTGTGTGTGTGTGTGTGTGTGTGTGTGTGTGTGTGTGTGTGTGTGTGAGAGAGAGAGAGAGAGAGAGACAGAAAGAGAATGAGAGATAAGGTGTTTTATAGAGGTGGAAAGAAAGGGGGGTTGGGAGTGAAACAGTGACTGAGAAAAAAATCTGATAAGTGAAAGAATGAGGGAGGGAGGGAGGGATGCTTGAGAGATGGAGTCAGATAAAGAGGACGAAGCTGCTTGGCTCTTGTTCATTTTAAAAATATTTTATACATGAGATGTGCTGTACTAATGGGATTGAATGCAGTAGACTAGTGTGTAGTCCGCTCTCCAGTAGACTAGCGTGTAGTCCGCTCTCCAGTAGACTAGCGTGTAGTCCACTCTCTAGTAGACCAGCGTGTAGTCCACTCTCCAGTAGACTACAGTGTAGTCCACTCTCCAGTAGACTACAGTGTAGTCCACTCTCCAGTAGACTAGTGTGTAGTCCACTCTCCCCTGCCTGCATGAGTGGTTACTTAAATTGAACAGACTGCCCAGGACATCTGCACAGATAATATTACACACACACACACACACACACACACACTCATCCGCACTCTCACACACATGTATCTACAATATGTACATACACACAAAGCACACACACACACGCAAACTAAGATGCACCTGATCTATGTCCACACGCAAACACACGGACACGATAAGACGGCCCTGGCTTTAGCAGGGCCTGGACACATCACTCAAAACCTAGGGATGTGATGGAATGGGGTCAGGTTCATTTTGGTGTTTGTGTCTGAGGCTCTGTGACTTTGATGTTCGGGACTACGTATGTAACACGCATCTCACAGTAGGAGTGCTGATCTAGGTTCATGTTCATGTAGTCTTATTCTTTGTGATCTAAAAGGCAAAACTTATCCAAAATCAGCATTCACACTGAGACGCTTGAGCTACCCCAGGTGAAGACACTGCTGAAATACACCCACAAGTCGTTCTGAAACAAGCCCATGTTGATCCAATGACTGCCCTGACATAAACAGGCCAAGAAGACCATAGATCTTCATATTGGTAACAGAGTTATGAGGTGTCTGGGAAAGGTTGGACCTCTCGCAAACACTTAGGAGTCAGAGTGAAAAGGTCAAGGGTTACACAGGAAGGAGTGGAAGAAAGAGGGGAAGAACAAAGAGCTCAATGTGATATTGTAGACAGTGTCAGTATAGCATTAGACCTGGGAGGAAACAGTTCCATGCACTTTACTAGCTGAATTTAGGGGAGTACAGTACAGCTTCTCAAAGACACATACACACTACCCAAAAAGAAGCATCCTACATCATGTTTTTTTTTTCCTTTATGTCATTGTGTTTGTCTTGCATGCACTCTGGCAAGGTGCCCACTTTTTGATATGGTGGCTGTGCATGTGAGTGTCTGCATGTGTGGGGATGTGTGTTTGTGTGCATGAGAACACATGCAAGAGTGTGTATTTAAATCTACATATAGTGAAGAATCAGGACCAAAGGATTGATAGACTAACACCTCCAATAGGCCTACAGACTGCTGATGTGTAGGAGAGAGACAGCTGACAATCGTTTTACCAAGGTTGCCACCTAGTGGAATAAAATAATACTACACGAACAACTATCTTGCGCAATTTGACGATGTAACAGCAGCATCAATCTGCGTTCCAAACAGAGTTCCAAGCGAATCCAAATGAAGATATATAGACATTCAAAACTACATGACAAAATACAAACTTGCGGTATTCAAAATCTCTTTATTATGATTTGATGTACATCAGTACATCAAAACAATGGTTTGTAGAGTCTGATTCACTGTGTTACCCATCATACTCCTTAACAGTAATCACAAATGTGGCTGGACATCTACGGGGGAATTTTTTGGGACTATATTCATTGTACCTGAATAATAATGTTTTTAAATTAACTAGTTGACGGAGTGCCCAAACAAGTGCGAAATAAAAGTGAAAGGATACAACACCCAGAACAAAAAACAGAACTCAAACAATTCCTAGCAACTGAGGACCCTCCACAATTTATTTTTATTTAATTAGGCAAGTCAGTTAAGAACAAATTCTTATTTACAATGACGGCCTAGGAACAGTGGGTTAACTGCCTTGTTCAGGGGCAGAACGACCGATGTTTACCTTGTCAGCTCGGGGGATTCGTTCTAACCACGAGGCTACCTGCCGCCCGAATCACCACAAATAGAACACCGATCGTCCAAACAGATCGGCCTGGATGCCGCTACCATTCTACTCACAGACAAACTAAGTTACACTAACTAAGATCACAATAGTTGGGTCGGACGATAACGGCTTTGAGGAGTATAATGAGAAGAACTAAGTATGTTGTTGGTGCCTACAGAGAATATATTGTACATTTTACACTAATTCAAAGTATTTCAGTCAATGTTTGTGCTATAGAATGCTACATTACTGTACATACTATTGTGGCTTTGATACAAACTTTGAACACCTTTCTAATTAGCTTTGTCATTCATCTTCTGTACATCGAGTCAACTGTCATAAAGACAATGTAATATGTAAACACGGGTAAAGGATCTATAGCAGAACTGCGTGGTGATGTGATAATTCTGACTCAAGGTGTGGCACGGGAAGGCAGGGCATAGCTCAACAGTAGGGGGTTGGCTGTGCTGACTATAGCCAGTTGGCTGAAAAGCTCAGGAGAAACTGGAGATAGAGGGGGCTATAGATCCAGACTGGGGGTCAGAGTTGAGTTGTTGGTAGGGTGTCCAGGCCTCAGTTTGGGGAATTCGGAAGGGGTAGAGGGCCTGGACTGGGTGCTGAGTTAGAGGGGGATGCTAGGTCTGGACTGGGGAGGGGGTGATGAGTTAATGGGGGTTGCTGGGTCCCGACTGGGGAGGGGTACTAAGGAATATCTGCAGGGCAGGGGTGAAGATTAGGATGGTCCCCAGGACAGACACCGTGAGGAAGGCCCACAGGAAGATCCTGTCCAGAACCTGAGCCACAAACTTCCAGTCCTGGACCACCTGAAAACGGGAAGAACAGGAAAAATCAGGGAAACAGGAACAAATTCAGCATCTTAGTATAACATTATATAACTGGGCATTACACTACATATCATGTTGATTAAAACATATAGCATTGTGACCCACCTCTCTGATAAAGTGTTCCTTGCGTATATGGCAGCTGATGTAACGCACGGAGTACGTAGCTCTCTCCAGCATGGTGACCCAGGCTTGACTCTCATCTTCCTTCCCCTCCAGAGGACTCGGTCCATAGGCCCCGCTGCTCCCCCTCTGACCACCACTCCGGCCCCCAGACGGGGGATTCAGCTCAGGGCTCTCCGGCGCCAGCTCTGGGTAGTGGTACCGGTCAGTGTGGCCCCGCATGCACAGCATCCAAGGTAGCCTCTGAAGGAAGAGGGAGCGAACCCAGGGGGACATGGGGTGGTAGGTGGCTGAGGACCGGTGGTGCACGTTGATGACAAACACCGTGACGATGATGGACAGGGTGACGAAGATCATGATGAAGAGGAGGTACTCCCCGATGAGAGGGATGACCTTGGAGGAAGATGGGATGATCTCTTCTATGACCAGGAGGAACACAGTGAGAGACACAAGGACGGAGGTGGAGAGAGAGAGCTTCTCCCCTTCATCCGACGGAAGATAGAACACCAGCACGGTCAGGAACGACAGACCGAGGCACGGAATAATAAGAAAGAGTGTATAGAACAGCGGGAGACGTTTCAGAATGAACGAGTACGTTATAAAGGGGAAGGAATACATCCCGTCTCGCCGGTTTCCTCTGGCCCCCGTGGCGTTCAGGATCTCCCACTCTCCGTTGTCGAAGAAGTCCTTCCTGTCGACATAGTCATCTAACAGGATCATGTCCACCATGTTACCATCGTATGTCCAGGAGCCAAACTTCATGGAGCAGTTCTGTCTGTCAAAGGGGAAGAAGGTGACGTCCATAGTGCAGGCTGACTTGTAGCTGGCCGGTGGGGTCCACGTGATTCTACCATTGGACTTAACGATGGCTTTGGTCATCAGGGAGCCCTCGAACCGTCCGTCAGCACTGGGAGAGGAGAGAGGGGCAGGGGGTAAGATTAGGGTTCATATTATGGTTAGGGTGTGTATAAGTCCGAAACTTATTTTACTTGCACCTTGCACTTCCACTTTTTGTATTCTTTTGAGCATGGATTAATTTATTTATATGATTTTTGGATCTCGGCCTCCTTGAGTTATTCGCCTTCATGGTTTTGAGTACGAGTACTTTTTGAACTCCGATATCTTTTTTCCCTACACACTGGCCGCCTTTCATTGTAGCCCGAGAGCTAACCCTCATAATGGCTTTCTAGGGTGTGTATAAAACATATTTTAGGAATACATCAAACAAAAAGGATATAGAGTATCAATGTGGGCTATTAGTGTGAAAATAGGTGGAGGCTACACTGTCTTGTCTGAAGACATTATGCTAAATGGAACCCTTCATAACATGTGACATTATCATTGAGCTTACTTCTCATAGAGCACAATGTCAGGCAGCCAGATAGTCTCAGATGGAACTCTGATAGATGTGATCCCACCATAGTCCTCAGGGTTCCATCGCAGTTTATAATCGATCCACTCCTGTTGAGGGAAAAACAGATTGTTATCTATCTATCCTCTTCTGTGGACAACAACACAGTTTCTATGCCTCTTTTACAAGCTACAGTGACCCCCTTCTCCTCACCTGCCACAGCCACACATTAGTGGTCATCAGCTGGTTCTTCTCATCCTGTGTGTGTGTGAGAGAGCGAGAGAGAAAGAGAGGTCATGTAGAGTGGAGCAGAGGAGAGGAGGAGACATCCAGGTTAGAAATGTGTATCGTATGTCATTTAAATGGAATCAAATTTTGCTGTCTGTTCCATTACCTTTTTACATTATGTCATGATTAAACCTTAAACAATTTATAAATGTATCGCTCTTGTGCAATTTATATCTATAGGCTACATGAAGGTTTTGCCTTTATTATTTTAGTCTGTCTGGTATTAGTGCATAAGCCTAAGCGTTAGGGCCAAACCGTACGGGCGCCAAATAGCCAACACGCCAATCGCCAAATGCTTTTGGGAACGGCATAAAAAGTTAACGTCGATCCACGGAGGCAAAAAGGACAATGTCAGAGTTGAAATCATTAAGAGTAACATCTGCGTAATGGAGAGTTGAAAATAAAGGGCCTGAAAAGTAATGTTTTAGAAAGATCTGGTGAAGTGGTAAAAGAGGATAGCAGTGCCTATGTTGTGTGATGATTGTGAGGTGCTATACAAAATTCCAGTCAGAAGATGGGGACTTCACATACTGTAGGCCTATGGCACGTCAAGGGAACTGTAGCCAACTGTTCAGATGGGTTAAATTGGAACTGAAATCTGGACACTGACTGCATGTCCATAACCTCTCCACCAAACTGGAAGTCTTCCGACTAGCTTGGAAAGACAATACCGTGCAATATCGAAGAGCCCTCACTGCTGCTCGATCAGCCTATTTTTCCAACCTAATGAGGAGAATAAGAACAATCCATCATTTAGTTTTGATACTGTCCCAAAGCTAATTAAAAGCAGCATTCCCCAAGAGAAGATGGCTTTTACTTCAGAAGTGATGAATTCATGAAATTCTTAGATGAAAAGATTGTAATTTTGCTTTCTAATGATCAGACTCCTCTTTGAATCTGAGTATTTCTCCAAAACTCAGTTGTCCTGAATCTGCACAGAACTGCCAGGACCTAGGATCAATGGAGACACTCAAGTTTTTTAATCCAGCTGCATAGTGGACCCTATTCCAACTAAACTACTGAAAGAGCTACTTCCTGAGCTTGGCCTGCCTATGTTGAACATAATAAACAGCTCCCTATCCTCCGGATGTGTACCAAACTCACTGGAAAAGTGGCAGTATTAAAGCTTCTCTTGAAAAAGACAAACCTTGACCCGGAAAATGTAAAAACTATTAGCCTATATTGAATCACCCACTCCTCTCTATTTGAAAAAGCTGTTGCACAGCAACTCCCTGCCTTCCTGAAGACAAATAAAATATACCAACTGCTACATTCTGGTTTGAGACCCCATCATAAAACTGAAACTGCACTCGTGAAGGGGGTAAATTACCTTTTAATGCATCTGTCCTCGTGCTCCTAGACCTTAGTGCCGCTTTTGACACCGTCGATCACCACATTCTTTTGGAGAGATTGGAAACCCTAATTGGGTTACACTTACAAATTATTGCGTGGTTTAGATCTCATCTGTCGGGAAAGATATCAGTTCGTCTCTGTGGATGTAAGTTTCGGTGTTCCTCAAGTTTCCGTTTTAGGACCACTATCGTTTTCACTATATATTCTACCTCTTGATGTCATTTGGAAACACAATGTCAACTTTCACTGCTTTGTGAATGACACACACACATGTACATTTTGATGAGACATAGTGCAGCCCCAAAACTGCTTACCCTGGAAGCCTGTGTTTCAGACATGAAGGAAGTGAATGGCGGAAAATGGTTTACTTTTAAACTCAGACAAAACAGAGATGCTAGGTCTAGGTCCCAAGAAACAAAGAGATCTGTTGTTTGATCTGACAATTAATCTTGATGGTTGTACAGTCTTCTCAAATTAAACTGTGAAAGACATCGGTGTTTCTCTGGACCCTGACCTCGCTTTTGACGAACATATCAAGAATATTTCAAAGGCAGCTTTCTTCCATCTTTGTAACATTGCAAAAATCTGAAACGTTTTTTCCAAAAATGATGCAGAAAAGCTAATCCATGCTTTTGTCACTTCTAGATTAGAATACTACAATGCTTTGCTCTCTGGCTGCCCGGATAAAGCACTAAATCAATTTCAGTTAGTGCTAAATACGGCTGCTAGAATGTTGACTAGAACCAAAATATGTGATCATATTACTCCAGTGCTAGCCTCTAGGGCTGATTAAGGTTTTACTGCTAACCTACAAAGCATTACATCGACTTGCTCCTATCCATCTCTCTGATTTGGTCCTGTCATACACGCCTACACGTACGCTACGGTCCACAAAATGTTGAGCTTTATCCAATAGAGGTACATTTTTATTGAGTGGTCTGCCTATACATGTGAGAGACGCAGACTCGGTGTCAACCTTTAAGTCTTTACTGAAGACTCAGCTCTTCAGTAGGTTCAATGATTGAGTGTAGTCTGGTCCAGGGGTGCGAAGGTGAACGGCAAGGCAGTGCTGCTTGCTGTCTCTTCCTGGCTGGCTCTCCTCTCTCCACTGGGATTCTCTGCCTCTGACCCCATTGCGGGCAGTGGCGACCCGTCATTCAGGGCAGGAGGGGCAGAGCGCCACCTGTTTTGAGCCCCGCATTTTTTGCTTTTTTTGTCATTAACACACGTCACAGATCAGTTTGCAAACAAATATACACTGCTCAAAAAAATAAAGGGAACACTTAAACAACACAATGTAACTCCAAGTCAATCACACTTCTGTGAAATCAAACTGTCCACTTAGGAAGCAACACTGATTGACAATACATTTCACATGCTGTTGTGCAAATGGAATAGACAACAGGTGGAAATTATAGGCAATTAGCAAGACACCCCCAATAAAGGAGTGGTTCTGCAGGTGGGGACCACAGACCACTTCTCAGTTCCTATGCTTCCTGGCTGATGTTTTGGTCACTTTTGAATGCTGGCGGTGCTTTCACTCTAGTGGTAACATGAGACGGAGTCTACAACCCACACAAGTGGCTCAGGTAGTGCAGCTCATCCAAGATGGCACATCAATGTGAGCTGTGGCTAGAAGGTTTGCTGTGTCTGTCAGCGTAGTGTCCAGAGCATGGAGGCGCTACCAGGAGACAGGCCAGTACATCAGGAGACGTGGAGGAGGCCGTAGGAGGGCAACAACCCAGCAGCAGGACCGCTACCTCCGCCTTTGTGCAAGGAGGAGCAGGAGAAGCACTGCCAGAGCCCTGCAAAATGACCTCCAGCAGGCCACAAATGTGCATGTGTCTGCTCAAATGGTCAGAAACAGACTCCATGAGGGTGGTATGAGGGCCCGACGTCCACAGGTGGGGGTTGTGCTTACAGCCCAACACCGTGCAGGACGTTTGGCATTTGCGAAAGAACACCAAGATTGGCAAATTTGCCACTGGCGCCCTGTGCTCTTCACAGATGAAAGCAGGTTCACACTGAGCACGTGACAGACGTGACAGAGTCTGGAGACGCCGTGGAGAACGTTCTGCTGCCTGCAACATCCTCCAGCATGACCGGTTTGGTGGTGGGTCAGTCATGGTGTGGGGTGGCATTTCTTTGGGGGGGCCGCACAGCCCTCCATGTGCTCGCCAGAGGTAGCCTGACTGCCATTAGGTACCGAGATGAGATCCTCTGACCCCTTGTGAGACCATATGCTGGTGCGGTTGGCCCTGGGTTCCTCCTAATGCAAGACAATGCTAGACCTCATGTGGCTGGAGTGTGTCAGCAGTTCCTGCAAGAGGAAGGCATTGATGCTATGGACTGGCCCGCCCGTTCCCCAGACCTGAATCCAATTGAGCACATCTGGGACATCATGTCTCGCTCCATCCACCAACTCCACGTTGTACCACAGACTGTCCAGGAGTTGGCGGATGCTTTAGTCCAGGTCTGGGAGGAGATCCCTCAGGAGACCATCCGCCACCTCATCAGGAGCATGCCCAGGCGTTGTAGGGAGGTCATACAGGCACGTGGAGGCCACACACACTACTGAGCCTCATTTTGACTTGTTTTAAGGACATTACATCGAAGTTGGATCAGCCTGTAGTGTGGTTTTCCACTTTAATTTTGAGTGTGACTCCAAATCCAGACCTCCATGGGTTGATAAATTGGATTTCCATTGATTCTTTTTGTGTGATTTTGTTGTCAGCACATTCAACTATGTAAAGAAAAAAAGTATTAAATAAGATTATTTCTTTCATTCAGATCTAGGATGTGTTGTTTAAGTGTTCCCTTTATTTTTTTGAGCAGTGTATATATATACACACACACAATTGAAGTCAGAAGATTACATACACCTTAGCCAAATACATTTAAACTCAGTTTCACAATTCCTGACATTTAATCCTAGTAAAAATTCCCTGTCCCATGTCAGTTAGGATCACCACTTTATTTAAAAATGTGAAATGTCAGAATAATAGTAGAGAGTGATTTATTTCAGCTATTATTTCTTTCATCACATTCCCAGTGGGTCAGAAGTGTACATACACTCAATTAGTATTTGGTAGCATTGCCTTTAAATGTTTTAACTTGGATCAAACTTTTCGGGTAGCCTTCCCACAATAAGTTGGATGAATTTTGGCCCATTCCTCCTGACAGAGCTGGTGTAACTGAGTCAGGTTTGTTTGCGTCCTTGCTCGCACACACTTTTTCAGTTCTGCCCACAAATTTTCTATAGGATTGAGGTCAGGGCTTTGTGATGGCCACTCCAATGCCTTGACTTTGTTGTCACTTTGCCACAACTTTGGAAGTATGCTTGGGGTCATTGTCCATTTGGAAGACCCATTTGCGACCAAGCTTTAACTTCCTGAATGATGTCTTGAGATGTTGCTTCAATATATCCACATAATTTTCATTCCTCATGATGCCTTCTATTTTGTGAAGTGCACCGGTCCCTCCTGCAGCAAAGCACCCCCACAACATGATGCTGCCACCCCCGTGCTTCACAGTTGGGATGGTGTTCTTCGACTTGCAAGCATTCCCCTTTTTCCTTCAAACATAACGATGGTCATTATGGCCAAGCAGTTCTATTTTTGTTTCATCAGACCAGAGGACATTTCTCCAAAAGTAAGATCTTTGTCCCCATGTGCAGTTGCAAACCATAGTCTGGCTTTTTTATGGCGGTTTTGGAGCAGTGGCTTCTTTTGGAGCAGTGAATTATAAGTGAAATAATCGGTCTGTAAACAATTGTTGGAAAAATGACTTGTGTCATGCACAAAGTAGATGTCCTAACCGATTTGCCAAAACTATAGTTTGTTAACAAGAAATTTGTGGAGTGGTTGAAAAACGAGTTTTAATGACTCCAACCTAAGTGTACGTAAACTTCCGACTTCAACTGTATGTACTTATGGAAAACATAGGGACCACGATGGAAATAAGTACAGAGATGAAAAAAATGATCTACCTCCAGATGAGAATGAAGGGGGAGTTTAAGTTCAATTCTTACAAGGTTGGCTTATTCTTTAGATGTTTGGGGCTGCTAGTGAACCATGATCAAAGTGACACTGGACTAGCGCATTTGCCAGTCTTTAGGGTGTCTATAGCTATACGTTTCCATCCAATTGGCGACAAATTTTCATGTGAATATTCCATATTTCCATTTCAGAGTTTCCTTTAGGATCATTTGGTGCAAGACAACATGACAGGGAAGATTTTAGTTTACATAGTCCAGAGGTGAACTGTAACCTAATACAGGACAGACGGCTAGCAACACTGGCACCACTTATCAGCCTGAAGCAGAGCACTCCTCTCTCTATCTATCACTTTCTCCTGTGATTCTATCTTCCAGGTTCTCTCTTCCTATCCTATCCCTCTTTTTCCTGTGCTTCAGCTCTCTTTCTTCCTCTCCCCCTGTCTCTTCATATATTCTTTCATTCTCATTCTCTCTCTTTGGTATGATTTCAGTTAGTATTTACAACCACGCTTTTTGAGTTGAAACAATTACATCTGCACCTCCCCTCAGAGGGAGAAAGAGAGAGAGAGTAGGGAATATGTATCCTGCTGTTTGTTTAGGCAAGGTTCATATTGAAGACCATGAATGGGACTGTTCTATTGGCTGCTTGTGTTCTTTGACAGAACTGCTAAACCACCTCACCTTATCAAATCAGGCCCTGAAAAATGTAAAGCTGCTGGAAAAGAGCGTGTTCTGAGAGTTTCATAAAAGGAGAGAAAAAGCTAGATAGAAGTTCCACTGAGGCCACCAGCATTATTTCAGGACCTTGGCCAGCTCAGGAGTGGAGTTGTTCCACTGTGGTTTATAGGAGTCCTTTCTTTCAGCATGACTTGTTTGAGCAACATGGACAGGGTCAGAATTACAAGAACTACATGGCTCAAGCCATTCAGACAAGATATTTTAAAACGTCCATGTCTTTTACTGTTTGTTTTTATGGCAAGGTCTTTAGCCACTGTGTGTGTTTAGCATGTGTGCGTTTAGCATTTGTGCGTTCGTGCCTGCGCCTGCATACAGTATCCTCACCACGTCCACCAGCTGTGAGATCTTGAGTCCGAAGCGTACTGTGACCGTGTCGTTGGCGTGCTGGATGGGCCGGACCCAGCGCTGGTACCCCTGGAACAGGTTCCTTAACAGGAGATCCTCCATCTCAGCCAGAGATCCAAACTCACCTGGGGATGGGAGAGGAAGGGAGGGAGAGAGAAAGGGGAAAAGAGAGAGAGTTTAAATGGGCTGAGAGAAGAGAGAAAGCTCAATGTCAATTAAACAATTATTTCTAATATAAAATGTTTAAGCATCACAGACTAAAAGGTGTCTAATTTTAGTTTAGCACCTAGATGGTGTTAACTGGGCCTGCATGAGAAGGGGTTGAGTAATACGAATCAGAGTATGATCAAACAGTTGCACAATGACACAGGAGTGGGAGTGGAGGGGGTAGAGCAGAGAGCCAGACAGAAGGCTAGAGGGACACAGACATTGCAACACAGCAGCCTGTGGCTGATTTTCAAAGGACTTGAAACTCCTCTGAAACTCCTCCAGGAGAGATGAGTGTGTGGCTGAAAGGATGTGTTTTTCGTGGTCTGTTCATCCCTCCCTCGCTTTCTGTGTGCTTTGCACACTTGGACAGCCTCGGTGTAGGTTCAAGATGGTGTTGCTGATATTCGGCAGTCTCGGCCACAGGCTTGACCGTGGCCTCCAGATTGCAGGGCCTGACAAAAACTAGGGCAAAGCAATTGGCTAGGTTCCGCTCTGTTTCAGCTGTCGTGGGCAGTCTAGCTGTTTGGAGAAGGAGACCAGTTGGCCAGGTACTGCTCATGGGCAGTCCAGCTGTTTGGAGAAGGAGGTGCTTCCTGTACCCTTGAGTGCCATGCATACAGGGACCTTTGAAATAGTTGGATCCTTTTTTTGTAAAATTTGATTGCTGGATTAAAATAAAGTGTTTATAATGTGTGGGTGTGTATGTGTGCATGTGCCCCTTAATCTGCAGCTAGAGCTGATTTACCCTCTGGCTCCCATTTTGTCAGCCTTAACATCCTTTCCTTCCAGGAATCAAAACTGTATTACAATAGAAATAAAATGCAACCCTCTACTTAGATTTAGCCATCTTCAACATAACCTTCACATATATATACCAATCGTTTACAAACAGCCTTGGGGTGTTACTGGCAAATGGAAATTGCCCTTCAATAATTCACCAGATATTATGACCGTTAGTTTCAGAAAGAGAACAGAAAGAGAGACAGACACTGTCACCTGACACCGTGTCTGTCACTGCTTCCGTCGACCGGTTCTGTCTGTCAGCAGAAACTGAACCAGACCGGCGCGAGCGTCCTCCGGAGATTGATCCTGGTTGCTTCGAGAAACAGGCGCGCAGTTAATGCTTCCAGTTTGTCAGATGGAATATGAGTAATTGGAATCTTGAGGAAGGTCATATCGTAACTTGGATGTAAGGCCAGATGTGTTATGGTTTCCCCCCCTGTGACCTGGATAGAGGAACCTTTATTTCCATCCTAACCCAGTGCACTTTTCAGTTCCATATAGGCTATCCCTCGCAAGCCCCACACGTTTAGAACTCACACTACTTGTCATACAACACATGCAGTTGTTCCAGTTCCTGTACTTACCGGGGATGGTGCCGAGACAAAGCGCACACATCGCCGAAAGGACAAGCAGAGATACCCGCAAACTCATGATGATTCTCCTCCGCTCTGTAGAGGCTTCTATAAACTAATATCATGCATTAAAGACATACAACTAATCGAGAGCCCCCGTAGCAATGAAAAAGTCCCATAATTCCGTTAGTGACGCTGACAATGAAAAATAAACCCTATCTAATATTGAAAACGAGCCCTCCACTGAGCTCCCGGTGTGCAAAACTCCAGTTGCGTGGAGGACTGGCACCGACGGCTGTTCTGTACATCCCTCCAGCGTGTGGCGCGCTGACAAAGAGGAGGGAGCAGAGCGGGAGTTTGAATGGGGTTTAAACAGGATCCTAAACCAATCAGAGGAACCGCTAAGGATCCACAGCACCTGGCAGATTACCGTGCGTGCATGCGCACCTGAGGGGAAACTGTAGCACGTAGACTAAACTCTTAAAGTTTAGCCGTTGTTGTAATGATCTTCTGAGACACTGGGAGATGGCTTGGTAGCCTAATATATCGCAGCAGTTTGAGGTAAGGTCTGTTGAAAGTCCACATGCAGGGCACGGACTGTCCACTAGGGCGCGCTTAAAGCAGTGAATTCGGGAAGGATGTCAGCAGATGATTCCCGGTAGTTTCAGTTGATAAAATATATGATACAAAAAGTCTTATCGGCATCGCTTGGGATGAAGAACTGGTAAAAGGTTTGGCATCAGCCTGTCCTCAAAGAGAACAGTGAGTGGTACTAGACCCTTACCTCTATTGATTGACGCTGGGTGAAGCCTACTTAGAGAGGGAGTCCTTTACTATGAGAAGGGGGGAAGAGGGAAGGATGGCTGACTCAGTGCTTTATGAAACTAAACTAAATCTTCTTCTGACCTGATGCTGACATGGCACTTCACTAGAGATGGCACATCACTCTCTCTCTCTCTCACTCACTCACTCACTCATTCACTCACTCACTCACTTACTCACTCACTCACTCACTCACTCACTCCACTCTCTCTCTCCCAAATATCTCTTTCTCTCACCCCTCTCTCTCTCGCGTTCTCTCTCACTCTCAAATATCTCTTTCTCTCTCCCCCTCTCTCTCTCGCTCTCTCAAATATCTCTCCCTCCCTCTCTCTCAAATATCTCTCTCACACACACACACACTCACTCTCTCACATTCTTTATCTCTTTCTCACTCTCTCTCTTTCTCTCTCTTTCTCAAATATCTCTTTCTCTCACCCCCTCTCTCTCTCGCTTTCTCACTCTCTCTCTCTCTCAAATATCTCTTTCTCTCTCCCCCCTCTCTCTCACTTTCTCTCTCTCTCTCAAATATCTCTCCCTCTCTCTCTCTCTCTCTCAAATATATCTCCCACACACACACTCACTCACTCTCTCTCATTCTTTCTCTTTCTCACTCACTCTCTCTCTCTTTCTCTCTCTCTCTCAAATATCTCTTTGTCTCACCCCTCTCTCTCTCGCGTTCTCTCTCTCTCTCTCCCAAATATCTCTTTCTCTCTCTCTCTCCCCCTCCCTCTCTCTCTCACTCTCTCTCAAATATCTCTCTCTCTCCCCTCTCTCTCTCTCTGAGACTGTTTTTCTATGTTGATGGCCACCCTGTCATTTTCCATCAGTTAGTCAGGCTCCGAGATCTGAGTTAGAGGCTCAGATACCGTCTCAGAGTTGTGACTCTATCATGTGTCACCACACACAGACTCTGATAGCCCCTGACAGGGCCTGCTTGACGTGGCCCAACCAAACACACTGCTGATCCAGCCAGTTCAGCAGCTTCCCTGGGTCAGGAACCAAGCCCATGAGCTCTAACCTTACACCACACCCTGTCCTGCTGCTGTGGAATCTAATATAGCATATATTAGGAACTGGGTGGTTTGAGCCCTGAATGCTGATTGGCTGACAGCCATGGTATATCAGAACGTATACCACGGGTGCTCTAATTATGTTTATAATAGCATTAAGGCACCTCTGTGTTTTTTTCTTATGTTTTGCGCCGTGCATAAGAACAGCCCTTAGCCGTGGTATATTGGCCATATACCACACCCCCTCGGGCCTTATTGCTTAAATATAATATGCCATTTAATATGCCATCTACAGTATGTGTGTGTGTGTGTGTCTATCTCTCTAACTGGGCTGTGTCGACATCCTTTGCTTTGTCCAGTAATATTCTCTTGTCTTTGTCTGTCTGGCTCTTATCCATTTCCTCAGTTTTTCTTTGTCTTTCTGCCTCTCATTTGGTTCCACCCCCTCTCTTTCTCTCACTCTCTCTCTCTCTGGGAGATTAATCAGTGTGTTTTCTCTCTCTCTCTCTCTCTCCTCTCTCTCGTGGCTGAGTACAGTCTATTCTATTTATATTTCCTTTTTCTCTCTCTCTCTTTCTCTCTCCATCTCAGCCCAAGAATGCCAAGGTAACCTGTCTAAATGAATATCGCCCTGTAACACTCACACCTGTAGCCATGAAATGCTTTGAAAGACTGGTCATGGCTTACATCAACACCATCTTCCCAGAAACCTGTACCCACTTCAATTCACAAACCGTCCCAACAGATCCACAGATGATGCAATCGCTATTGTATTCCACACTGCCCTTTCCCACCTGGACAAAAGGAACACCTATGTGAGAATGCTATTCATTGACTAGAGCTCAGTGTTCAACACCATTATGCCCTCTAAGCTCATCACTAAGCTAAGGACCCTGTGACTAAACACCTCCTTCTGCAACTGGATCCTGGACTTCCTGACATGCCGTCCCCAGGTGGTAAGGGTAGGCAACAACGCATCCACCACACTGACCCTCAATACGGGGGCCCCTCAGGGGTGCGTGCTTAGTCCCCTCCTGTACTCCCTGTTCACCCAGGACTGCATGGCCACGCACGACTCCAACACCATCATTAAGTTTGTAGACGACACAACAGTGGTAGGCCTGATCACCGACAACGATGAGACAGCCTATAGGGAGGAGGTCAGAGACCTGGAATTGTGGTGCCAGGACAACAACCTCTACCTCAACGTCAGCAAGACAATGGAGCTGATCGTGGACTACAGGAAATGGAGGGCCGAGCACACCCCCATCCACATCGATGGAGCTGTTCTGGAACAGGCCGAGAGCTTAAAGTTCCTCTGTGTCCACATCACTAGGGACATATCATGGTCCACACACGTCAACACAGTCGTGAAGAGGGCACGACAATGCCTCTTCCCCCTCAGGAGGCTGAAAAGATTTGGCATGGGCCCTCAGATCTTCAAAAGGTTCTACAGCTGCACCATTGAGAGCATATTGACTGGCTGCATCCCCGCTTGGTACGGGAACTGTTTGGAATCCGACCACAAGGCGCTACAAAAGGTATTGTGTACGGCCCAGAACAGGAAGACCCTAAAAATGGTCAAAGACTCCAGCCACCCAAGTAATAGACTGTTCTCTCTGCTACTGCACATCAAGCAGTACCAGAGCACCAAGTCTGGAACCAACAGGACCCTGAACAGCTTCTACCCCCAAGCTATAAGACTGCTAAATAGTAAGTTACATAGTTAACCAATAGCTACCCGAAACATCTGCATTGATCCTTTTTGCACTAAGCTCTTTTGACTCATCACATACGCTGCTGTTACTGTTTATTATCTGTCCTGTTGTATAGTCACTTTAAGTGCCGTGGGAGGTGAGTGTGAGTGTGAGCAGCACAGCACCACGACTGAATGTCAGTACAAGGTGTTTCACAGTGCGAGAGTACAACCAGTAGAGGCACAGAGTGACCACCAGGTGGGAGAGCTGGGCACAGCGTCAGGATTAGCGTGGTATAATTGGGTGTGCAGTAGAGCAAGAGCGCCCAGACGCAGCGCCAACCTCAGCTCCTACTGGTGGTACCCCGAGGGGCACGGCGAAGTGCCAACCTCCTCAGAGAGAGAGAGAGACAGAGAGGGAGACGGAGAGATACACAGAGAGAGAGAAATGAGACCCAACCAAATCATGAGAAAACAAAAAGATAATTTCTTGACATATTGGAAAGAATTGACAAAAAACCCCAGAGCAAACTAGAATGCTATTTGGCCCTAAACAGAGAGTACACAGTGGCAGAATACCTGACCACTGTGACTGACCCAAAATGAAGAAAAGCTTTGACTATGTACAGACTCAGTGAGCATAGCCTTGCTATTGAGAAAGGTCGCCATAGGCAGACCTGGCTCTCAAGAGAAGACAGGCTATGTGCACACTGCCCACAAAATGAGGTGGAAACTGAGCTGCATTTCCTAACCTCCTGCCAAATGTATGAACATATTAGAGGCACATATTTCCCTCAGATTACACAGACCCACAAAGAATTCGAAAACAATTCCAATTTTAATAATCTTCCATATCTATTGGGTAAAATGCCGCAGTGTGCCATCACAGTAGCAATATTTGTGACCTGTTGCCACAAGAAAAGGGCAACCAGTGAAGAACAAACACCATTGCAAATACAACCCATATTTATGTTTATTTATTTTCCCTTTTTTACTTTAACTATTTGCACATCGTTACAACATTGTATGTAGACATAATATGGCACTCCACATTGCCCTTTCCCACCTGGACAATAGGAATGTGAGAATGCTGTTCATTGACTACAGCTCAGCGTTCAACACCATAGTATCCACAAAGCTCATCCCTAAGCTAAGGACCCTGGGACTTAACACCTCCCTCTGCAACTGGATCCTGGATTTCCTGACGGGCCGCCCCCAGGTGGTAAGGGTAGGCAACAACACATCTCCCACGCTGATCCTCAACATCCTGACCGGTTGCATCACCGCTTGGTATGGCAACTGCTCGGCATCTGACCGTAAGGCGCTACAGAGGGTAGTGCGTACGGCCCAGTACATCACTGGGGCCAAGCTTCCTGCCATCCAGGACCTATATACTAAGCAGTGTCAGAGGAAGGACCTATAAATTGTCAAAGACTCCAGTCACCCAAGTCATAGACTGTTCTCTCTGCTACCGCACGGCAAGTGGTACCGGAGCGCCAAGTCGGGGACCAAAAGGCTCCTTAACAGCTTCTACCCCCGAGCCATAAGACTACTGAATAATGAATAAAATGGCCACCCAGACTATTTACATTGAACCCCCTCCCCTTTTTATTACATTTTTTACTTTAGTTTATTTAGTAAATATTTTCTTAACTCTATTTCTTGAACTGCATTGTTGGTTCAGGGCTTGTAAGTAAGCATTTCACGGTAAGGTCTACACCTGTCGTATTTGGTGCATGTCAAATTTGATTTGACATGAAATGACTTTATTCTTTTGGAACTTTTGTGAGAGTAATGTTTACTGTTCTTTTTTTTTTGTTTATTTCACTTTTGTTTATTATCTATTTTACTTGCTTGGCAATGCCCCTTGAATTGAATTTAATTTAATTGAGAGAGAGAGAGAGAGAGAGAGAGATAAAGACAGAGAGATACACACAGAGAGATAGAGAGAGATAGGGACAGAGTGAGACAGCGAGAGAGAGAAACATACCGATTCATCTCCCAGAGAAAAGAACCACATGAAAAACACGCAAATTAACTCCTCGCAGATCACAATGATGGAAATGTGTGTGTGTATGTGTGTGTGTGTGTGTTGTGCTTTTTATGTACGAGGAGGTTAAACCATTGAAGGAAAGAGTTCAGCTGCTAACAGAAAGCATCTGATAATGAATTATGGCATTTACTCTTGTCTAGAGCAACCACACATTTAAATCTGACAGACAGATTAACTGTTAAGAATAGCAGTATGCATTAAATTAGAGAGAGAGAGAGGTACTGTGGGAAACCAGGCACTATTCCTCTCCGCTCTTCATTCCGTGGAAGTAGTCAGGAAATATGAGGCTAATTATCACAATGAAATTATCCTGATTTTCCGCTCCACTTGGAGCCGTGGGCCGGACAGCTGCTGCCTCTGAGAGGCTCCCGCTCACTCAGTGCCTGCCCGATTTCTAATCACTTGGAAAAGGGAATTCTCGCGGGCTAGAAACCTGCACGCCGGTTCCCTTCCCGGGCGAAGGGGGCCAGCTGCAATGTGTGTGAGTACTTGTGCTTACCCTACTTGCTTCTCTCTCTCTCTCTCTCTCTCTCTCTCTCATTGTTTGCTGCTGCTGTTATTGTTGCTGTTGTTCTGGTTTGGCCCATAGTTATTATCTGCGTAATTTGACTCAGTAAAGGAGTATAAATAAGAAAAACTGTATTCTTCTCCCCAGGGTTAATCTTAATCAGTTTTCTATTTGAAGGATTACACACGATGAATAAAACCAGGACAGGCAAGCGAGGACCATCAAAGCTCAAATCACCTAGTTTCAAAGGAAATGTACAGACTATAGTCTCACTCAACGTAGTACTATAACAGTAGCTATTATAGGCTATACGTCCAGTAATTCATACGCTAATGCTATGCTAATGCTACAGTGTTACTACAGGACTGTGATATGTGGTTGTCTCACCTAGTTACCTTAAGATGAATACATTAAAGATGCAGTATAAATGTTTTGTGTAATTTCAGTCATGTAGTTTTGAAAGTAGTGCTCATGAGCCAAAACGGGTCGTCAAAAGTAGTGCACAGCAGTGTACAACGTCACCCACGTAGTATGATATGTTACGTCCTGCAACATTTTTTTTAATATATATATACTGCTCAAAAAAATAAAGGGAACACTTAAACAACACAATGTAACTCCAAGTCAATCACACTTCTGTGAAATCAAACTGTCCACTTAGGAAGCAACACTGACTGACAATACATTTCACATGCTGTTGTGCAAATGGAATAGACAACAGGTGGAAATTATAGGCAATTAGCAAGACACCCCCACTAAAGGAGTTGTTCTGCAGGTGGGGACCACAGACCACTTCTCAGTTCCTATGCTTCCTGGCTGATGTTTTGGTCACTTTTGAATGCTGGCGGTGCTTTCACTCTAGTGGTAGCATGAGACGGAGTCTACAACCCACACAAGTGGCTCAGGTAGTGCAGCTCATCCAGGATGGCACATCAATGTGAGCTGTGGCAAGAAGGTTTGCTGTGTCTGTCAGCGTAGTGTCCAGAACATGGAGGCGCTACCAGGAGACAGGCCAGTACATCAGGAGACGTGGAGGAGGCCGTAGGAGGGCAACAACCCAGCAGCAGGACCGCTACCTCTGCCTTTGTGCAAGGAGGAGCAGGAGAAGCACTGCCAGAGCCCTGCAAAATGACCTCCAGCAGGCCACAAATGTGCATGTGTCTGCTCAAACGGTCAGAAACAGACTCCATGAGGGTGGTATGAGGGCCCGACGTCCACAGGTGGGGGTTGTGCTTACAGCCCAACACCGTGCAGGACGTTTGGCATTTGCCAGAGAACACCAAGATTGGCAAATTCGCCACTGGCGCCCTGTGCTCTTCACAGATGAAAGCAGGTTCACACTGAGCACGTGACAGACGTGACAGAGTCTGGAGACGCCGTGGAGAACGTTCTGCGGCCTGCAACATCCTCAAGCATGACCGGTTTGGCGGTGGGTCAGTCATGGTGTGGGGTGGCATTTCTTTGGGGGGCCGCACAGCCCTCCATGTGCTCGCCAGAGGTAGCCTGACTGCCATTAGGTACCAAGATGAGATCCTCAGACCCCTTGTGAGACCATATGCTGGTGCGGTTGGCCCTGGGTTCCGCCTAATGCAAGACAATGCTAGACCTCATGTGGCTGGAGTGTGTCAGCAGTTCCTGCAAGAGGAAGGCATTGATGCTATGGACTGGCCCGCCCGTTTCCCAGACCTGAATCCAATTGAGCACATCTGGGACATTATGTCTCGCTCCATCCACAAACGCCACGTTGCACCACAGACTGTCCAGGAGTTGGCGGATGCTTTAGTCCAGGTCTGGGAGGAGATCCCTCAGGAGACCATCCGCCACCTCATCAGGAGCATGCCCAGGCGTTGTAGGGAGGTCATACAGGCACGTGGAGGCCACACACACTACTGAGCCTCATTTTGACTTGTTTTAAGGACATTACATCAAAGTTGGATCAGCCTGTAGTGTGGTTTTCCACTTTAATTTTGAGTGTGACTCCAAATCCAGACCTCCATGGGTTGATAAATTGGATTTCCATTGAATATTTTTGTGTGATTTTTTTTTGTCAGCACATTCAACTATGTAAAGAAAAAAGTATTTAATAAGATTATTTCTTTCATTCAGATCTAGGATGTGTTGTTTAAGTGTTCCTTTTCTTTTTTTGAGCAGTATATATATATATATATATGATATGTTGCGAATTCCAATTCATACAATATGTTACGAATTTGAAAGTGCCTAAGATCCCACTCAATCTCTTTAACGCTAAGTAGGTTGGGATAAGAGTGTCTGCTAAATGACTAATGACTGTAAAAGAAACACCAGTCCTGTTCTGTTGTTTGAAGATGTCTTAGTTCGCTGTGAAGAATAGTGATCTCTCAATCAGCAACCATAACACACTATAGTCATCAGAGATGTTGTGATTGAAATCCTTTTAAGCTGGGTTAGTGCATAGTTTTAATGGTTAACTGGGCTTTAGAGGCTACAGCACTAGCTAGAGGCCCAAATCCTGATAAGACAAAACTGGCTCAGTGACTCAAAGCTGATCAAAGCAGGTGTTTTAGAGGGAGAAGGATGAAGTAGAGAAGCGAATTATGGGAAAATGGCCACTCAGCATCAGCAGAGTGCATTCTGGGATGGAGGGGTTATAGGTCAGCTGACTGAGTTGAGTAGAAAGTCGTGACAGTGAAAGAATAGAAATTCCTCCTCTGACATTAAACCCCACTATCAAACATGCACTCTTTCTCATACAGACAAGACATGTCCAAATCAGTGTCCCTCTGTCAACGCGATCTAGAAGAGGATGGCATATTCCCCTTAACGTGCTTCACGCAGCCCATAGAATCCAGCCAACGATTGACACGTGATGTCGCAGCCCATAGAATCCAGCCAACGATTGACACGTGATGTCACAGCCCATAGAATCCAGCCAACGATTGACACGTGATGTCACAGCCCATAGAATCCAGCCAACGATTGACACGTGATGTCACAGCCCATAGAATCCAGCCAACGATTGACACGTGATGTCACAGCCCATAGAATTCAGCCAATCATTGACACGTGATGTCACAGCCCATAGAACACGATTGACAAGTAGTATTAGGAGAAAAAAAAGTTTGACGTCGGACGGACTAAAACGCTAGCATGCAAACCCCCGCTACAACATTTCATATCGTCCTCCTTAGGGGAGCAATGGGCTGTTCAAAAAGGTTGTGACTATGGCGTTTCTCCCCCCAAAATATTTGTTATTAGCTATTAATGGATCACTTCACCACCCCACACCAGTACAGAGACCGCTGTCAGAGACAGCTGCTGTAGTACTATGAACTCAGTAATAACCCACGCCCCCCATATCCTGTGTTGAGATATCAATCATCTGTTCTGACAAGACTTAAGGCATGTATTGCAAGAGGAAATGGTAGAACGATGATTCACTGTTCCTAGTGAGCACGACTCGAGCATGAATCTCGAGTATAGAGATTAAACAATAAAGGGATAGCCTGCCTGCTTCCCTGCCTGCCTCCCTGCTTGCCTGACTGCTTCCCTGCCTGCCTGTCTCTGTCAGTTAAGAAGAACAACTCAGTGTGCTTAGTGTCACAAACAAAATCATTCTTTCTACATTATAGTGTAGTTATCAAACTGTTTCATCCTTAACTGATCCCGTTCTCAACTGCCTCCAACCAGGCCAGAAAGACACACACACACACACACACATTCACACACACACTTTGGGGCTGCCTTGTCCTCTCCCTCTCTCTCTCACACTCCTCCTTCACTGATTTCTCCCAGCAGCCGCTGCTATGGATTCCTCTCCTCACACCCCCACCCCTCCTCTCCCTCGAACTCCTCTTCCCACCATCCTCCCCAGGCACGTACAACCGCGATCTTCACCCTGACTCTGGAAAGGGGCTTCCCTGTCACACACACACGTTCCCACCAGTCCCTGTGTGGATAGAGGTCAACTTGCTGTGTACAGTATAGAACTGTATCCTACTCCATCACATTCATCACCGTGACACATAGACATGTTGATTAGGCCACATACGTAACGCTGCAAAGTACTACTGCAACCCAAGGCTTCCAGCTATATTAGGCTCACTCAACAGGCCTTACTGTACGCGTTGAGTGAGAAGCACTCTTAACACACACACACACACACACACACACACACACACACACACACACACACACACACACACACACACACACACACATACTATTCCAACTTGGCCATGCAGATGTATCTCTAGTAATGTGTAGATTGTTATGGTTCAGTTAGTGCATTGATATTACATTAACAATAAAAGCTTGTGTTTTTAGCAGATATGTTACAGGCAAGTAAGATGCTATTAGTGTCTTCGTGATTTATTTCAAGGAGTAGGCTATAATTCTACACATTGTTTTGTTCTACCCCTCCCCCTCTCTCTCTATCTCTGTCTCTCTCTCTCTCTCTATCTCTCTGTCTCTCTCCATCTCTCTCTATGTCTCTCTCTCTATCTCTCTCTGTCTCTCTCTCTGTGTCTCTCTCTCTCTCTCCTCTCTCGCTTTCTCTCCCTCGCTCCCTCACTCACTCCCTCCCTCCTTCCCTCTCTCTGTGTCTGTAATCAGTGTGTGTATATATGATGCAGGGAATTAAGTCTCCAAATCTGGATTCAGGAATAAATCTTCTGTCCCAGTTGTCATTAAGGTACACACACATACACACACAATTCTGCAATTCTACTTCCTCCAAAATACTGAATATATCTACATTAAAATATCATTGATACCTAAGCCATTCCTATAGCAACATTAATGCACTAAAGCCAGCTGATGTATTTCTTCCTAAATTAACTTTTTGTTGTTTAGCCAAAACTAACACGCTGTTCTTTTTTATGTTGTAGGCCCGGTCCTAAACTATGTGCTCTCTGTCACCTGGGGATGCATGGCCTAGCAAAACACAAAGGACGATGCTGTGTTCTACCTGATGCTATCTATATGGATGTACGATCTCTGTGGTAACTTGTCCTCTGAGGAGAACTCTGATGATATGTATATGGATGTACGATTTCTGTGGTAACTTAAAACTCGGTTTTAAACCACTCCCCAAATGTCTTGTTAACAAACTATAGTTTTGGCAAGTCGGTTAGGACATCTACTTTGTGCATGACGCAAGTAATTTTTCCAACAATTGTTTACAGACAGAATATTTCACTTATAATTCACTGTATCATAATTCCAGTGGGTCAGAAGTTTTCATACACTAAGTTGACTGTGCCTTTAAACAGCTTTGAAAATTCCAGAAAACTATGTCATGGCTTTAGAAGCTTCTGATAGGCTAATTGACATAATTTGAGTCCATTGGAGGTGTACCTGTGGATGTATTTCAAGGCCTACCTTCAAACTCAGTGCCTCTTTACTTGACATCATGGGGAAATCAAAAGAAATCAGCCAAGACCTCAGAAAATAAATTGTAGACCTCCACAAGTCTGGTTCATCCTTGGGAGTAATTTCCAAACACCTGAAGGTACTACGTTCATCTGTTCAAACAATAGTACGCAAGTATAAACACCACGGGACCACGCAGCCGTCATACCACTCAGGAAGGAGACGCGTTCTGTCTCCTGGAGATGAACGTACTTTGGTGTGAAAAGTGCAAAACAATCCCAGAACAACAGCAAAGGACCTTGTGAAGATGCTGGAGGAAACAGGTACAAAAGTATCTATATCCACAGTAAAACGAGTCCTATATCGACATAACCTGAAAGGCCGCTCAGCAAGGAAGAATCCACTGTTCCAAAACCGCCATAAAAAAGCGAGACTACGGTTTGCAACTGCACATGGGGACAAAGATTGTACTTTTTGGATAAATGTCCTCTGGTCTGATGAAACAAAAATAGAACTGTTTGGCCATAATGACCATCGTTATGTTTGGAGGAAAAAGGGGGAGGCTTGCAAGCCGAAGAACACCATCCCAACCGTGAAGCACGGGGGTGGCAGCATCATGTTGTGGGGGTGCTTTGCTGCAGGAGGGACTGGTGCACTTCACAAAATAGATGGCATCATGAGGAAGGAAAATGTTCTGGATATATTGAAGCAACATCTCAAGACATCAGTCAGGAAGTTAAAGCTTGGTCGCAAATGGATCTTCCAAATGGACAATGACCCCAAGCATACTTCCAAAGTTGTGGCAAAATGGCTTAAGGACAACAAAGTCAAGGTATTGGAGTAGCCATCACAAAGCCCTGATCTTAAACCTATAGAAAATTTGTGGGCAGAACTGAAAAAGCTGTGACACTCTGTGGAGATTGGCCCTGGGTGATCAGGTTACTGTAAACTTTGTATTGTTTTATTGCTTTGACATTATGGGGTATTGTGAATGGATTGATGAGGGGGAAAAAATATTTAATACATTTTAGAATAAGGCTGTAACGTAACAAAATGTGGAAAAAGTCAAGGGGTCTGAATACTTTCCAAATGCACTGTATAATAATCACATAACAAAGATTACCCTACTACAATGTTTTTCTGTTCTGCCATAAATATTCAACATTAGGAAGTAAGATTAGAACTCTGCACTGTATGGGGGTGTGTTTGTGAAAGTTGTCTACTAATGTGTGTGTGTGTGTGTGTGTGTGTGTGTGTGTGTGTGTGTGTGTGTGTGTGTGTGTGTGTGTGTGTGTGTGTGTGTGTGTGTGTGTGTGTGTGTTCACACAGCTTACCATTGGAATGAATTATTTAGCTCAGCGCCTCCTCCACTTAGTCACGGTTGTCTAGCCCCTGGCACGTACCGTACCCTTAACACGGGAGAATACCCCGCCTTTCCGCTAGTCTACCGTGTTACCGGTTAGTCGACCATGCCCTTATACCACAGTCTAGCCCTACCACACATGTCCCCTCACCACAACCTATATGTTCTTATGGAAGCCCTGTCACCTGGAAGAGCTGTCACCCCTCACCTACGAACGGAAGGTCCAGGAAGAGAGCTCAGGGGAAAGAGGGATGAGGTCAGAGCTGACGGAGAGGGAGACAGGGAAAGAGAGCTAGGGGAAACATGAGGCTGAATGGAAGAATTGGAGCGAGAGAGAAGGAGATGAAAGGTAGAAGGAGGAGGAGGAATAGAAGGAGATGGAGGGTAGAAGGAGATGGGAGGGAGAAGGAGGGGAGAGGGAAGGGAGATGGAGGGGAGAAGGAGCTTGAGGGGAGAAGGAAATGGATGAGGAGGGGAGATGGAGGGGAGAAGGATGGGAGAAGGAGATGGAGGGAGAAGGAGAAGGAAGGGATAAGGAAATGGAGGGGAGAAAGAGAAGGAAATGGAGATGGAGAGGAGAAGGAGATAGATGGGAGGGGAGAAGGAGAAAGAGATGGAGAGGAGAAGGGGATGGAAAAGGAGATGGAGAAGGAGATGGAGGGGAGAAGCAGAGGAGAAGGAGGGAAAATGAGATAGAGGGTAGAAGGAGTTGGAGGGGGATGGGAGACGGAGATGGAGAAGGAGATGGAAGGGAGAAGGAGAAGGAGCGGAGAAGGAGATGGAGATGAGAGGAGATGGAGAAGAAGATGGAGAGGGAGGGGAGAAGGACATGGAAGGGAGAAGGAGCTGGAGGGGAGAGGAAAAGGAGATAGAAGGAGGTGGAGGGGAGAAGGAGATGGAGGGAAGAAGGAGTTGGAGAGGGAGGGGAAAAGGAGGGGAGCAGGAGAAGGAGATGAGGGGAGAAGGAGCTGGAGGGGAGAAGGCAATGGATGAGGAAGGGAGATGGAGGGGAGAAGGAGATGTAGAGGGAGGGGAGAAGGACATGGCAGGGGGGAGATGGAGGGGACGAGAAGGAAATGGAGGGGAGAGGGAGGAGGAGATGAAGGGGAGAGGGAGAGGAGATGGAAGAGAGAAGAAGATGGAGATGAGATTGAGAAGGAGAAGGAGAGGGAGGGGAGAAGGAGAAGGAAATGGATGGGAGAAGGAAAAGGAGGCGAGAAGGAGATGGAAGGGAGAGGGAAAAGGAGATGAGGGGAGAGGGTGTGGAGCAGGAGGGGAGAGGGAGAAGGAGAGGAGAGGGAGGGGAGAAGGAGGGGAGCATGAGAAGGAGATGGAGGGGAGAGGGAGGGGAGAAGGAGGGGAGTAGGATATGGAGGGAAGAAGCAGGTGATGGGGAGAAGGAGCTGGAGGGGAGAAGGAAATGGATGAGGAAGGGAGAAGGAGAAGGAAGGAGATGGAGGGGAGAAGAAGGAGATGGAGGGGAGAAGGAGAAAGAGATGGAGAAGGAGGGGAGAAGGAGACAGAGTGGAGAAAGGAGATTAAGGGTAAGGGAGAAGGAGATGGAGATGAGAAGGGGATGGAGTAGGAGGGGAGAAGGAGATGGGCAGGAGATGGAGATGGAGGCGAGAAGGAGATGGAGAAGAGAAGGAGAAGGAGAGGAGGTGGAGGGGAGAAGGAGATGGAGATGGAGGGAGAAGGAGATGGAGAAGGAGAAGGACATGGAAGGGAGAAGGAGAAGGAGATGGAGATGGAGGGGAGAATGCGATGGAGGGGGAGAGGAGAAGGAGGTGGAGAGGAGATGGAGAGGGAGAAGATAAGGAGATGGAGAGGAGAAGGAGATGGAAAGGGAGAAGGACATGGAAGGGAGAAGGAGAAGGAGATGGAGATGGAGGGGAGAATGCGATGGAGGGGGAGGGGAGAAGGAGGTGGAGGGGAGAGGAGATGGAGGGGAGGAGAGGGAGAAGATAAGGAGATGGAGAAGGAGATGAAGAGGAGAAGGAGATGGAGAGGGAGAAGGACATGGAAGGGAGAAGGAGATAGAGGGAGGGGAGAAGGAGAGGAGAGGGAGGGGAGCAGAGAAGGAGAAGGAGATGAGGGGAGAAGGAGATGGAGAAGGAGATGGAGAGGGAGAAGGACATGGAAGGGAGAAGGAGATGGAGATGGAGGGGAGAATGCGATGGAGAGGGAAGGGAGAAGGAGGTGGAGAGGAGAGAAGGAGAGGGAGAAGATAAGGAGATGGAGAAGGAGATGAAGAGGAGAAGGAGATGGAGAGGGAGAAGGACATGGAAGGGAGAAGGAGATAGAGGGAGGGGAGAAGGAGAGGAGAGGAAGGGGAGAAGGAGGGGAGCATGAGAAGGAGATGGAGGGGAGAGGGAGAAGGAGATGGAGGGGAGAGTAGAAGGAGGGGAGATGGAGAGTGTTGCATCCTAAGATGCTGGGTTCATTTACTGAAGATCCGAAGTGTAATAAACGGAACATATTTATTTAATGTTCTCCTTAACACATTACAGTTGACTACTCTCTACAGTCTTCAGCCCAACTCCCCAATACGTCATTGAACTTTTACCGCCCTTGCATCTCGTAATCCAATCACTTCAATGTAAGAACGGAAACCCCATTATCATTTGTTAATTCAAATAACTCAACTCCTGCATAAAAATCCCATTGGCTATTTGCAACCCTTTTACATCTAAACTCATTAACACATAATACATTTCTCAATACACCACAGAGGGGAGAAGGAGATGGAGGGGAGGGGAGAAGGAGATGGAGGGGAGATGAAGGAGATGGAGGGGAGAAGGAGGAGGGGAGATGGAGGGGAGAAGGAAATGGAGGGGAGATGGAGGAGGGGAGAAGGAGATGGAGGAGGGGAGAAGGAGATGGAGGGGAGATGGAGGAGGGGAGATGGAGGGGAGAAGGAAATGGAGGGAGATGGAGGAGGGGAGAATGAGATGGAGGGGAGATGATGGAGGGGAGAAGGAAATGGAGGGGAGAAGGAAATGGAGGGGAGAAGGAGCTGGAGGGGAGGGGAGATGGAGGAGGGAAGATGGAGGAGGGGAGCTGGAGGAGGGGAGAAGGAGCTGGAGGGGAGCTGGAGGGGAGAAGGAGATGGAGGGGAGAAGAAGATGGAGGGGAGAAGGAGATGGAGGGGAGATGGAAGGAGAAGGAGGGGAGATGGAGATGGAGGGGAGAAGGAGATGGAGATGGAGGGGAGAAGGAGATGGAGGGGAGAAGGAGAAGGAGATGGAAGGGAGAAGGAGAAGGAGATGGAGAAGGAGATGGAGAAGGAGAAGGAGATGGAAGGGAGAAGGAGATGGAGGGGAGAAGGAGGAGGGGAGATGGAGGAGGGGAGAAGGAGATGGAGGGGAGATGGAGGAGGGGAGAAGGTGATGGAGGGAAGATGGAGGAGGGGAAAAGGAGATGGAAGGGAGAAGGAGATGGAGGGGAGAAGGATAGATGAGAGCAGCCTGATTGTGGAGCTTTGCAATGCATTTTCCACAGTAGTTAGGAAATTGGTACTGATCTGGAGAGATAGAAGAGGAAAGAGTGAGCGGAGTAGGAGGAGGAGAAATGGAAAGGGGGGATGCAAAGAAGAAGAGATGAAGAGTAAGAAATAGAGACCTAAGGAGGAGAAGGGCACAGGAAGCTTCCTGTCTAAAAGAATGATGTGAGACTCTGCGAGTTTCTAAAAGTTTGATGACAAAATTACAGACAGAGCGTGAGAGACTATCCTACTGCCTTACACACATGCACACAAACAAACACTCAGACAATGCAAACACACACACACACACACACACACTTTGCGTTGAGTAGGGAAAGCTATGCAGGAGCTGGATGAGTGCCGTCACACTGTGACCATGAAGGAAATCATGTAAAATATTCATCCTGCGCCAGTCTTAATAATGCATTACCCCACCACTTACGGACTGAGCAACTCCTACAAGCTAGCCACGCTATGAAAATACATCACAGATTCTCATTACAGAAGATCTCTGCTCCTGACACATCTCAAAGATGCATGAACGTGTCGATGGCTCAGCTTTGGGGCTGACTATATGCTTTGAGCTTGGCCACACAATCTGGTCCAATTCGGTATTAGATGGCTAGTCTGGTGTGGATCATGCTCATTTAAGGTCAAAGAGATGAGGGGAGGAGAGGAAAAGAGGGATCCAGATGAAAGTAGGGAGGGAGGGAGGTGATGACAGGGTTATGAGAAGTAGATAGAGAAGTAGCTCTACTAAAACATCCCTCCTCCTCTCACTCTGCCACTCCCTCGCTCTCTCCCTCTCTCTCTCCTCTCTCCCCTCTCTCTCTCTCTCTCTCTCTCTCTCCCTCTCTCTCACTCTCATCCTTCTCTTTCATCCGTCTCTCTCTTGCGGATCTTTAGGCCACATTATGGACAGCCCATGGCACTCTGCCAAGATAGTGTTTGGTATGGGTGGATGAGGGCAGGCAGACAGGCAGGCAGACAGGCAGCATCTCCATATTAATGACATTATGACTTCACCATTACATAATCAAATAGATTAGCCATGTAAGCGGAGCTCCAGGGTCTGAGAGGGATTAAATAACTCACACAGAAGGGTTGTTATGAACCAACCACAGTGTGGTCAGACCCAAAACCAGACTCAGGCTCTAGTCTAGCTTAGAGATGTGCTGTAGTAGAAGATGATTGTGTTGGAGACTCAGCATTTACTCTAGACTGTCAGTCGCAGAGAGGCCGATGCTGCTGACAGCATCCTTCCACTTCACCTTTGACCTCGGAGAGATAGACAGCGAGGGATACATATCAAAGAAGAAGAAAATGGGTTTAGAGAAAACGCTTCGCCATGCTTTTTGCGTGTGAGTGCGTGACATTGAAGCACTATCAGGGGTCATATTGATGGAACTCCAGTGGCTGCTCGGCCCAGAGTCTCTCAGACAGGGATACAGAGTTGACTCATTAAAGCCAGCATGACATTATTAACAAGCCCCCTGGTAATTCCTAAATAACTCCCCATGTCATCTAGCCTTCACTGTCTCCTCTCCCTCTATCTGTCACACCCTGATCTGTTTCACCTGTCTTGTGCTTGTCTCCACCCCACTCCAGGTGTCACCCATTTTCCCCATCATCCCCTGGGCATTTATACCAATGTTTTCTGTATGTCAGTTCGTCTTGTCTCGTCAAGCCTACCAGCGTGTTTTTCCGTACTCCTGTTCTCTAGTTCTTACGGTTTTGCCTGCCCTGACTCTGCCTGCCACTCTGTACCTTTGTGACTCTGCCCTGGATTACTAGCATCTGCCTGTCCTGACCGTGAGCCTGCCTGCAGTTCTGTACCGTACTGACTTTGCCCTGGATTACGGACCTTTACCTGCCCTTGACCTGTCTTTTGCCTGCCCCATGTTTGGTCAATAAACAAACTGTGATTCTAGTTGTCTGCATCTGGGTCTTATTTTTTATTTATTTACCTTTATTTAACTAGGCAAGTCAGTTAAGAACAAATTCTTATTTACAATGACGGCCTAGGAACAGGGGCAGAACGACAGATATTTACCTTGTCAGCTCGGGGATTCGATCTTGCAACCTTTTGGTTACTAGTCCAACACTCTAACCACTAGGCTACCTGACGCCCAAATCCTGTTATCCTGAACCGTGATACTATCCCCTACCCTCCACATCTATACAAGGGGTGTCCAAACACTGGACCATGAATAGGTTTACAACGGCCCACAAGATAGTTTATGAAAATTAGGGCTATGAGCTCAGGAATACTCTCTCCCTCCAACGTCATCTTCCCTGTCTCCTCTGAGTCTCTCCCGTCTCTCCCTATTTTCTACCCTCCACTAAACTACCCTCCACTAAACTACCCTCGATTAAACTACCCTCCACTAAACTACCCTTCATTAAACTACCCTCCACTAAACTACCATCGATTAAACTCCCCTTGATTAAACTACCCTCCACTAAACTACCCTCCACTAAACTACCCTCCATTAAACTACCCTCCATTAAACTACCCTCCACTAAACTACCCTCCATTAAACTACCCTCCACTAAACTACCCTCCACTAAACTACCCTCCATTAAACTACCCTCCACTAAACTACCCTCCATTAAACTACCCTCCATTAAACTACCCTCCACTAAACTACCCTCCACTAAACTACCCTCCACTAAACTACCCTCCATTAAACTACCCTCCACTAAACTACCCTCCATTAAACTACCCTCCACTAAACTACCCTCCAATAAACTACCCTGCACTAAACTACCCTCCATTAAACTACCCTCCACTAAACTACCCTCCATTAAACTACCCTCCATTAAACTACCCTCCACTAAACTACCCTCCATTAAACTACCCTCCACTAAACTACCCTCCACTAAACTACCCTCCCCTAAACTACCCTCCAATAAACTACCCTCCACTAAACTACCCTCCACTAAACTACCCTCCACTAAACTACCCTCCATTAAACTACCCTCCATTAAACTACCCTCCATTAAACTACCCTCCACTAAACTACCCTCCATTAAACTACCCTCCATCCGTAAGTTCACTTTTCTTCTCTCCCTCCATCCTCCCCAAAGGAGGATATATAATATAATAATTATGGCATGATTAACCCCTTTCATCACATCATTAACCCTGTTTGTCCCCAGAGTGGATCCTGCCTATGGGCAACAACACACATAAACACACACACACACACACACACACACACACACACACACACACACACACACACACACACACACACACACACACACCCTAATATACACACACGAGGCCCACTTCACTTCTGAAAAGCAGAGGGTGATTTCCCACTTATCCCCAGTCATATATATTGTAACAGTCATGTTAATACACTTACAGTGTCTTCAGAAAGTATTCACATCCCTTTACTTTTCCCACATTTTATTGTGTTACAGACTGAATTTAAAATGGCTTAAATGTATATGTTTTGGTCACTGACCTACACACAATACCCCATAACAACAAAGTAGACAAATGTTTTTCAAAATTTGTACAAGTTAATTAAATCTGAAAAGCTGAAATGTTTTTGAGTGAATAGGCAAGCCTAAATAAGTTCAGGAGTAAAAATGTGCTTAACAAGGCACATAATAAGTGTCATGGACTCACTCTGTGTGCAATAATAGTTTTTAACATGATATTTGGATGACTACCTCATCTCTGCACCACACACATTAAATTATCTGTAAGGTTCTGCAGTCGAGCTGTGAATTACAAACACAGATTCAACCACAAAGACCAGGGAGGTTTTCCAATGCCGCACAAAGAAGGGCACCTATTGGTAGATGGATAAAAAAAATGCAAAAAGCATACATTGATTATCCCATTGATCATGGTGAAGTTATTAATTACACTTTGGATGGTGTATCAATGCACCCAGTCACTACAAAGTTACAGGCACCCTTCCTAACTCAGTTGCCGGAGAGGAAGGAAACAGCTCAGGAATTTCACCATGAAACGAATGGTGATTTTAAAACAGTTACAGAGTTTAATGGCTATGATAGGAGAAAACTGAGAATGGATCAACAACATTGTAGTTACTCCACAATACTAACCTAATTGACAGAGTGAAAAAGAAGGAAGCCTGTACAGAATAAAAATATTCCAAAACATACATCCTGTTTGCAAGGCACCAAAGTAATACTGCAAAAAATGTGGCAAAGCAATTCACTTTTTGTCCTGAAAAAAGTGTTATGTTTGTGGCAAATCCAGTACAACACATTACTGAGTACCACTCTCCACATTTTCAAGCATAGTGGCGGATGCATGATGTTATGGGTATGCTTGTAATCATTAAGGACTGGGGAGTTTTTCAGGATAAAAAAGAAATAGAATGGAGCTAAGCACAGGCAAACATGGTTCAGTCTGCTTTCCACCAGACACTGGAAGAATAATTCACCTTTTAGCAGGACAATAACTTAAAACACATGGCCAAATATACACTGGGGTTGCTTACCAAGAAGACAATAAATGTTCCTGAGTGGCCTAGTTACAGTTTTTATTTAAATCTACTTGAAAATCTATGGCAAGACCTGAAAATGGTTGTCTAGCAATGATCAACAACCAATTTTACAGAGCTTGAAGAATTATGAAAATAATAACGGGCAAATGTTACACAATCCAGGTGTGCAAAGCTCTTACAGACTTACCCAGAAAGACACACAGCTGTAATCACTTCCAAAGGTACTTCTACTGATGATTGACTCAGGGGTGTGAATACTTATGTAAATGAGATATTTCTGTATTTCATTTTCAATAAATGTGCAAACATTTCTAAAAACATGTTTTCACTTCGTCATTATGGTGTATTGTGTGTAGATGGGTGAGAAAAATAAATGTAATCCATTTTAAATTCAGGCTGTAGCACAACAAATATAAAATATAAACAATATGTGGAATAAGTCAAGGGGATTGAATACTTTCTGAAGGCAATGTCCCTTGTCAATGAAAGCAACCAGACAGGCTTGGCTTTTTAAATCATTTTACTCAGAGGTTTTAACCCTTTACACTCGTACACCTATATGGATAGGGCTACATTTAAAATGTTTCTTACAGAAGAAATATGAAAATAATATGCATAGCCATGGTAGCAATTGAAAGGGAACAGTTTAGGGATTATGGGGAAATTAGTAGACCAAAGGTGAGGACACAACCGTTCACCTGACACAAGACTGAATCCAAACATTACACTGTTGATTTTATGTGCATTTCACGTTTACTGTACTTTTCGCCCCCGCATTTGTTGATAACGAAATCTGATACATTCAGTAACATAAAAATATTCCTGGAAAATGTGGGGTCGGTGCAACAAGACAAAAACAATGACAAGGGTTTGAGTGAGAGGACTAACTGGAGCCTCCAAGTGTCCATACCTCTCCAGAGTGTGTACAGTTCCTAAGTCATTTCAATGCACTTTTAGGACTCAAAGAACACTCAAAGAAGTGTCTTCGACTATAAGGTGTGTTTTTTTGTTTTCCTAGATGTGCCGTTGAGGAACTAGAACAAGTACACTTGCAGATGTTTTGTTTGGAACACAACCCTGCATCCTCGCCATCCCACAATTACCGTTGTTGTTTACGCAATCCAAAAATGGTCCACAATAAATCCCTATCTGAGTCAGCTGGGCATAACTTGAAAGCTTGTTCTATTGCCAACATGACTAGCTAAGGTATAAAATATGATATTACAGTGTTAGGCTTTCACAACGCAATTCAGGGAAACAGATCATAATTCGGTGTGCATAGAACGGAGTCGTGAGTGCATTCAGGTGCGTGTGCCGCGGAAAATGTTCTTCACAACAGATAAACATAGGCTCCTTCTATTCAGAACAACCCAGGGTATGATAGCATGTGATCTTTTAACTGTACATCAAACATAGTGATCACAAACATTGACACTGTATATGACATGAGTTTTATGATATGAAAATGTGAATTGCACATTTGGACTCTCGGGTGTTTGGCTAGCTTGTACGTCTCATCTTTCAAAACACTTTTGAGTCCTGTTAATTTACAGCATTTCCCTCACTCAGACAACAAAACATTTGCTAAAGTTTCCCAAATAGCAGGAGGGATGGCGGCAACCTCTTGTCGCACGAGGTGCGGAAGTTCAGAACGTCTGTCAGTCAAAACCCATTCAGCGCTGTGAAGCACAGAGCCTGAGCTCTGACATTGTTTAGAGCACGTTACTGTACTGCCAGTACGTTCCAATTTAGACACTTATCACTGCCCAAATCTGCCATTTTCAACCCGTGTACTGGTACGAGTGTAAAGGGCTACTCTACAGCTTACATTAGTATCTCTTTACAGTTGCTACATTTACACTGAGTGCTGTGTCAACCCCAGTGTGAGATGCAAACATGTTATCATGATATATTTGTGAGAATGATGTTAAAGTCACACGACCATGTGGTCGTGGTTTATGATGCTGATTTTGAATATGGTTTCTGTACAGACATGGTCGTGTGACTTTAACATCATTCTCATTCTCAACAACGGTAATTGTGGGATGGCAGGGATGCAGGGTTGTGTTCCAAACAAAACAACTACAAAAAACATATATATATATATATATATATATATATATATATATATATATATATATATATATATGTCGTATATACAGTATAACCTGGGCCAGGAGTATTTCCTATAGAGTTGTTCCTGGTAAGGAGATACTCCTAGCCATAAGCATAGCACAGGATTGAAGATATTACAGATTTATATCATCAACAAATCAGTAGACTACAGTATCATAACATGTCGAGTAAGAAAGAGGCATCCTCGAGTTACTCCTTCACTCAGCCACTGACCACATACAGCACAGAGCTACAGATTCTAGATCCGTTTGGCATCATGTCTAGAACGAGAACCAACTTCTCTACTGGCATAATAAATGGGTAGTAATGGAGATAGCAATGCAGTGGTCCCAACAACAGGGCCTCACAGTACATCAATGGTTACAATGAGGTTTGTTTTATAAATTGGACTGCTGTCTTTTTCATAGTTTTGCCTGCTTTCGGGACCGGAAGACAGTAGATGCCAGTAGAATAGGCAATAAGTAACGGAAGCGAGAGGGAGAGAATGTCAAAAAAGTAAGATTGGTGAGAATGAGAGGACAACGGAGACAGAAAGACAATAAAGGAGAAAAGAGGAGTGGTTCATGTGAAGAAGCTGATGAGAGGCTGAAGGAACAGTCCCAGAGTTCCAGTGATACACACAGTCACAAACACCCACAGGAAGATCCTGTCAATCACCATGGCTACGTACTTCCAGTCATCTTCCACCTGGAGAGAGAAAGAGAGAGAGAGAGAGAATAGAGAGAGAATAGAGAGAGAATATAGAGAGAATATATATATATATAGAGAGAGAGAATAGAGAGAGAGAGAGAGAGAATAGAGAATAGAGAGCGAATAGAGAGAGAATAGAGAGAGAATATAGAGAGAATATATATATAGAGAGAGAGAATAGAGAGAGAGAGAGAGAGAATAGAGAGAGAATATATATATAGAGAGAGAATAGAGAGAAAGAGAGAGAGAGAGAATAGAGAGAGAGAGAATGGAGAGAGAGAATAGAGAGAAGGGGGGGAAAGGAGCTCATCAGAAGACAGGGAAGCACACAGGTCATTGAAGTCTATTGGAAATATCGTAAGACAAAGAAGGAAAATGATCTGAGGAAAGGGTTGAAGGTTCAAAAGGGTATTAATAAATGCACTCTCTCTCTCCTCTCTCTTTGCCTTTGACTTATTGTGAAAACACATCATTGACCTTTCTGAAAAGGCTGCGAGGACCACCGTGCTAAAAGATGTCGACGGTGTACTCACCACGATGTGCATTCCGCAAGAGAACGGGACAGACCGAGGGAGACAGAGAGAGAGAAAAAGACCAGTATTCCTTGAGCCCCTATAGCGTATACTGGAATTGGGTCAGCCCAGGTGTGTGTGTTTCTTGACATGTATGTGTGTTCCAGCAACCTGCTGTGGTCCACTGGTTATAGGGTGAAGTAATGCCATTGGGTGTATGGCTATTCTATTCTTTTCCACAAGAAAAGGGAAACCAGTGTTGAACAAACACCATTGTAAATACAACCTATATTTGTGTTTATTTATTTTCCATTTTGTAATTTAAATATTTGCACATCATTACAACAGTGTATATAGACATAATATGACATTTGAAATGTTTTTATGCTTTTGGAACTTTTGTGAGTGTAACGTTTACTGTTACATTTCTATTGTTTATTTCACTTTTGTTTATTATATATTTCACTTGCCTTGGCAAAGTAAACATATGTTTCCCATGCTGTCAAGGCTGTGGGTAACTGGTGAAAGGAGTCAGGCGCAGGAGAGCTGAGATGCGTGGACAAGGTATTTAATTCAAGAAAACACCAGTATAAAACACAATATTATGGTGCTGGAAAAATACCGGTACCACGAAATAAACGGGGGCGTAATAACAAAACCCGGTAACAATATACCAGCCGTCAGATACAGCCTTACAATAAAACAAACACGCACACAAACATGGGGGAATTGAAACCAGGTGTGTAAAAAACAAAGACAAAACAAATGGAAAATGAAAAGTGGATCGGTGATGGCTAGAAGGCAGGTGACGTCGACCGCCGAACGCCATTCGAACAAGGAGAGGGACCGATTCTGGCGGAAGTCATGACAGTACCCCCCCTCCCCCCCATTGACGCGCAGCTCCAGCAGTGCGCCGACACCGGCCTCGGGGACGACCCGGAGGGCGAGGCGCAGGGCGATCCGGATGGAGACGGTGGAACTCCCACAGGATCGAAGGGTCCAATACGTCCTCCACCGGCACCCAGCATCTCTCCTCCGGACCGTACCCCTCCCACTCCACGAGGTACTGAAGGCCCCTTGCCCGATGCCTCGAGTCCAGTATGGATCGGACTGCATACGCCGGGGCCCCCTCGATGTCCAGAGGGGGCGGAGGAACCTCCCGCACCTCAGACTCCTGGAGTGGACCAGCTACCACCGGCCTGAGGAGAGACACATGGAACGAGGAGTTAATACGGTAATATGGGGGAGCTGTAAACTGTAACAAACCTCGTTCAGTCTCCTCAGGACTTTGAATGGCCCCACAAACCGCAGACCCAGCTTCCGGCAGGGCAGGTGGAGGGGCAGGTTTCAGGTCGAGGGCCAGACCCGGTCCCCCGGTGTGAACACCGGGGCCTCACTGCGTTGACGGTCTGCGCTGGCTTTCTGATGCCTCATGGCCCGCTGAAGGTGCACATGAGCGGCGTCCCACGTCTCTTCCGAGTGCCTAAACCAGTCGTCCACCGCAGGAGCCTCAATCTGGCTCTGATGCCACGGCGCCAGAACCGGCTGGTACCCCAGTATGCACTGGAAAGGGGAGAGGTTGGTAGAGGAGTGGCGGAGCGAGTTCTGGGCCATCTCTGCCCAGGGTATGAACGCCGCCCACTCCCCCGGCCGGTCCTGGCAATAAGACCGCAGAAACCTACCCACATCCTGGTTTACTCTCTCCACCTGCCCGTTACTCTCGGGGTAAAAACCTGAGGTAAGGCTGACCGAGACCCCCAGACGTTCCATGAACGCCCTCCAGACCCTTGACGTGAACTGAGGACCTCGATCAGATACTATGTCCTTGGGCACACCGTAGTGCCGGAAGACGTGTGTAAACAGGGTCTCCGCAGTCTGTAGGGCTGTAGGGAGACCGGGCAAAGGGAGGAGATGGCAGGACTTAGAAAACTGATCCACAACGACCAGGATTGTGGTGTTACACTGTGAGGGAGGCAGATCCATCAGGAAGTCCACCAACAGGTGCGACCACGGCCGTTGTGGAACGGGTAAGGGTTGTAACTTCCCTCTGGGCAGGTGCCTAGGGGCCTTGCACTGGGCACACACTGAGCAGGAGGAAACATAAACCCTCACATCCTTAGCCAAGGTGGACCACCAGTACTTCCCACTAAGACAGCGCACTGTCCAACCGATGCCCGGATGACCGGAGGGGGGTGACGTGTGGGCCCAATAGACCAAACGGTCGCGGACAGCAAACTGAACGTACAGACGCCCAGCTGGACACTTGGTGGAGTGGGCTCTGTACATAACGCCTGCTCGATGTCCGCGTCCAGCTCCCACACTACCGGTGCCACCAGGCAAGAGGCCGGGAGTATGGGAGTGGGATCCATGGACCGCTCCTCTGTGTCATACATCCGGGACAGTGCGTCTGCCTTCGCGTTATGGGAAACTGGTCTGTAGGACAGGGTGAAAACAAAACGGGTAAAGAACATGGCCCACCTTGCCTGGCAAGGGTCCAGTCTCCTCGCCGCCTGAATGTACTCCAGATTGCGGTGGTCCGTCCATATGAGAAAAGGGTGTTTAGCCCCCTCAAGCCAATGTCTCCACGCCTTCAATGCCTTGACGACAGCCAACAACTCCCGGTCACCCACGTCATAGTTTTGCTCCGCTGGGCAGAGCTTCTTCGAAAAGTAGGCACGGGGCGGAGTTTTGGTGGCGTACCCGAGCGCTGAGAGAGCATGGCTCCTATCCCAGCCTCGGACGCGTCCACCTCCACTATGAACGCCAAAGAGGGATCCGGATGAGCCAGCACGGGAGCCGAGGTAAACAGAGCCCTCAGCTGACCAAAAGCCCTGTCCGCCTCAGCTGACCACTGCAAACACAACAGTCCCCCCTTCAGCAGTGAGGTAATGGGAGCCGCTACCTGACCAAAGCCCCGGATAAACCTCCGGTAGTAGCTGGCAAACCCTAGAAACCGCTGCACTTCCTTTACTGTGGTGGGAGTCGGCCAATTATGCATAGCTGTAATGCGGTCACTCTCCATCTCCACCCCTGAAGTGGAAATGCGGTACCCAAGGAAGGAGACGGACTGTTGGGAAAACAGGCATTTCTCAGCCTTGACGTACAGGTCATGCTCCAACAGTCGACCAAGCACCCTGCGCACCAGGGACACATGCTCGGCGCGTGTAGCGGAGTATATCAGAATGTCGTCGATATACACCGCTACACCCTGCCCGTGCAGGTCCCGGATAATCTCTTCTACAAAGGCCTGGAAGACTGATGGAGCATTCATCAACCCGTACGGCATGACGAGGTACTCAGAGTGCCCTGAGGTGGTACTAAATGCCGTCTTCCACTCCTCCCCCCCCCGGATACGCACCAGGTTGTAAGCGCTCCTGAGATCCAATTTTGTGAAGAAGCACGCCCCGTGCATTGACTCGATCGCACTGGCTATGAGAGGCAGCGGGTAACTGTACCTCACAGTGATTTGGTTGATGCCTCGATAGTCATACACAGGAGCAGACCTCCATCCTTATTCTTCACAAAAAAGAAACTCGAGGAGGCAGGTGAAGTGGAGGGCCGAATGTACCCCTGCCCCAGAAATTCGGAGACATATGTTTCCATAGCCGTCGTCTCCACTTGCGACAGGGGATGCACGTGACTCCTGGGAAGTGCTGCGTCTACCAGGAGATCTATCGCACAATCCCCCCGTCGATGGGGTGGTAATTGAGTCGCCTTCTTTTTACAGAAGGCGAGAGCCAAATCGGCATATTCAGAGGGGATGCGCACAGTGGAGACCTGGTCTGGACTTTCCACCGTAGTAGCACCGACGGAAACCCCTAAACACCTCCCTGAACACTTTTGTGACCACCCTGTGAGAACCCTCTGTTGCCACGAAATAGTGGGGTCATGACAGGCCAACCAGGGTAGGCCCAGCACCACGGGAAACACAGGACCCTCCTGCGTAACCATGCCCAGTGGAGCGGTGGCCTCCCTAATTAGCCCTGACCCTAATGGTCGACTATCTAGGGCGTGCACAGGGAAGGGCATATCCACAGGAACAATTGGGATCCCTAAACTATGGGCAAATGATCTGTCAATAAAATCCCCAGCTGCGCCTGAATCTACGAGCGCCTTATGCTGAGAATGCGAGGAAAACTCAGGAAAACTAATAAACAAAAACATGTGAGCAACAGGGGGTTCTGGGTGAGCCTGGTGCCGACTCACCTGGGGTGACACGAGAGTGCCCTGCCTGCTGCCTCGACTCCCAGAGGAACCTCCCCAGCACCAACCGGCAGTGTGCCCTCTGCGGCCATAGATGGTGCATGGAACGGCCCCTCCTCCGGTCGCCCTAAGTGCAGCACCTCCCAGCTCCATGGGCGCCGGAGCGGTGGTGCTGGGGGATGGAACCGACAGACCCAGATCTGGACGTCCGCGGGTAGCCAGCAGGTTATCCAGCCGGGTGGACAGGTCCACCAGCTGGTCGAATGTGAGAGTGGTGTTCCTGCAGGCCAAGTCCCGACGGAGGTCCTCGCGCAGACTGCACTGGTAGTGATCGATCAGGGCCCTGTCGTTCCATCCCGCGCCGGCGGCCAGGGTCCGGAATTCCAACGCGAACTCCTGTGCGCTCCTCGTCCCCTGCCTCAGGTGGACGAGACATTCACCCGCCGCTCTACCCTCAGGCGGATGGTCAAAGTCTGCACGGAAGCGACGGGTGAAATCCTCAGTGGTCCAACACAACTTATTATTCCCCCCATACGGCGTTGGCCCACTCCAGGCCTTTCCCTGAGAGGCAGGAGACGAGGGCGGCAATGCTCTCTCGGCCCGAAGGAGCCGGGTGGACGGTTGCCAGGTAGAGCTCTAGCTGGAGCAAGAACCCCCGACAACCCGCCGCCGTTCCATCATACTCCTTCGGGAGGGGGAGCCGTATCCCACTGGGCCCGGGTGAAGGAGGGGTGAGTGATGGTGAGACTGGTGGTGCTGGTGGAGCTGGTGGAGACACTGGAGGGACTCCTCTTCTCTCCCAGCGCTCCATGGTTTGTAGCACGCGATCCATGGCGCTGCTGAGTTGCTGCAGCATGGCAGTGTGCTGCTGGACTCGCTCCTCAACCCCTACTGCTGGGGCACCTGCTCCTGCTGACTCCATTCCTTGTGGTGCGTGTTTCTGTCAAGGCTGTGGGTAACTGGTGAAAGGAGTCAGGCGCAGGAGAGCTGAGATGCGTGGACAAGGTATTTAATTCAAGGAAACACCAGTATAAAACACAATACTATGGTGCTGGAAAATACCGGTACCACGAAATAAACGGGTGTAATAACAAAACCCGGTAACAATATACCAGCCGTCAGATACAGCCTTACAATAAAACAAACACGCATACAAACATGGGGGAAACCAGAGGGTTAAATAATGAACATGTAATGGGGGAATTGATACCAGGTGTGTAAAAAACAAAGACAAAACAAATGGAAAATGAAAAGTGGATCGGTGATGGCTAGAAGGCCGGTGATGTCGACCGCCGAACGCCGCTTGAACAAGGAGAGGGACCAACTCCGGCGGAAGTCATGACACATGCCAATAAACCCCTTAAAGTGAAATTGACAGAAGAGTACTAAAGCTTTCTCACAAACAACTTTACACTCCATGTAAAATGGTTTAACAGTTTAGATTAAACCAGGTTGAAACCAGAAATAATACCCCATGGAGGTATGCTCTCTATCAGAGAATACACTGCCTCAGCTGGGTCTGTTTGTGTCACGCCCGCTCCCACTCTCCCTCTGTGGCGCTCGAGGGCGCCAGGCTGCCCAGCACTACGCACACCTGCTTCCCTCGTCACGCTCATCAGCGATTCATTGCACTCACCTGTGAGTCACTCACTGTTGTGCAGCATGCGCCAGAGGATTTAATTACAGTATGGAATTCACAACTAAATGTTTGTCACCTAGATATCTTATAGCTATTAAGTTAACTGTCTAAAATGTGTTAAATGCTCTGCAGTTGTGCATTTGGTTTGCTAATTTAGTAGCTAGTTAGCTATCTAGCTAAGTGGTTAGCTTCTTCCAAAATCAGGCATTCGTTTGGTAACAGCAGAGAATCCCCTCCTGAAGAGCCTTGCTGGCTAATGTTTGTTTTGTGCATGCAGAAAACTATGAGTAGCATTTTTGAGTTACTTGTATGCTTGTATATTTTAGGTCAGAAAATGTAGAAAAAGTTAGCAATGCGCTTGTTAGCACTTAGTTAGCATTCTCTATGGGATTTTACATGTACTTGTTAGCACTGCTAACCTTCAGATTACAGAGTGAGGTTTGGAAACAGTGCCCCTTGTGTTCAGTGGCGTTATTACCGAATATGCCGGTATGGCACAAGGTCAGTATGAAGGTATGACAATCTGGATACGGCCCAAGCCTAGTGTGTGTGTGTGTGTGTGTGTGTGTGTGTGTGTGTGGTGTGTGTGTGTGTGTGTGTGTGTGTGTGTGTGTGTGTGTGTGTGTGTGTGTGTGTGTGTGTGTGTGTGGTGTGTGTGGATGGCAGTGTGCATGGCTGTGGAATTTCAAGAATGCATGACCCAGCACATTTGGTAATTCCATTTAGCTGAAGTCCAATAACTGCTTGTATTATATATACCACTTCCACTGGGCAAGCTGCAAGAGGGTGAATGACTATTAGGAATGTAATCCAAAATCTCAGCTCACCGAGAATTACACTGCAGAGCATTTCTCTGTAGTTACTGTGTAATAACTTGGTAATAACCAATAACTGAAGAACAGGTAACGCTGTAATAACTATGTAATAACCAGTAACTGAAGCACAGGTAACGCTGTAATAACTATGTAATAACCAATAAATGAAGACCAGGTAACGCTGTAATAACTATATAATAACCAATAACTGAAGAACAGGTAACTCTGTAATAACTATGTAATAACCAATAACTGAAGAACAGGTAACGCTGTAATAACTTTGTAATAACCAATAACTGAAGAACAGGTAACTCTGTAATAACTTAATAATAACCAATAACTGAAGAACAGATAACTCTGTAATAACTATGTAATAACCAATAGCTGAAGAACAGATAAACTCTAAAAACAATGTAATAGCCACAAGAAAGAGCACTTAACTCTCTAATAATGAGGTAATAACCAATAACTTTAATTGCTGTTTGATCTGGCTTTGGAATTTAGCGTTTTTACCGGCACCTGGTTTTGTTTTCGCCCAACGTTTTTTGTTCAGCTTTTCACTTTGGACATTTTTATCTGCTTCACCATGCACCTGTCTGCTAAGGTTGAACACCACCTCTCCTACTCAGCTTCCCAACAAAAGCTTCTACCATTGTCTGCTGCACTGCTCCTTGGATCCAACCTGGCAATCTGCTCCTGTCTGCTCTGGCTTGTCTCCCCCTGTCTGGTACAGGTACCCCTGCCATAGAGTGTTCAGAACACTGACGTTAACCTTTCTGGTTATAAACGTTTTTGGCAAGACAGATCTTCCAAAGGTGGTGGAGTAGCAATCTTTACCAAGGAACACCTTCAGTGCTCGGTTGTCTCCACCAAGTCTATTAGATTTCCTGGCTTTAAGCATTCAGCTTTTAAATAACTCTTTGTTGACTGTTTCTGGGTGTTATCGTCCACCATCAGCACCGGCCTGTACCCTACCTGCCCTAAGCTCTCTCCTGGCCCCTTACACTAAGTCTGAATTTGTCATGCTAGGTGACCTAAACTGGGAAATGCTTAAACCACCTAACCAAGTCTAAAAACAATGGGACTCCCTAAATCTCTCTCTGATTATTAATAATCCCACAAGGTGAAACTCCAAACACCCATAAAAGGCTACTCTCCTTGACGTTATCCTCACAAAAAAATCCTGATTGGTATCAGTCTGTTGTTTTCTGTAATGACCTTTCTGTTCGACCGTGATCTGGCAGAGTTACTCGACCTCAAGGACACCATTAGGTGAATGGCTCGGGCACACAAATATTCAGGTTTACTGGCTATCGTTCAGGGAAATGAGAAATAAGTGCACTCAGGCTATCTGGAAAGGCAAAGTTAGTTACTTTAAGAAGCAGTTCTCTTTCTGTGGGTCTAACCTCAATAAATTCTGGAAAACGGTGAAAGACCTGGAGAATAAACCCTCCTCCTCACAGCTGTCCATGTCCCTTAATGTTGATGATGTGGTTGTTATTGACAAGGAGCGTATGGCTGAGTTCTTTAATTACCACTTCATTAAGTCAGGATTTCTAATTTGGCTCAGCCATGCCTCCTTGCCCGTCCAACACTTCCTCATCTCCCAGCCCTTCTAATGCAACAAGCCCTGATGCTCCTCCCTCTTTCCCCCCTGCCCGCTACACAGCGTCTCCCTACAGGTGGTCACTGAGTCTGAGGCCCTAAAGGAGCTCCTTAAACTTGACCCCAAAAAAACATCTGGGTCAGATGGTTTATTTCCTTTTTTCTTTAAGGTTGCAGCCCCTATCTCTCGCCTTTTTAACTCTGCCTCTCCTCTCTGGGGAGGTTCCCAGTGCTTGTAAGGGAGCCATGGTGCATCAAGCTGATCATAACTGTTATAGGCCAATTTCTATCTTGCCCTGTTTATCAAAAGTGTTGGAAAAACTTGACTGGCTTTCTTGGTGTCTATAGTATTCTCTCTGGTATGCAATCTAGTTTCTGCTCAGGTTGTGGATGTGTCACTGCAACCTTAAAGGTCCTTAATGATGTCACCGCTGCCCTTGATTCTAAGCAATGGTGTGCTGCTGTTTTGATAGACTTTGCCAAAGCGTTTGATACAGTAGACCATTCCATTCTTGTGGGTGGCTAAAGACTATTGGTGTCTCTGACAGGTCTTTGGCCTGGTTTGCTAACTACCTCTCTCAAAGAGTGCAGTGTGTAAAGTCAGAACACCTGCTGTCTCAGCCACTGCCTGTCACCAAGGGAGCACCCCAAGCTCGATCCTAGGTCCCACACTCTTCTCAAATTACATCAACAACATAGCTCAGGCAATAGAAGGCTCTCTCATCCATTTATATGCAGATGATACAGTCTTATACTCAGCTGACCCCTCCCTGGATGTTGTGTTAAATGCTCTACAACAAATCTTTCTTAGTGTCCAACAAGCTTTCTCTGCCCTTAACCTTGTTCAGAACACCTCCATATGGTTCGGTAAGAAGAATCCTGTTAAAGGTCGCCAAAGCACACACATCCCTGGGTCGTTCCTCTTTTCAGTTTGCTGCAGCTAGTGACTGGAAAGAGCTGCAAAATACGGTCGAACTGGACAGTTTTATCTCCATCTCTACATTCAAAGACTCAATCATGGACACTCTTACTGACACTTGTGGCTGCTTCGAGTGACATATCGTTGTCTCTACCTGTTCGTACCATGTTTGTGCTGCTGCCATGTTGTGCTGCTGCCATGTTGTGCTGCTGCCATGTTGTGCTGCTACCATGTTGTTTTCATGTTGTGTTGCTGCCATGCTATGTTGTCATGTGTTGCTGCCATGCTGTGTTGTTGTCTTAGGACTCTCTTTATGTAGTGTTGTGGTGTCTCTCTTGTTGTAATGTGTGTTTTGCCCTATTTTTACATTTTTAATCACAGCCCCCTTCCCCGCAAGAGGCCTTTTGCCTCTTGGTAGGCCGTCACTGTAAATAAGAATTTGTTCTTAATTGTCTTGCCTAGTTAAATAAAGGTTAAATAAAAATTGACAAAATTTAAAGAACAGGTAACTCTGTAATAACAATGTAATATCCAATAACTCAAGCACAGATAACTCTGTAATAACGATGTAATAACCACAAGGAAGAGAATTTCACTCTGTAAAACAATGTAATAACCCAAAGAGTCCTACCTCTTTGGCCTTGTTGCGTGTTCTCATGTTCTCAGCGATGTACTTGACACTCTCGATGGCCTGTTTGATCTCTGGTGACACCACGGAGAAGGCCACCACTGCGTTGACATTGGGCGGGCTGCTGAGCGCTCGGGGCAGTTTGGATAGGTCCGGATCAGAGGGGGCAGGAGGGGGCACCACCGGGGGTACGGTGGGGATGGGCACCTCTTTCCCCTTACAGGGGAAATTCGGCTTGTTCTGCACTTCGCCGTACTCCACACAGTTCATTGCCCCCGCCTGTCCTGTTTCGGCGGTGACCGCACCCCCGTCCACCTGCACACACCCGCCCCCTATTCCTCCCCCAATGCTGTTCTTCCTCTTCTTCCCCGTTCCACTCGCTCCTCCTCCTACACCCCCATCTCCAATACTCCCACCTCCTGTTCCATCTCCTCTCCCACTCCCCAAGGAGGGGCAGCCCTGGTCTACAGGCCTCCTCATGAGCAGCACCTTGGGCAGCAACCCCAGGAACACAGACCGGACCCACGCCGGCATGGTGTGGGTCATAGGCGTACGGTAGTGGACGTTCAGCACAAACACGGTGATGACGATGGAGAGGGTGACGAAGATCATGGTGAAGAGGAGGTACTCCCCGATGAGAGGGATGACCAGAGACGTAGACGGGATGGTCTCAGTGATGACCAGGAGGAACACAGTGAGGGACAGGAGGACAGAGATACAGAGGGTCACCTTCTCTCCACAGTCAGAGGGGAGGTAGAAGACGAGGACGGTGAGGAAGGAGATGAGGAGACAAGGGATGATGAGGTTGATGGTGTAGAAGAGAGGCAAGCGTCTGATGTAGAAAGAGTAGGTGATGTCTGGGTAGATCTCCTCACAGCAGTTGTACTTGATGTCGTGTTTGTAGCCCGGCGCGTCGATGATCTCCCACTCGCCACTCTCCCAGAAGTCCTTGAGGTTCACCTATGGGGAGATAATAGTATGTCAACCATAAAGCAGAGCCAGGGGAGTTGTATCCTAGAAGGAGATAAAGAGGGCTTCGACTGAGATTACGTCATAAAAAAGACCAGGAAGTAATTACGGTTGAAATTGACTAAGAAAACCATAAAGCCACATTTAATTAGCCAACAAATATAACCCATTAATTTAATGTGGCTAACTAGCTAGCAAACGAGTTAGTAAACTAACTATCCAGTGGGATTACTGACCTTTGACCCTATGAGCACTAGGTCAATCTTGGCCTTGTCGTAGGTCCAGGAGCCAAACTTCATGGAGCAGTTCTGGTAGTCGAAGGGGAAGTAAGTGATGTCCATGGGGCAGGAGGATTTAAAGATGGCGGGGGGGATCCAGGTGATGGTGCCGTCAAACTTCAGCAGAGCTTTGGTCTTGTCCTCAACCAGGAAATCTCCCACAGCACTGAAGAGAGGGGAGATATGATAGCGTGGCATTTATCACTGATGGCAAAAAAAACACTGAAGAGGAGAAAATGGGTGATGGTTAGCATAGCATGTAGCAGTGATGGATAAAAAAAACACCCCCAGAACTGGAGAGGAGACAATGGGTGATGGTTAGCGTAGCATTTAGCACTGATGGCTAAAAAGCAACAAGAGAACATAATAACATGGGCTCAACTTTGATTTTAGAAGTGGGGGGGGCATAATTAATATTATTAATATTTATTTTAATCCAGTTAAATAAACACTCCAAACAGCCTACCCGACCACTTGGAGGCGTCCGCATCGTCCCAAAGCACACCGTTGCCTCGTTTTGTATCACATTCCAATTATAAAACTGGGGGGGGGGGAAATGCAACAATGCCCCCCCGCCCGTCCCCCACCCATCCCCAGTGAAGGTTGTGCCCCTGCAAAATAATGTACAGAGTTAAGAGATTGAGCTCACTTGTTGTAGAGGACGATGTCCGGCCTCCATATCTTATTGGAGGGCACACGAATGAACTCAAGTCCGTCATACTCGATGGGAACCCATTTCAGTTTGTAGTCATTCCAGACCTGCAACAAAACATTTAACAGTGCTTTAACTGGGGTACTAAGGGGTATAGACTAAACTTCCTAGATCAGATAACTTGACTTACATGTCTCAGCCATAAATTGGTCTCCATAATCTGATTGACTTCATCCTGACAAGAAATAGAAAAAATATGTACATGAAGTCATAGCCTGTAAGTAATTAGGTCAAATAAACAGGCAAAGTGATATCCTTATTTTCTCCAGTAATGATGCAGTAATGAGTAATGAGTCTCACCACTTTGACCAGTTGGGATATGGAGACCTCAAACTCCACGGTGACAGGGTCAGAGACATTCTCCACTGGTCTGATGAACTGGTTGTATCGCCTGAATAAATTCCTGAACAGCCTGTCCTCCCCCTTAGATGACAAACAGCCTGAGAGGAGAGGGGGGGAGGAGGAAGAGGGAGAGACAGTGTGAGAGAGAGAGAGAGAGAGAGAGAGAGAGAGGGAGAGGGAGAGGGAGAGAGAAGGAGAGGAGAGAACAAAGATAATCTTCACTTGAGCAGTCCTTTTACAAAATAGTAGGGTGGTTTTTTAAATCATTACCATAAAGAGATTGTCCCTTGTCAGGCTTTAACGAAGGGGACTTTGAGGTGAACTTGAGTTTTTCATCACTTTGTCCACATTAAGGTTTTAATCAATGGCTCTTTGCTGCGGATGGAGAGAAAGTAGAAAGTTGTGGCTGATTGAACTATGGTGTGTGAAGAGTCTCACATTGGAGCTGTTTCTACGTAGCAAGGCAAGTGGAAGCTTTTAGCAAATCCCGCCAGACTGGAACGCAGTGTGTGTGTGTGTGTGTGTGTGTGTGTGTGTGTGTGTGTGTGTGTGTGTGTGTGTGTGTGTGTGTGTGTGTGTGTTGTCTACCCGACTCTGTTAAATTCTGAGTGTACCTGGCAAAATCGGAATGAAGGTCATTTAGTGACATGCAAAAAAACTCCCCCGCTGGTGACTTGGCTGCCGGGACGATGCATGGAACCCACGCCTGTCCGAGCAGAAAATCATGCCTCACTTGGGACATCCCTCCACCCCTCTCCACCCCCGCCTCGGCCCCGGCTTCAAAGGACACCAGTCTCTTAATTCCCCCCTCTCTCTCTCTCTCTCTCTCTCTCTCTAACCTTCATTCTCCCTCTCTTCTTCTCAATTTCCTCTTCTTGCCCACCCACTCTCTTCCTTCATTCTTTCCCTCTCTCTCTCTCCTTCCTTTCCGTCCATCTCTCTCATGGTTAATTGAACACAGCCTTTGAAAGACCACCAGTCTCTCTTCGCTCTCCCCAGTCTGCACACTCCAGAGTCAGCTGTCTGTCAGTCTGTCTTTCTGTTGCTGCACCAGTAGACAACTAACACCAGTAGAATATAGATACTGGGACCAGTGGATGTGAGCATCAGTGCATCACCCCTCCATTCTGTGACCAGAGAGTAGAGTGAACACCAAATGGCTGAACACATTTAGCGACTGAAAGTGAAAACAGGGCAAAAACACCAAGACATTTCCTGGTGTTAATGAATAAAATATGGTCTTTTAGGGGACGCTTTTATCCAAGTCTTGCAGTTAACATGTATTTAGTGGGTTACATAATACAATATAATTATAATACAGACAGGTATTGAACCCACAATGCTGCTTGTACTGTTCCAACCAAATGAGAGCCACACGTCTCCTTTATCCGTACCAGTCAGATGTTTAGATCGCTCCTGAAAAACATGGGTCCGATTTAACTTAGAACCTTATTGACTAAGAAGTCAGTGGGAAATTCAGCTCAAAACAGCTCAAAACAGTTTGAGAAGTGAGATCTAGAAGAGAACTGCCAGTTAAAACACACACCCACAAACACACACACACACACACACACACACACACACACACACACACACACACACACACACACACACACACACACACACACACACCCCCCCCCCCCCCCCTCACCGTTCTGTACTCTACTGACTGAGCCAGTTACATACACTACATGGCCAAAAGTATGTAGACAACTGCTCTTCGAACATCTCGTTCCAAAATCCTGGGCATTAATATGGAGTTGGTATCCCCTTTGCTGCAATAACAGCCTCCACTCTTCTAGGAAGGCTTTCCACTAGATGTTGGAACATTGCTGTGGGGACTTGCTTCCATTCAGCCACAAGAGCATTAGTGAGGTCGGGCACTGATGTTGGGAGATAAGGCCTGGCTCGCAGTCGGCGTTCCAATTCATCCCAAAGGTGCTCAACGGGGTTGTGGCCAGGCCTCTGTGCAGGCCTTTCACACCGACCTCGACAGACCATTTCTGTATGGACCTCGCTTTGTGCACTGGGGCATTGTCATACTGAAACAGGAAAGGGCCTTCCCCAAACTTTTGCCACAACGTTGGAAGCACAGATATGTCTAGAAGTCATTGTATGCTGTAGCGTTAAGATTTTACTTCACTGGAACTAAGGGGCCTAGCCCGAACCATGAAAAACCATGAAAAACTGCCCCAGACCATTATCCCTCCTCCACCAAACTTTACAGTTGGCACTATGCATTGGAGTAGGTAGCGTTCTCCTGGCATCCGCCAAACCCAGATTTGTCCGTCAGACTGCCAATTGGTGAAGCGTGATTCATCACTCCAGAGAACGCATTTCCACTGATCCAGAGTCCAATGGCGGTGAGTTTTACACCACACCAGCCGACGCTTGTGGCTGCTCGGTCATGGAAACCCATTTCATGAAGCTCCCGACAAACAGTTCTTGTGTTGACGTTGCTTCCAGAGGTAGTTTGGAACTCGGTGAGTGTTGCAACCGAGGACAGACAATGTTTACGCACTACGCGCGTCAGCGCTTGGCGGTCCTGCTCTGTGAACTGGTGTGGCCTACCACTTTGCGGTTGTGCAGTTGTTGCTCCTAGACATTTCCGCTTCACAACAGCACTTACAATTGAACTGGGCAGCTCTAGCAGGGCAGAAATTTGACGAACGGACTTGTTGGGAAAGGTGGCATCCTATGATGACCTTGAAAGTCACTGAGCTCTTCAGTAAGGCGATTCTACTGCCAATGTTTGTCTATGGAGATTGCATGGCGGTGTACTCGATTTTATACACCTGTCAGCAACGGGTGTGGCTGAAATAGCCGAATCCACTCAATTGAAGGGGTGTCCACATACTTTTATATATATAGTGTACCACTCAACTTCTGGCGTACATTATCACACACACACGGGCCTGGAATTCAGACACACAACACTTGGTCCTTCAAACATGACCTGGCTCAAAACTGTCTTGTCATCTTGTACATCTTGAAAGGATGTTGAAGACGGTAGCAGATGATTTGGGGATTTCTCTTTGGCCAATGTGACTCTGGTGTGCTCAAATGGTAACATGATGAGTAGAATTTCAACATGAGTCGTCTCACTGATGTCGTTTTCACTCAAGATCTATTCAGTCCTTTTAGGTCATACAGTCCTTGTGCCAATGTCCATTAACAGATCTCTTTATGGTTTTTATATGTTTTTATATATGTCAAGCATATACGTATATGCTCTCTAACTATTGCCAACTCCTAATGGAATTGTCTTATAAAACATGTTAGGCTTGACAATGGAGTTAGCAAAAGCTATGTGACTGTTTAATCTACCTTAGTTGAATACACTGACTGTAAGTCACTCTAGATAAGAGCATCTGCTAAATGACCAAAATTAAAATAGGCTCATATGTCAAATGTGGCTAAATGTGGCTCAAACGTCTCCTCAAATCTTCTATCATTTTCCACAGCAGCCAGTCCCTAAATCTCCATGTAAAAGTAATAAACTCTGAAGAAGTTTGTAAGATCACAAAGTTTCCCGAGGTCACTTTAAGCGGTGCCGAGCGCTGCTGAGTCTTAGAGCTTAATGAAAAAGCCGCTCTCCAGAGAGAGCAAAGTGGACGGCTGTAATTTCTGCTTTCGCTACCTGCCGACGTTAAAACACAGCACTGGTCCCTGATTGGCTGCGCTCTGAGAACCTCGTTTAAGTCCCTAATTGGGTAGGGGAAACGAGGGCAATTATAATCTGTTCATTAACTGGACCTTTTGTTCACACTGAAAAATAAAATTAATATATTTCCTCCGCTTCTTCCTTTCTTCCCCCTCCTTCATCCTTTCTTCCCCCTCCTTCATCCTTCTTCCTTTCTTTCTTAATCTCTGTGTGGATTGGAAGGTTTCTTACATCACATAGATTTAACAATAGCTTCTCACTTTTTAACTTCTGGTGACATCCCTGTGATAGAAACAGGCAGCCTTCCTATTAAACGTGGGTCAGTCAAGACGCAAGGATGTGTGTTTGTGCTGTATGGAAACAGAAACACTCAGAAACAGAGGTGTAGATATGATTGAGGAAGAGCACGAGGACTTGGGTCCTCCTACTGATTCACCAACTCTTCATCCCGAATCTCAGTCCAGATAAACTAAGACTAACCCTCGGAGAGACAGCTCTTCGAAAAAAACTAAGTGGACACATAGAGGTCCGTTCAAACGGGGCACATAGATTTGCAGTTAAGAAGCCAAACAGTGTTCAACTCTGTGTTAACGGAGCAGAGAGCTCTAGAGACATGAAGCCTCATTGGCTGAGAGCCCTTTGATCAGGCGAGCGCTTGACAATGATAGACCACGAGGCGTGAGGCTGCGTATCACACGCTCCCAAGGAACTAATTACGTCCAATAATAAGCTGAAGGCTCTGATGTGTGTGTGTGTGTGTGTGTGTGTGTGTGTGTGTGTGTGTGTGTGTGTGTGTGTGTGTGTGTGTGTGTGTGTGTGTGTGTGTGTGTGTGTGTGTGTGTGTGGTGTGTGTGTGTGCGTGAGCGAGTGTGTGCGTGTGTGTGATTGTGCGTGCGTGCGTGCGTGCGTTTGTGAGCGAGAGTGAGAGGGAGAGAAGGGGAGAAAGACAGAGGGAGAGAGAGAGAAAGAAGAGAGGAGATAGCGTTTGTTGTCTTCAGAGTGTTACATTGGGTCTGTCTGGGACATGCTTTATGATTCCCTAGAGGAATGAGTGTGACTAGTGGATGTGTGACCATCCAATCAAGCAGAGTGTGCGCCTGCGTGTGTGTCTCAGCAAACATGCGTGCGCGCGCACATTCACGTGTGTGGCCTCTCTGTCCATCCACCCTTGATTACCATACACCCCATACTGCTCCCCTGTTGCACGCAGAATGTCACAGTAAGGAGCTGATGCTAATGTCTGCTAGCCAACTATTTAGCAACCCTGCTAACTGAGGTCATTGGGAGTTTATTGCGTATCTCTAACAACAACAAAAACTCCATTCCCTGTTCCAAAAATGAACCTCTCACACTCCAACTGCCCCACGCCAGGGACACACGCTCAGAGACACACGCCAGGGACACACGCTCAGAGACACACGCCAGGGACACACGCTCAGGGACACACGCCAGGGACACACGCTCAGAGACACACGCCAGGGACACACGCTCAGAGACACACGCCAGGGACACACGCTCAGGGACACACGCTCAGGGACACACGCTCAGAGACACACGCCAGGGACACACGCTCAAGGACACACGCTCAGGGACACACGCCAGGGACACACGCTCAGAGACACACGCCAGGGACACACGCTCAGAGACACACGCCAGGGACACACGCTCAGAGACACACGCCAGGGACACACGCTCAGAGACACACGCCAGGGACACACGCTCAGGGACACACGCCAGGAACACACGCTCAGAGACACACGCCAGGGACACACGCCCCGGTGACACACGCCAGGAACACACGCTCAGAGACACACGCCAGGGACACACGCTCAGAGACACACGCCAGGGACACACGCCCCGGTGACACACGCCAGGAACACACGCTCAGAGACACACGCCAGGGACACACGCTCAGAGACACACGCCAGGGACACACGCTCAGAGACACACGCCAGGGACACACGCTCAGAGACACACGCCAGGGACACACGCTCAGAGACACACGCCAGGGACACACGCTCAGAGACACACGCCAGGGACACACGCTCAGAGACACACGCCAGGGACACACGCTCAGAGACACACGCCAGGGACACACGCTCAGAGACACACGCCAGGGACACACGCCCCGGTGACACACGCCAGGAACACACGCTCAGAGACACACGCCAGGGACACACGCTCAGAGACACACGCCAGGGACACACGCTCAGAGACACACGCCAGGGACACACGCTCAGAGACACACGCCAGGGACACACGCTCAGAGACACACGCCAGGGACACACGCTCAAGGACACACGCTCAGGGACACACGCCAGGGACACACGCTCAGGGACACACGCTCAGAGACACACGCCAGGGACACACGCTCAGAGACACACGCCAGGGACACACGCTCAGAGACACACGCCAGGGACACACGCCCCGGTGACACACGCCAGGAACACACGCTCAGAGACACACGCCAGGGACACACGCTCAGAGACACACGCCAGGGACACACGCTCAGAGACACACGCCAGGGACACACGCCCCGGTGACACACGCCAGGGACACACGCTCAGAGACACTCGCACGGCAGTTTACTTCGATGGGATTCCACAGGAGATGTACACTCTTAGAAAAAAAGGGTTCGCTGTCCCCATAAGAGAACTCTTTTTGGTTCCAGGAAGAACCCTTTTGACTTCCATGTAGAACCCTCAGTGGGAAGGGTTCTACCTCTAACCAAAAAGGGTTCTTCAAAGGGTTCTCCTATGGGGACAGCCGAAGAATCCCTTTTAGGTTCTAGATAGCATATTTTTTTTCTAAGAGTGTAATCTGGGTAATCTGAACTGCCACACACAACAGCATCTACAGACTTCACAAATGTGTGGGACATGAACGCACGCAGTGAGTACTGTTGAGTTGAATGCACAGTGGCGTATGCATCATGATTCATAAATGTCTGTACGCAGCCAAGCCGCGGTAATGCAATTAGGAGTGGAGGTCGAGGTCGAGTTTCTCCGAACATACTAAACATTCTGAATATGGAGTGAGGGAGTGAACAGAACTAACATCCATAAAGGCATGCTGTGTCTATAAGTACCGAGGCCAGTATTGGCCACTTAGCTAAATGCATGGCTACTAATGTTGGCCACAGTGCAACTAGAAAGGACATTTGCACAATCTGCATGAATTTTAACCATTGGTCCACTTAACATTGCCTGCCCTGTGTGTGTATGCGTGTGTGTGTGTGTGTGCGTGTGTGCGTGTGTGCGTGCGTGTGTGTGCGTGTGTCTAAGACCAAAGGGTCGCTAATACACACACACACACGCAAAAACGCACACACAAACCCACGTAGACACACACACACCATGAAAAGGCAAATTGGGCGGCAGTTTTACTGTAGGGGTTGGTGGAGAGGCACCTCTGAGAAGCGCAGCACTGCTTTGCAAGGGTCCAGACATAAGGCTGGGGCTGGATGTAAGGGTTCGGAAAGGGTTGGTGAAGATGAAGTTATTTGATTTGGCCCATTGGAACCAACAGGCAGAACTTGCGTCTGTGTATAGGCACTGTATTGGTTCAAATGCTACTAACGGGAGATTGCATGCACCTGCGTGTTAAGACAAAACTTGCTAGCAACCAAAAACCCACAAGAATAAACCAGCAGATCAGTTGATCTCATGTTACCGTGTCAAGCGAGTTTAATTCCAGACGGCTGTGTCTAGGTACTGTATTCACGCCCCCAATGAATAATCATCAGAGCCGGTACCGAAAGACTGAAAAACAGCTTCTATCTCCAGGCCATCAGACTGTTGAACAGCCATCGCGCCATGTCCTGTAGTAGGAGATAGACTCACACACACAAGCTCACACACAAAGCAGACTCCTGTACTCGCATGTAGACTCACACACACGTGCATAAGCCCATGCTCACAAACACAAGCACACACACACACACACACACACACACACACACACACACACACACACACACACACACACACACACACACACACACACACACACACACACACACACACACACACAGCCAACACTGCTGTTCCATGTAAATAGAGACATTAAACACTGGACACTCCCCTTAACATTTTTCACATTGGATATTCATATACTGTATTCTCACATAGCTCATTCTAATATATATACTAATGTACATTCCATTTTTGTTACACTACTTATACACACCACATATGTACCTACTGAATTCTTCATGGTAATAAATCTACTGCTGTATATGTCATTCTTACTATATACTGTGCAATCAGAAAGTATTCACATCCCTTGGCTTTTTCCACAATTTGTTACATTACAGCCTTATTCTAAAATAGATTAAATAAATAAATTTCCCTCATCAATCTACACACAATACCTCGTAATGATAAAGCGAAAACAGGTTTTTAGAAATTTTGGAAAATGTATTAAACATAAAACAAACAGAAATACCTTATTAACATAAGTATTCAGACCCTTTACTATGAGACTCGAACTTGAGCTCAGGTGCATCCTGTTTCCATTGATCATCCATGAGATGTTTCAACAACTTGATTGGAGTCCACCTGTGGTAAATTCAATTGATTGGACATGATTTGGAAAGGAACACACATGACTATATGAGGTCCAACAGTTGACAGGGCATGTCAGAGCAAAAACCATGAGGTCAAAGGGATTGTCATTGTCGCTCAGAGACAGGATTGTGTCAAGGCACAGATCTGAAAAAGGGTACCAAAACATTTCTGCAGCATTGAAGGTCCCCAAGAACACAGTGGCCTCCATCATTCTTAAATGGAAGAAGTTTGGAACCACCAAGACTCTTCTTAGTGCTGCCCGCCCAGCCAAACTCAACAACCGGAGGAGAAAGGTCTTGGTCAGGGAGGTGACCAAGAACCCAATGGTCCCTCTGACAGAGCTCTAGAGTTCCTCTGTGGAGATGGAAGAACCTTCCAGAAGGACAACCATCTCTGCAGCACTCCACCAATCAGGCCTTTATGGTAGAGTGGCCAGACGGAAGCCACTCCTCAGTAAAAAGCACATGACAAACCGCTTGGAGTTTGCCAAAGGCACTTAAAGGACTCTCAGACCATGATAAACAAGATTCTCTGGTCTGATGAAACCAAGATTGAACTCTTTGGCCTGGATGCCAAGTGTCACGTCTGGAGGAAACCTGCCACCATCCATACAGTGAAGCATGGTGGTGGCAGCATAATGCTGTGGGGATGTTTTTCAGCAGCAGAGACTGGGAGACTAGTCAGAATCAAGGGAAAGATGAACGGAGCAAAGTACAGAGATCCTTGATGAAAACCTGCTTCAGAGCGCTCAGGACCTCAGACTGGGGGAAGGATTCACCTTCCAACAGGACAACGACCCTAAGCACACAGCCAAGACAACATAGGAATAGCTTCGGGACAAGTCTCTGAATGTCCTTAAGTGGCCCAGCCAGAGCCTGGACTTGATCCCGATCTAACATCTCTGGAGGGACCTGAAAATAGCTCTGCAGCGACGCTCCCATCCAATCTGACAGAGCTTTAGAGGATCTGCAGAGAAGAATGGGAGAAACTCCCCAAATACAGGTGTGCCAAGCATGTAGTGTCATACCCAAGAGGACTTGAGGCTGCAATCACTGCCAAAGGTGCATCAACAAAGTACTGAGTAAATGGTCTGAATACTTATATAAATGTAATATTTCCGTTTTTTTAATACATTTGCAAAAATTTCTATAAACCTGTATTTGCTTTGTCATTATGGGGATATTGTGTGTAGATTGATGAGGGGGGAAATTATTTAATACATTTTAGAATAAGGCTGTAACGTAACAAAATTTGGGAAGAGTCAAGGGGTCTGAATACTTTCCAAATTCACTGTATGTTCGTCTTTATATGCATAGCTTGCATTTAGATCAATGATAGTGTTATTTGGGTTGTTAATTGGATTCATTCTGACATTCTTGATTTCTTGTTTCTAGTTTTTGATTATATATTATTTGTTTACTTGTTTGAAATGTTACTGCACTGTTAGGAGCTAGTAACACGAGCATTTTGCTGCACCTGTTACAACATCTGCTAAACTGTGTATGCGACAAATAAACTTAGATTTTATTTAATATCGACCTATCAGGAACATTGAGAATCACAAGGCTGGTAATTAATCTAAAATAGTTCATACCTAATACTCTAAAATACCAAAAATAAATGAATTACTGAGAAATAACTTTATTTCCGTTGTACTGAATGATTAAGAAATTGTCACGACTTCCGCCGAAGTTGGTGCCTCTCCTTGTTCGGGCGGCGTTCGGCGGTCAACGTCACCGGCTTTCTAGCTGCCACCGATCTACATTTCTTTTTCCATTTGTTTTGTCTTGATTGTACACACCTGGTTCCCAATCCGTTATAATTTATTCCCTATTTAACCCTCTGGTTCCCACATGGTTTTGTGCGTGTTTGTTCTTTGTTTAGTGTTCTAGACTTCTGTGCGCTGGTGTGTTTTTCCCTGCGTGGAAATTATTGTTGTTTCTTTTCGAGTAAAGTATGTATTTTACTCAGTTCTGTGTCCTGCGCCTGACTCCGTCCTACCGCTGCACACAGACACCTGACAGAAATAGTTAAATCACTCCTTAGTCTGCTCGAGAGAGAGAGATCACCTGGAGATAAAATATCCAACAATGGTTGCAATAGGCCCATAGGCTTTACTAGGCTTAGGTTTCAGTCTAGGCGCAGAGGTAAGGCATAGACTGAGGTTTGAGTTTAGTAAGACCAGAAGTAGGACTTTGGGAGTAGACTCTTTATAAAACACTCTTTGAATATTATGAATACACATAACTCTGACTGCCTCTTTCCAGTGTATCTATCTGTCCTTCCTTACTTCCAAATTCCCTCATCCAGCCTCTGTCCCTCACTATATATACCTCAAATCCATTGATTGCAGGATCAGCAATTCCTCTGTTACAGAGGAGACAATACCTGTTGTAATGCCTCAGTATGGGAGGCTGGATGGACCCCCTCTGAGGTGTACTGTAATGTACACTCTAATCTACACATTGACCAGGATACAGCCCTGACTGAGACAAAGCCCACACATTCACCACGCTGCCTGGGTGGAGGGGACAGGGGGGAGGCAGAGGGGAAGGAAGAGAGAGAGGAGGGGAGAGGTAGGCAGAGGGGGGAGAAAGAGAGAGAGGAGGGGAGAGGTAGACAGAGGGGGGAGGAAGAGAGAGAGGAGGGGAGAGGTAGGCAGAGGGGGAGGAAGAGAGGAAGGAGGGGAGAGGTAAGCAGAGGGGGAGGAAGAGAGAGAGGAGAGGTAGGCAGAGGGGGGAGGAAGAGAGAGAGGAGGGGAGAGGTAGGCAGAGGGGGGAGGAAGAGAGAGAGGAGGGGAGAGGTAGGCAGATGGGGAGAAAGAGAGAGAGGAGGGGAGAGGTAGGCAGAGGGGGGAGGAAGAGAGGGAGGAGGGGAGAGGGAGGCAGAGGGAGGAGAAAGAGAGAGAAGAGAGGTAGGCAGAGGGGGGAGGAAGAGAGAGAGGAGGGGAGAGGTAGGCAGAGGGGGGAGGAAGAGAGAGAGGAGGGGAGAGGTAGGCAGAGGGGGAGGAAGAGAGAGAGGAGGGGAGAGGTAGGCAGAAGGGGAGGAAGAGAGAGGAGAGGAGGTAGGCAAAGGGGGGAGGAAGAAAGAGAGGAGGGGAGAGGTAGGCAGAGGGGGAAGGAAGAGAGAGAGGAAGGTAGAGGTAGGCAGACAAGTGAGTCCATATAATTAAATATAACTATTTATTTGAATGAAATGTAATATAGCTCTGTATCCATGTTAATGTCAAATAGCACAAGTCACCCAGACAGCACCCAAGATGAAAACCTACTCTAAAAGACAAGCTGTCCCCATAGGAGAACCCTTTTGGTTCCAGGTAGAACCCTTCTTGGTTCCATGTAAAACCCTCTGTGGAAAGTGTTCTACATGGAACCCAAAAGCATTCTACCTGGAACTAAAAGGGTTGTACTTGGAACCAAAAAGGGTTCTTCAAAGGGTTCTCCTATGGGTTATCCTATGGGGACAGCTGAAGAACCCTTTTGGAACCTTTTTTCTAAGAGTGTATCTAAAAGTAAAAGCAGGAGAAAATCTTCATGAGACTTTTATTTATTATTTTCAAAGGGTTCTCCTATGGGGACAGCTGAATAACCCTTTTAGGTTCGAGCACCTTCTTTCTAAGAGTGTAATCTGGATAATGTGATGCCAGTTGGATAGCCTAGAACCAGTATATTACCGTAAACCACTTGGCAAAGTTTTATAATAACACCATATCTGTCCTGCACCTGTCCAGAACAGGTCAAGGACAATACTGAAGTAAACACAGGTGGTTTTACAGAGACCTTCTTCTCATAAACCCACTTCCTCCTGACTCCCACTAACACCACTGGAGAGAGTTGTGAGACCCAGTCTCTCACAGGCTGCTACAGTGGGACCACAGACAGAAGGGAAAACCCAGATAAGCCACAGGAGCTCTAAAGCTGAAGCATCCGTTTAGAACGTTTTCTCATCACCACATATGGTAGTGAGAGGAAGTCCAGTCACTGTTAGTGGGAGAGGATGGAATTAGGTGAAACTGGTCCGACATTCTACACATTTTTCGATGAAACATCTGATCTCAATGCATTTTTCTGTTCCCAAAAACTAGAATCTGTTACAAACACACTGCACTAAATTTTATAGACTTGACGCTTTGCCAAAATGTCAAAAAAAATTGCATTGTTTAGGACTGCAAGGTGGAATGCACAAGCCCACTACGCAAATACATGCTACAACGCGCCAATAGGATCTCGCAAGCTTGTGCTTGGTTTTGTCCATCTCCTTGCTTGTTCTGCCCACTGTACGTAATTTGCTCCCACTGTAAACGACACAGATGAACTACAGTATCTTGCGTTAGTTATAAATATCCTTGGTGGGACTGTAAAGCACTTAGCCCCTGTCCCCTGGGAAGTCTGCAGGGAGCAGGTTTAGAACAGACACACAGGATCAGAACGCCTTAACCAACCCACGAGGATGAGGGTCTTACATGAAGGGTCTTACACACACACGGAGAGAGAAAGACACACAAACAACATATTGAGAGATGGATAGAACCAGAACCAGCCCTGGGCACCGAGATGAGAACAAAGGACAGAACGCTGTGGCACGGGACAGAAGAGAACAGAGTGGAACAGCAGAATTGACTAAACAGAACAACAGAGCATGATGGAACAATAAAGTTACAGAAGAAGAGAACAGACCAGACATGGACCTATAGAATGCAGAGAGATAAAATGAGACGTAGGAGTACCTCACCCCAAACAGTCCAGATTACATGCACGTGTGAGTCTAACCACAGCTCTGAAATGGACCGTTATATTTAACTCAGGTATAGACAAACCCGTGTGTATGATGCACAATGTTCAAGGCTAGGGTCGACTACATGCAGCTTAGTTCGGTTTGGAAACATAACGCGTGAATGCACACGGTGCGGATGGGTTGTCTATGGCAGCTCGAGGGCAGACGTTGGCCTACTGTATAGTATATTAATGACGTGCCATATCACCAGCGCTGCTCATCCCCTGGGATAACGATCCGTAGCCTGCGCATACCGTTATATTATGTTTATCTGAATAGACAGCGTTGCGATTTTGACCAACTTTTGTTGCATATAAAAAAATATATATTTATGAGGTTAAGTTTATTCTCCAAGTTAGGCTACCACAGAATCGCACGCAAAGACTGTTACTTCGGTTGAAAAGCTAAAACATACCAACACAGCAATCTTTACAATGTATTTCGTGAATTTCTGTCGGGAGATGTTTCCTATGGGACATGCTGCGGATTGAAAGACGGGGTTTCTAGTGCGTCGCACAATCAGAAGGAACACCCCAGCAATAACTTCAACTGTTTACAAGACAGAACACACATAAATAGCATAAACAATTGATGTATGGGTGTAACGAATAGCTTATATTATACTATGCGAGGTCTGCAGTAGCGCTCAGCTCTCTTCTGTTGGTTCAGCTCTCCCCAAACTCTCCCGACATCCCCACGTCTTCACAAAGCTCCTCTTACCTTGCGCTGTCAGGACCACCAGCAGAAGCACCACGGTGACTATTCCGGAAGGATTCATCTACACCTCCGTGCTCTGGGAATGTCTCGTATATTAAAAAAAAGTAGGACAATTTGGTAAACAGACAGCAGGAGTCGATTGGTAAAATTTAGAGCGATATATTTCTGGGCGCTGCGCATGGGGAGGTTGATGTCAGCGCGCGCTCTCCGACATTGAGAAGTTCGGTTGTCCCGCCCCCACCTTCGGCGCAACCTCACGCGCCAGTGTGGTTTATTCACGAGGTAGTAATTATATATATATATAAACAGGTTATACAAACATGAAAAATAAAGCCTACTATTGTTATCACAGGAGAGCCCTAAGAAAAAGTTACAACACATCCAAACCCATTGCAGGCTACGGTATAGGCTACTTGTCTTGCGGTGCGTTCAGACCGGATGGTCCCGACTTTTTCATCACTCAATTAGGATGAACTGTTTCACTTATTCATGTCGTCTCGTGCCCGTTACCATGTCTCGGCAGGTACTCACTGCACGACCTAGTTCTTTTCCTTTATCTGAATCCAGGCTTCATCGGGACACCCGATCCGTGGAAAACAGGACACAGCCAAGGTAGGTCATGTCAGGTAACCTCCCTCTCTCGCTCTCTTTCTCTTTAGTATAACAGGGAGTGAATACCCGAGAGGTATGGTCTCTGTGTTTGTCATGACTTGGCTGGTTAATTGGACAGTATAAATGCGCCTCCTATTTCTCCTGTTCCTCCTGCCAGCTAAATCGGATGACCTGGTCACAGAAAAAACACCATAGAGTAAAGGGCACCATCATGTCCCCCACTCTATGGTTTTTGTCTTAATCAGGGATTAGATCGTTATATAGGTCTATGGATTAGATACAAACTCACTCACAGTAGACTACATATTCACTCACATTACACATGTACTGTCTTGATACACACACACACAAAACTGACTGCTGGGCTGTAAATTACCTATTTAGACACTTAATTGATTTTGCACACATAACAATGATTAGACAGCTAAATATATTACTTTGTAACTTCTGACTAGTAGAGTCCTGGAGGCTAACGCGTATCTATCTCACTACTTACAGAGGCAAGGTGCAGTATATGCTGAATATGAGCGCCACTTTATACAGTCATACATATAAGCTTTAGTATTTCATACCACCTAATACACTACATGGCCAAAAGTATGTGGACACCCATTCAGCTATTTCAGCCACACCCGTTCCTGACAGGTGTATAAAATTGAGCGCACAACCATGCAATCTCCATAGACAAACTTTGGCAGTAGAATGGTCCGTACTGAAGAGCTCAGTGACTTTCAACGTGGCACCTTCATAGGATGCCAACTTTCCAGCAAGTCAGTTTGCCAAATTTCTGCCCTGCTAGAGCTGCCCCGGTCAACTGTAAGTGCTGTTATTGTGAAGTGGAAACGTCTAAGAGCAACAACGACTCAGGCGCGAAGTGGTAGGCCACACAAGCTCACAGAACGGGACTTCCAAGTGCTGAAGCGCATTACGCATTAAAAAAAACATCTGTCCTCGGTTGCAACACTCACTACCAAGTTCCAAACTGCCTCTGGAGGCAACGTCAGCACAAGAACTGTTCGTCGGGAGCTTCATGAAATGGGTTTCCATGGCCGAGCAGCCGCACACAAGCCTAAGATCACCATGCGCAATCCCAAGCATCGGCTGGAGTGGTGTAAAGCTCGCCGCCATTGGACTCTGGAGCAGTGGAAACGCGTTCTCTGGAGTGATGAATCACACTTCACCATTTGGCAGGCCAACGGTCAAATCTGGGTTTGGCGGATGCCAGGAGAACGTTACCTGCCCGAATGCATAGTGCCAACTGTAAAGTTTGGTGGAGGAGGGATAATGATCTGGGCTGTTTTTCATGGTTCTGGCTAGGCCCCTTAGTTCCAGTGAAGGGAAATCTTAACACAACACCATACAATAACATTCTAGATGATTCCGTTTGGGGAAGGCCCTTTCCTGTTTCAGCATGACAATGCCCCTGTGCACAAAGCGAGGTGCATACAGAAATGGTTTGTCAAGATCAGTGTGGAAAAACTCTACTGGCCTGCACAGATCCCTGACCTCAACCCCATCGAACACCTTTGGGATGAATTGGAACGCCGACTGTGAGCCAGGCTTAATGGCCCAACATCAGTGCCCAACCTCACTAATGCTCTTGTGGCTGAATGGAAGCAAGTCCCCGCGGCAATGTTCCAATATCTAGTGGAAAGCTTTCCCAGAAGAGTGGAGGCTGTTATAGCAGCAAAGGGGGACCAACTCCTTATTAATGCCCATGATTTTGGAATGAGATTTTTGATGAGCCGGTGTTCACATACTTTTGGCCATGTGGTGTCTTTTACACGTAATCCTTTCATTCTGATGTATTTAGCCAGACTTTTTGCCAGACATTTTGAATAGTGTCGTTTTGTAGATGGTGGAGTAGTGGGGCATTTGTGACTGTGCTGTATTGAGCTGTACTGATGGAGGCAGCTAGCAGCAGGGTCGTTCCACGAAATGAGTTCCTTTTGCATCCCTTTGATATTTTAAGTAGAAATTGTACAAAAATATTTAATTTTAAAAGCCTGTTTTATTAAATGAAGTGACATTTAAAATAGACCACATGGAGAATTCAATAAATCAGATTTAAATATAAATAAAGACTTGCTAAAGTGCCGAAATCCAGCATTTTGACATGTCCCTCTGTGACTTCTACACTGAACAAAAATGTAAACGCAGCAAGTGTTGGTCCTATGTTTCATGAGATGAAATAAAAGATCCAGAAATGTTCCATACACACAAAAATATTATTTCTCTCAAATGTTTTGCATTCAAATTTGTTTACATCCTGTTAGTGACCATTTCTCCTTTGCCAAGATAATTCATCCACCTGACAGGTGGGGCATATCAAGAAGCTGATTAAACAGCATGATCATTACACATGTGCACCTTGTGCTGGGGACAACTAAAGGCCACTCTAAAATGTGCAGTTTTGTCACACAACAAAATGCCACAGATGTCTCAAGTTTTGAGGGAGCGTGCAATTGGCATGCTGACTGCAGGAATGTCCACCAGACCTGTTGCCAGAGAATGTAATGCTAATTTCTCTATCATAAGCCACCTCCAGTGTCATTTTAGAGAATTTGGTAGTACGTCCAACCGGCCTCAGAACCACAGACCACGTGTAACCATTCCTGCCCAGGATCTTCACATCCAGCTTCTTCACCTGCGGGATCGTCTGAGACCAGCCACCCGGACAGCTGATGAAACTGATGAAACAACCAAAGAATTTCTGCACAAACTGTCAGAAACCGTCTATGGGAAGCTCATCTCCATGCTCGTCGTCCTCACCAGGGTCTGGACTAGACTGCAGTTTGGCGTCATAACCCACTTCAGTGGGCAAATGCTTACCTTCGTTGGCCACTGGCACGCTGGAGAAGTGTGCTCTTCATGGATGGATCCTGGATTCATCTGTACCGGGCAGATGGCAGACGTATGGTGTCGTGTGGGCGAGCATTTTTCTGAGTGCCCCATGGTGGCGGTGGGGTTATGGTATGGGCAGGCATAAGCTACGGACAACGAACACAATTGCATTTTATATATGGCAATTTAAATGCACAGAGATACCGTGACGAGATCCTGAGGCCCATTGTCGTGCCATTCATCTGCCGCCATAACCTCATGTTTTAGCATGATAATGTCCGGGCCCCATGTCCCGAGGGATCTGTACATAATTTCTGGAAGCTGAACATTTCCCAGCTCTTCCATGGCCTGTATCCTACTCCAACATGTCACCCATTGAGCATGTTTGGGATGCTCTGTATAGACGTGTATGACAGTGTGTTCCAGTTCCCGAAAATATCCAGCAACTTTGCACAGCCATTGAAGAGGAGTGGGACAACATTCCACAGGCCACAATCAACATCCTGATCAACTCTATGAGAAGGAGATGTGTCGCGCTGTGAATGGTGGACACACCAGATCCTGACTAGTTTTCTGTTCCACGCCCCTAGCCTTTTTCTTTAAAGGTATCTGTGACCAACAGGTGCATATCTGTATTCCCAGTCATGTAAAATCCATAGATTAAGGCCTAATGAATGTATTTAAATTGACTGATTTCCTTCTATGAACTGTAACTCAGTAAAATATTAGAAATTGTTGCATGTTGCGTTTATATTTTGGTTCAGTGAAGGAAGATTTTAACCCACTCAACCCTAGCATTTCTCCAAGTTTTCACTACAATTCTAAATGCCTATTTATTTTGTTACTTTGACAAAGTAATTTCTAAAGATGATTGTTTATTTCATGTTATTAGTGATTCATTTTAAAAGACCTGTCCCTCATTAAGGCCAACCCTGTTACGGGAACTGAACTCTCCTTATAATATGGTGAAACAATTCCTTTTGAAATATATTTTTCAAAAGAGACATTGGACGTCTAATATTCAAATCATAGTGTAAAATCAGGTGAGCTGGTTGTACTCTTTTTGTCCATTTTCTGTGTTCACCAAATTCCACCTAATTGGTGGAATAACCCAGCAGCTGGGAGAGCAGAGGACGTTTGTGTGAGTATATCTCCCCTACCATGCTGTCCTCTCCTCTCTAATCAGCTTACCTTTGCATAAATGGGTATGTACCCCCAGCTATTACCCTGAGCTGGTAAATAAACGCAGTACACACACCACACACACACACCGCATGCACACACACACACACACACACACACACACACACACACCACACACACACACACACACACACACACACACACACACACACACACCCCCCCCCCGCGCGCAACCACTGTGCACAAACACACGCAGCATGTCTACTCACAACGATATGTTAGGCTTATAAGATATTTATATATACATGTATGTATTTGCTTATAAACATCAATGATTATATATCCTTGATTATAATAACAATGAAGGATAATCCTGAGGTTTATCTCTGGCCTGTGCTAGAGTAGGTGTTCTGGCCCCATGTGATGTTTGAATTGGTCATGGTCATAAGGTTCTGTGGATCGGGTGGATGTGGTGATAGACGATGGGTACGGAGCAGGGCTACCTTCTGAACAACTGTTCCCCAGTCAGTCAGGGGCTCC